>NC_080171.1:118367746-118735784 GCF_950295315.1 Erinaceus europaeus | reverse complement strand
TTTTACCTACCTGTTGCTGATTAACAATTTCAGTATGTGTATACTACATATTACTACTTTGATAGTGTATTTTAAGGTTTTTATTTTTAACTGTGACTTGAATGCTTTTGATTTTAGTTAACAAGAAAGTAGATCTTTAGTTGCTATTTAGAGGTATAAATCATTTGAGTTTTTCCTTTTGTGAATTCACACTTCATATTCAGATCACACTTCATGTTCTTTAGCTTCTCTTCTCTTCTTACTCAAATTTCATGGAGTAGAAATCAGTGATTTTCAATAGTTTCTAGACATTTAAAAGCATATACTCATTTATTTTCATGAGAGGTGAGAGACCAGAGCACTGCTCAGCTCTGGCACAAGACCGTGCTAAGGGCTAGAACTGGACCATCTGTGGTGCGCTACCACTGCACCATCCTGGCCCTAGTGTCTTTTTATTTTGCGTTTTTATTATGACTGCCTCAGAGCTTTATTGTATTGTTAAATATTTTTATCTTATTTTATTTTTTTTAATAGAACACAGCTTAACACTGGCTTATGGTGGTGCTGGGGATTGAACTCAAGGCCTTTGATGCCTCAGGCATGGAATTCTCTTGTTATAACCAATGTGCTACCTTTCCATCCCTGGTATATGTGTTTTAATAAGGTCTGGAATGATCTGTTCTCAATATTAATGGATACTGAATGTTAAATTTTATTTATAATTTGCTTTTTCTTTATTTATTTTTCCTTTTTGTTGCCCTTGCTTTTTTATTGTTGTTGTAGTTATTGTTGTTGTTAATGATGTTGTCATTGTTAGATAGGACAGAGAGGAAGACAGAGGGGGAGAGAAAGACAGACACCTGCAGACCTGCTTCACCACTTGTGAAGCGACTCCCCTGCAGATGGGGAGCTGGGGGCTTGAACCGGGCTCCTTAATGCCGGTCCTTGCTTCACACCACGTGCGTTTAAACTGTTGCACTAGGGCCGGACTCCCCCTGAATGCTGAATTTTAAAGCAAATATTTTTTTATTATTTTACTTTTTAATTTCTAAGTTTTGCCATAGTGTTCAAGTATTGCAGCTAAAATAAACATAATAAGCAGGGCAGACAACATAATGGTTATGCAAACAGACTCTCATGCCTGAGATTGAAGTCCAGGGTTCAATCCCCAGCACCATCAGCCAGAGAGGGTTAAACAACAGGAAAGCTATCAAGGGAGGGGCTGGGATACAGAGTTCTGGTGGTGGGAATTGTGTGGAGTTGTACCCCTCCTATCCTATGGTTCTGTCAGTGTTTTCTTTTTATAAATAAAAATTTAAAAAATTGTTTTCACAAAAGAAAGAAAGGATGTGAAGGCAGGGCCTTAGAAATCCATCAAAGTTCGCAAGGACCAGCCTGGTTCCAGCCCCCTCTCCCACCTGCAGGGCACACGTGGTGAAGCAGGTCTGCAGGTGTCTTTCTCTCCCTCTCTCTGTCTTTCCCTCCTCTCTCCATTTCTCTCTGTCCTATCTAACAATGATGACATCAGTAACATCAACAATAACTACAAGAACAATAAAAAACAAGGGCAACAAAAGGGAAAATAAATATTGAAAAAAAAGAAGTACATAAAAGTTGATGGTCTCTCTCTCTCTGCCCATGTGTACTCCTGTACTCCAGTATGTGTATTCTTTTTTTTATTATTTTATTTATAAAAAGGAAACATTGACTAAACCATAGGAAAAGAGGGGTACAACTTCACACAGTTCCCACCACCTCCCCTGATAGCTTTCCTATTTTTTAACCCTCTGGGAGCATGGACCCATTATCATTGTGGGATGCAGAAGGTGGAAGATCTGGCTTTACCTGTAATTGCTTCCCTGCTGAACATGGGTGTTGACGGGTCGATCCATACTCCCAGCCTGTCTCTCTCTTTCCCTAGTGGGGCAGGGCTCTGGGGAAGCTGAGCTCCAGGACACATTGGTGGGGTTGTCTATCCAGGGAAGTCTGGTCAGCATCTGGAACTTGGTGGCTGAAAAGAGAGTTAACATACAAAGCCAAACAAATTGTTGACCAATCATGGACCTAAAGGCTGGAATAGTGCAGATGAAGAGTTGGGGTGGGGCGGGAGTGTCTCCGTTTTTTGTAGGTAGCTAGTAGGCATATTTTAGTTATATTCCAAAGGGCCTGTGGCTATACTACTTTTTTTTTTCTTTTTCCCCTGCGTCTGAAATCTGATATGCATGTGGATCCAAGTTATTGTCCAGGGAGATGATGTCATGGTTGGAAGAAGGACCAGAAAGCTGGATCAGGGAAGAGTAGCTCCCTAATATGGGAAAGGAGTATAAATATTGTTGACTGTAAACCCTATCGATTTGATGTCATCTGGGGCCCATAATCAGCTTGGGAGCCTATGTGACCTCTGCATCCCTCTAGATCTGAGCTCACATCTGTGGTCATCAGTAGGCACATTCCAAGCTGCCCCAGTATTGACCCATCTTCCTCAGGTGCAGCATAGAGTATGTTGTCCAGCCTCCCTTCAGAGGATAGATCATTCTCTACCATTGTTGATCCAAGTTGAGGGCAAGGTCCTATGGGGGCCCACAAAGGGGTCTATTGTGTTGTTCCTGATAGATGACCTGTAACAATGGAGAGAGGGATTTATTCGAGGTCTTAGGCCCATCATGTCTGTTTGGGAATCTCAGGACTCCCCGATTAGGGCCCCAGCTGATGGGGTGGCCTGATAGTGACTAAAGAGTCATCGTTAAAGTAGCAGTGTGTATTCTTTTTTTATTTTTAAATTTATTATCTTTATTTATTTATTGGATAGAGGTACTCAGAAATTGAGAGGGGAGAGAGAGAAAGATAGAGAGACACCTGCAGTCCTTCACCACTCATGAAACTTTCCTCTTGCAGGTGGGGACCAGGGGATCAAACCAGGGTCCTTGGGCACTGTAATGTGTGCGCTCAACCAGGTGCACCACCACCTGGCCCCGAGCATGTGTATTCTTAATTTCCCTGAATAAAGCTTAACATTCCAGAAAAAAAAAAAACAAAGAAAAATTAGATACTGCATAGTTAAAACAAATTTTACATAAATGTTTTTATGCACAAAATTAACATAATTGGACTGTGTCTTGAAGACATACAAAGACAGTATTATAGTCTGTCTTCCTAAGGGTTTGCATTCAATGATCAAAACATAGTTATGGGAGTCGGGCTGTAGCGCAGCGGGTTAAGCACAGGTGGCGCAAAGCACAAGGACCGGCATAAGGATCCTGTTCGAACCCCGACTCCCCACCTGCAGGGGAGTCGCTTCACAAGCGGTGAAGCAGGTCTGCAGGTGTCTATCTTTCTCTCCTCCTCTCTGTCTTCCCCTCCTCTCTCCATTTCTCTCTGTCCTATCCAACAACGACAACAACAATAATAACTACAACAATAAAACAACAAGGGCAACAAAAGGGAATAAATAAATAAAATAAATATTTTAAAAAAAACATAGTTATATGAAATAGGAGGGCACAGATGAGTAGACGTGTTGCCATACACCAGTACCCGGGTTCAAGCCCTTGGCCCCCAACTGTGGGGGGAAGCTTCATAAGCAGTGCTGTGTTTCCCCATTCCTTAATCCTTCCTTAAGAATTAATAAAGATAAATATATCAAAAAGAAACTAAAAATGAAATAAGAGGGCCATATTTGCTCGTGTAAATTGTTCTCTAGTCGGTATAGAAAGGAATATGGTAAGTCCTGTGAATACATGGATTGCGTCTGCCTTGAACACTATTCGACCTCCAAACTTGATCACGTTGTCTCACAGTTTGGCATATATTAGTTCAAAGACCCAAACACCCCACGTCAGTACAGGACAGTGGTCTGATTGGCATGAATAAAATGGGACTAGATAAGAAAAGTTGACTGGTAGATGAAATAGGTAATGGTTATTAGGATGGGAGATTAATATTATATATATACAAGAACTTCCCGGGTGGGACAGACTTGTTAGGAAATAAATTTTAAAAAATTATAAAAAGGAGAAAGAAAAGAAATCTAGAAGGTAGGGCTAGGCAGCACTTTGAGCACATACGGCGCAAAGCACAGGGACGGGCATAAGAATCCCAGTTCGAGCCCCTGGCTCCCCACTTTCAGGGGGGTCGCTTCACAGGCAGTGAAGCAGGTCTGCAGGTGTCTGTCTTTCTCTCCCCCTCTCTGTCTTCCCCTCCTCTCTCCATTTCTTTCTGTCCTATCCAACAACAGTGACGGGAGTAACAACAGTAATAGCAACAACAATAAACAAGGGCAACAAAAAGGAGAAAAAATGGCCTCCAGGAGCAGTGAAATCATACTGCAGGCACTGAGCCCAGCAATAACCCTGGAGGCAAAAAAAAAGAAAAAAAAGAAAAAGAAACCTAGAAGGTGTATGGACTTCCAATTCTAGTCAAAGAGATCACTGAAATTATTTAGCTCTTGGGGGCTGGGTGGTGGGTCACCTGGTTGAGTGCACACATTACAGTGTACAGGGACGCAAGTCCAAGCCCCAGGCTCCTGCCTGCAGGGGCTGGGGAGGAAGCTTCACAAGCAGTGAAATTGTGCTGCAGGTGCCTCCCCCATTCTCTCTCCCTATCCTTCCCCACCCCCTCTCAGTTCCGTCTATCCAAAACAAACAGAAAATGTTTAGCTCTAGTGGTAAGCACATACCTGAAGAAGACAGTCTGGTTGTGTGGGACTTCAAATCTAGCAGGAATAAACTATTATTTTAAGGTCCATAATTAAAGGGCGTTTCTGTATACGTTTCTATGTCTTGTTGTATATTTTTCAGTTATATGTGTTCTGGGGAGAGAAGCTATGCATTTGAAACAGTAAAATTGTTCTACACAAAAAGATGAAAAATCAAGAAAAACTTGGACATTTAAGCTCAGTGCTTGATGTATATTTTTAAAGGAATGTCAAAGGCTGATGGTTGTCTTTTTAAAAGTTTATTATTTTATTTGATAGAGACAGAGAAATTGAGAGGGAAAAGGGAGAGAAGTATGGAGAGGAGACACCTGCAGCCCTGCTTCACCACTTGTGAAGCTCCCCTGCAGGGGGTTCTGTGGCTTGGACTGGCTCCTTGCACATGGTAACATGCACACTCAGTCAAGTGTGCCACCACTGGCCCTGCGCTGAAGCAGGTCTGCAGGTGTCTTTCTCTCCCCCTCTCTGTCTTCCCCATCTCTCTCGATTTCTCTCTGTCCTATCCAGTAACGACAACAACAATAATAGCCACAACAATGTTAAACAACAAGGACAACAAAAGGGGAAAAAATAGCCTCCAGGAGCAGTGGATTCCACCGAGCCCTAGCAATAACCTTGGAGGGGGAAAAATGTGTGTGTGTGTGTGTGTGTGTGTGTGTGTGTGTATCTTTATTTATTTATTGGGTAGAGACAGCCAAAAATCAAGAGGGAAGCATGTGAGAGAGAGAGACACCTGCAGCACTGCTTCACCACTTCACCCTGAACACCCTGCAGATGGGGATGGGGGCTTAAACCCAGATCCTTGAACATGGTAATGTGTGCTAAACCAGTTGCACCACCACCTGGCCCCCTGACTTTTTTTTTAAGATTTTATTTATTCATGAGAAAGATAGGAGGAGAGAGAAAGAACCAGACATCACTCTGGTACATGTGCTGCTGGGGATCGAACTCAGGACATCACACTTGAGAGTCCAATGCTTTATCCACTGTGCCACCTCCCAGACCACCCCTGACCTTTTTTTTTTCTTTTTTTAAATATTTATTTTCTCTTTTGTTGCCCTTGTTTTTTTTATTGTTGTTGTAGTTATTGTTGTTGATGTCATCATTGTTGGATAGGACAGAGAGAAATGGAGAGAGGGGAAGAGAAAGACAGACAGACACCTGCAGACCTGCTTCACCGCCTGTGAAGCGACTCCCCTGCAGATGGGGAGCCGGGGGCTCGAACCAGGATCCTTAAGCCAGTCCTTGTGCTTTGTGCCACCTGCACTTAACCTGCTGCGTTTCTGCCCGACTCCCCCCTGACCTTTTTTAACCTATTAAAATGCAATGAATTAACTCAGCATTGGCCCTTCATTAACATTTTAAAAGATTTATTTACTGCATGTCAGCAGACGCTAGAAGAAGAAGAGAGGTTAGAGCACCAGTCTGGCATATGTGGTGCTGGAGATCAAACTCAGGATCTAACTTAACAGTTCTGTGCCCTTTCTGGTCATGTTTATCATTCTCAGTCAACTCTTGTCGGTCTAGTAGTATGTATGTATCAATTTAGAAAAGTACAGTTATTCTGAATTCTTGTGCTTACATTTAAGTTAAAGAAAGAGTGGGAGACTCATAAAGTAATACAGTAGATAAGGACTCAAATATGGCTTAATGTAAAGTCATGGAAGCTCCAGTTTTGGCTATGGTTGGAGTAGTATTGTAACTCACCCAGTTGTTGAGTTATGGTTGGAATGGATTAGAAATTATGCTGTGTGTCTTGTGTGGAACTCTCACATGTAATAAGTATTTAAAGAAATATAAATTAATACTTCTGTTAGCATTGTTATCTCATAGGGTATGAACGTCAGCAACCTGTAACCAATTAAAAATTTGTAGGTAGGGAAAGATGATTTATTTCCAGAGTTACTGGTTTACATTTAGAAAGTGAGTCTGGGTTTTGTTTTGTTTTTTAATGCTTTGTCTTTCATCCTAGATCTCTTATATTCTGATAAAAACAACACTTAATGATAGAAGCTATTTAAAATTCTTCCATTTGAGGCTAAAATAAGTCTCCAGCATTTAAAAAAAATTTTTTATTTATAAAAAGAAAACACTGACAAGACCATCGGATAAGAGGGGTACAACTCCACACAATTCCCACCACCAGAACTCTGTATCCCATCCCCTCCCCTGGTAGCTTTCCTATTCTTTTATCAGTCTGGGAGCATGGACCCAGGATCATTATGGGATGCAGAAGGTGGAAGGTCTGGCTTCTATCATTGCTTCCCCACTGAACATGGGCTTTGGCAGATCAATCCATAACTTTAAAAGCTGTAAAGTGAGAGGTTGGGCGGTAGCACAGCAGGTTAAGCACACATGGCGTGAAGCACAAGAACAGGCGGAAGGATCCCGGTTCGAGCCCCCAGCTCCCCACCTGCAGGGGAGTCGCTTCACAGGCGGTGAAGCAGGTCTGCAGGTGTCTGTCTTTCTCTCCCCCTCTCTGTCTTCCCCTCCTCTCTCCATTTCTCTCTGTCCTATCCAACAATAATGACATCAACAATAATAACCACAACAAGGGCAACAAAAGGGGGAAAAATGGCCTCCAGGAGCAGTGGATTCATGGTGCAGGCACTGAGCCCCAGCAATAATCCTGGAGGCAAAAAAAAAAAATAATAATAATAATAATAATAATAAAGCTGTAAAGTGAGTTGTGCTATTATTTGAGATTGAGTTATGAGTACCATTTGGAATGTCACCAGGCATGCTTGTTTTCTGAGGGGCAGAACGAGGTCAAAGTTAACGATACCAGAAACCTTTTTATTTTGAAATATTTCAGATGTTCAGATGGCGCCTGTTCTCCCCATAAGCGGTGCACTTTGTTACGTCCTCTACCCAGGGCTGTAGGCTGACCCTCACAGCTCTGGAGAGAGGAAGCTTCAGTAGTTTCCCTCTGCCTCCCTGTCTCTCTCGGAACTGTGAAGCTGTGACCTCAAAAAGGAAAGGAATTAAACATTGCAGATTCGATTGAAGCTTCCTATGTGGCTTTTTTTGATGCACTTCCTTACTCTTCAGGGAAATTCTCCTTTACCTCTCGTGTAAACTTTGCCCAACAGTGGTTTTCCACTTCTTTACACCTGTTTAATTTTGTTTCTCTCAAGGTTTACTTCAGTGACCTTTTCCATTTCAGCTGTAGTAAAATACTGTAATAGTTATCTGAATATCTAAAGAAGGTAGTTGAAAATAAGATCCTGACACAGGTAGTGGGAAATTACATGTTAGAAATCTTCCTCAAAATCTAGGTGAAATGAAGTTAGACTTCAACACTATTATGTCAAAAAAGCAGGGAAAAAATTGAAGTACTCATTTTGGGAAGTTAATCTGGTAGCTGCATGAAGCAATGGTTCTGAAAGGAAGTGCTAAATTGCTAAGTTATTTTGACTGATTTGGGCCTCTGAAACACCATTTTGCAAGAAGATAAAGTCACTGACAGAATTCTAAATTGTGGGTGCTTCTAGTCTCCAGGCCTTGGATGTTTCCTCCTGACCCCCTTTAAAAGCTGACTGTGCAGTGAGTATGTAGCTGCCGTTAGATCACAATTTTGAACACCAGTGACTCCTTTCAGCTCCCTGTTAGAAGAGATGTACAGTTGCCTGACCATTTTCTCTGACCTGTTGTGGCCCTCTGCTGGTCCTCAGAAGCTGCACAGTTTAGAACCATGTAGAGGTTAGACAGACTTGCCAACTTATTTTCAGAAACTCAACCTTAGAGGCCATTTGTGTCTATTCTGTATTGCTGATGAATATTTACATTCATATCCATTATAACAATTCTAGGAATAAATACGTGCCAGGTCAGATCTGTGATGATAAAGAGCAACTGGGTGTGTTACTCTTGAGAAACTCTTAAGTGTATTGTTAGACATGGTCCTGTATACCAAGATAATTTGGCAATTTAAAAAATCTTGTTATTAGGAATCATTTAAAAATATTATCTAATACAGCTGAAATGGAAAAGGTCATTAAAGTAAACTCCCACTTCCTACCTTGAGGAAAAAATGTGGCGGTAAAAAAAAAAAAAAGAGGGAGTCGGGCTGTAGCGCAGCGGGTTAAGCGCAGGTGGCGCAAAGCGCAGGGACCGGCGTAAGGATCCCGGTTCGAACCCCGGCTCCCCACCTGCAGGGGAGTCGCTTCACAGGCGGTGAAGCAGGTCTGCAGGTGTCTATCTTTCTCGCCTCCTCTCTGTCTTCCCCTCCTCTCTCCATTTCTCTCTGTCCTATCCAACAACGACAACAACAATAATAACTACAATAATAAAACAATAAGGGCAACAAAAGGGAATAAATATTTTTAAAAAAAAGAGAGAGAAAATATATTTAGTGCTGGAGTATATCTTATTTAAAGCGAGGAATTTGAAAACCAAAAGGTTCCCTAGAAAGAATTATGAGAAGCCAAGTCACCAGGCAAATTTTTAACTTTGCCAAATTATTCTTAATATATTTTATTTTAGATTTTGCTAGCATTAATAAATATTAGTAGATTTTTCTAGCAACTGGACTAGCTTAATATTGTTCTATACTGTAGGTTTACCTTTGGAAGTTTGAAAGTAATAGACACATAGAGTTAAGTCCAATTTACTGACAATTGATAATGTACTTACTTTGCATAGCCTTTTGATTGATCTGCCGTGTTCAGGTTCTGCACCTACCCACAGTGCAGCCTGTATTTAGCTGGATTGAACTTCAGTTTTAAATCTTTCTCTTGTCTTTGCTCTCCTGGTGACATGGTTGGAAAGCAGGAACAGCCCTGCTTCACCACTCATGAAGCTTTCCCCCTGCAGGTGGGGACCAAGGGCTTGAACCCAGGTCCTTGTGCACTGTAGTGTGTATGCTTAACCAGGTGCACTACTACCTGGCCACCATAAGAGAACTCTTTTTTTTAATTATTTTTTTTATTATTTTATTTATCCCCTTTTTAGCCCTTGTTGTTTTATTGCTGTAGTTATTATTATTGTTGCCGTCATTGTTGGATAGGACAGAGAGAAATGGAGAGAGGAGGGGAAGGCAGAGAGGGAGAGAAAGACAGACACCTGCAGACCTGTTTCACCACTTGTGAAGCGACTCCCCTGTAGGTGGGGAGTCAGGGCTTGAACCGGTATCCTTACGCAGTCTGAATCAACCCATTTGTCCTCTCATTCTTCAACCCTTGGGTTCTACCCAGAGGCTGTAGTTCTTCAGTGCAAACCAAGAGGAAGAGGATCTATTGGTTTTCTTGCATTTGCTGATTATTTTAAGTAGTATGTGGTTATTATACAAGTATGGATCTGCATATAACATACCGTCAGTATTCTGGGCAGATTTATGCACATTTGGCAGTTTATATTAAGGTATGTGACTGTTTTATCTTTAGTAAACTAGTATATATATATATATAGAGAGAGAGAGAGAGAGAGTGAGAGACAGACAGACAGACGTGTGTGTGTGTGTGTGAGGGGGGAGCCAGAGACAGAGAAGAAAGGGAGGCAGAGAGTGGTAGAAACCACATCACAGAAGCTTCCTTCAGTGTAATGGAGGCCCAGCTCAAACCCATGCCGTGCACATGGCAAATCAGCACACTATCTAAGTGAGCTATTTAACCGGCGCAAAATTGTGATTTTTTTTTTAAATGTATATTTATATATTTATTTTCCCCTTTTGTTGCCCTTGTTTTTTTGTTTTTGTTGTTATTGATGTTGTCATTGTTGGATTGCACAGAGAGAAATGGAGAGAGGGGGAGAGAAAGACAGACACCTGCAGACCTGCCTCACCGCTTGTGAAGTGACTCCCCTGCAGTTGGGTAGCCGGGGGCTTGACTCGGAATCCTTACTCCAGTCCTTGAGCTTCGCACCGTGTGCACTTAACCCGCTGCACAAAAATTGTAATTAAAAAAAATATATATTTAATTCCTTTTGTTGTCCTCGTTTTATTATTGTAGTTATTGTTGTCGTTATTGATGTCTTTGTTGTTGATAGGACAGAGAGAAATGGAGAGAGGGGAAGAGAAAGACAGACACCTGCAGACCTGCCTCACCGCCTGTGAAGCGACTCACCTGCCGGTGGGGAGCCGGGGACTCGAACTGGGAACCTTATGCTGATCCTTGTGCTTTGCGCCACATGCACTTAACCCACTGTGCTACTGCCTGACTCCCACAAAATTGTAATTTTTATGATACTAATTCCTGCATCTGCAAGTCAGCCACCATATTTTTGTGGGAAAATATTATCAGGTAGCTGCATGAAAACCAGCCTTTGGGAAGCTGTGGTGAAGAACGCATAATCTCTTTCCAAGGACTGAATTTGTTGTGGAATTTTAATTCCATATCATTTAAAATTCCAGTTAATAGAGCTAAGCTCACAGCATCATGTTTATGCAAAAGATCCTCATGGCTGGGGCTCTGTGGCCAGTTTACAGCTTCTGTTTCTGTCTTCTCAGTCTCACTTCTAAATCGGTGAATCTACTTCTTTGACTTGCAGTTTGAGACTGGAGTGTATTCAAAGTGTCCTTCACACCTGTGGTTCTGTTTTCAAGGTTTCCTATCAGCTGACTCTTTGAAGTCATGAATTTCAAATTTCCTGACAATGTATGCCCTAAATTCTTTCTCTGATGATAGTTGTTCTGTGTCTGCGTCATTAAGTTTCTGGCTCGCACTTTGCTGTTGCAGAACCAGCCTTTTCCTAGTTGTACCAGTCTGGTTTAGTTTTTTGTTGGCCAGCAGTTGGTGCTGTGTTCTGTTTTGTATGTGAGTTGCAGCTGAAAGGAGTTTTGAAGAACTGATGAAACCTGTTGCCCCTTAGACAGAGCTCTAGTCGGGAGAGTTAGGAAGATCTGAGACCTCTTCTCAGACTGATTCCTAAAACTGGGGCTCTGCAGTGAGGTCAAAGTCACTTTCCCGCCAGGAGGGTAGTCTGACCCTATTTACCAGTGATTGGATGGCTCTTGGGACACCTTAGACTTTGGGAGGCTTCCTGGCTGCCATAAGGGCAGAGTTCAGTTTCATGATGACCTGACCCTGGAAGGCTCCCTGGGGTTCCCTCAAGGGCCTGTGGCTTCTTTAGCTCCAAACAACCATCCTGAATTTTTTTTTTTTTTCAACCAGAGCACTGCTCAACTCTGGGTTATGGTGGTGTGGGGGATTGAACCTGGGACTCTGGAGCCTCAGGCATGAGAGTCTCTTTGCATAACCATTATGCTATCTACCCCTGCCCCTGAACTCCTTTTCATACACACACCCCATTAGATAGAGACAGATGGAGAGGGAAGTGGGAGATAAAGATGGAGAGAGAAAGGAGGCACTTGCAGCTCTATTCCACAGCTCGTGAAGCTCCTCACCCCCTGCAGGTGGGGACCAGGAGCTTGACCTGGCCCGTGCACGTGGTAGCGTGTCTACTCAGCCAGGAGGCCACTGCCCAGCCCCTCGACCAGACCATGCTTTACTCTGGCTGAGTGGTTCCCAGTGTGCCCTTCAAGTCCACCCGCCGGGTGGATCTGACCCCGATGCAGGTACGGCACCTGCTGGCAGAGCAGCGCTGCCTCTCTGCTTGAGTCCTTGTCTCTTGCCCTCCTGTGCCACTGTCCACGTGCAGTTACTGACCTTCAGATACTGATGTTCCTTTCTTTACCAGAATTTGATGAAATTCATTGACCTATTTTGTTGTGATATTTGTTTCTGGAGGAGAGCCAGCTTTCCATGACTAGGTTACTATAGCTCCACCCTGGAAGTTTTCTGTTTTGTTCATTTTCAAGTGTATAATTCAGTGGTTTCACAGTGTTGTGCAACTGTCACCACTATCTATAACCCCAAAACATTCTCACCACCCCCAAAAGCAGCTTCTGTGCCTGTTAAGCAATTGCCCCCTATTTCCCTCTTCCCCAGCCTCTGGCAACCAGTAAGAGAGTTTGTTTGACCCTTTGCTTTTTATTATCTCACACCACCACGCCCCGGGCCAACACTTTAAATTTTAAAGCTCAGAGAGAGAAACAGTGCTTCTCTACTGTCCACGGAGCTTCCCCTATTGTCCTGGTGTTCCCATGTTGCGCCAGGGCATGAACCCAGGACATGTGTGGTAAGGTGCACACTTCACCAGATGAATGATCTCCCATCCCCTAAGGTAGCTAAAAAAAAAAGATGTAGATCTATTTGTTTTTAGATTAGTTTTTCTCCTCTTTCTCTCCTTTTTTTCTCCGTAGCATACAGCTCTGATAGTTTATTGTGGTGCTGGGGATTGAACCTGGGGCATTTGGTGCCTCAGGCATGGGAGTATTTTAGCATAGCCATTATGCGATATCCTCAATTTCTGAGTGTATTTTTATCATTAGTATTTTCCCCTGGATGTTCACAAGTAGTAATATTCTTCTAGAGAGAGAGAGAGAGAGAGAGAGAATTGAATTATTTTGTTTTACAAGACAGCTTACTGGGGTCTGGACATAACTCACCAGAACAGCACATGCTTTGCTATGTGTGCAGAATGGATGACCCAAGGTTCAAGGCCCTGGCCACCGCATGGGGACACCTGCATGGGGGCAAGGTTCACAGGTGGTTGAGCAGTGCCGTGGTGTCTCTCCTCAGCCTCTCCTTGTTCTCATGCTTTAAAAGAAATAAAGGAGTCTGTCATGAGTGGTAGAATCGTGCAGGCACAAGACCCCGGTGATAGATTTGGCAGTACCAAAAAAAGGGAAAAAAAAAAAAGGAGATGAAGAAAGCATTTCACTTCTGTGGAGCACGAGGATGGAGAAAGTCAGTTTTGATAGCATGCCTTTCTGGATGGTCGGCGCTGGAAGTGAGTGAGTGCTGCTTGATGAATACATTCTCTGCAGGGCACAAGGAGCAAGGGGGTACTGGCTGCACAGCAAGAAACTTCGAAGGCAGAATCTGAGACTGTTAAGTAAAGACTGTCTGTCTGTCAGACAAGTGTTTGTCAGTGTAGCCTTCTGTCATGGGCACTGGAGAACAAGCTTCATATACCCACCAACCCTGGATATAAAGGATGGCAGAAAAGAATAATTCTTAGAACTGGTGAGATTGTTCACTTAGGGCATCTGCTTTGCCATGCATGTGAGCCAGTTCAGACCTGCACCCACTACAGAGGAAGCGTTGCTTCTGTGTGCCTTTCCCTGTGTTTCTGCCCCTCTGCTCCCTACCTGACCTAACGGCACATCTGTCTGCAATCAAACTGCATGTGAGTTTAATTATTTTAAACATATTAATGTCTGCTCTATGATTGATGATGTGAACTATTGTGGTCAATAGTTTGTGAGCTTTTTAAAAAATAGATATGACAGAAATTGAGAGAGGACAGAGAGTGGGAGAAAGCTAGCTAGCTACCTGCAGACCTGCTTTACCACTTGTGGAGCATCCTCCCTGCAGGTGGGGAGCAGGGCCTCAAATCCAGGTCCTCGTGCTCACTGATATGTGCGCTCAACTGGGTGTGCTACCGCCCAGCCCCCTAGTTGCTGAGTCTTTGACAAGAAGCTATCATTGGGCAGGGTTTTTTTTTGCCACCAGAGTAATCGCTGGAGCTTCGTGCCTGTGTGATGAATCCTCCACCACTCCCAGTGGCATTCTTTGCCTTTTAAAGAAAAATCTTTTATTTGACAGAGACAGAAATAGGCGGGTGGAGAAAGGAAAGACACACACCTGCAGTACAGTGCCACTGCTTTTTCCCTCAGCCCCCCCGCCCAAAGCCAGTGAGAACCAGGAGCTTAAACCTGGGTCCTCACGCATAGTAACTCGTGCACTTTACCAGGTACCCCACCACCTGGACATTATTGGCCAAGGTTTTATGTAAATGACTATTAAGGTGAAATATATATATAGCATTTTCCCCTTTTGCTGCCCTTGTTGGCTTTTTATTATTGTTGTAGTTATTGGTGTTGTTATGGATGTCGTCATTGTTGGATAAGACAGAGAAAATTGGAGAGAAGAGGGCACGACAGAGGGGGAGAGAAAGATAAGAAAGTCAGTTGTGAAGGGACTCACCTGCAGGTGGGGAGCCAGAGGCTCGAACCGGGATCCTTAACTCCGGTCCTTGAGCTTCGCACCATGTGCACTTAACCCGCTGCTTTACCGCTCGACCCCCAGAATTTTTTAGTTCTCTTTTACCTTACAGAGAGTAGTTGGAACTTCCAACTGTAATTGTGAATTATCTATTTCCCCTATCAGTTACTGCTTCCTGTATTTTGCAGGCCCATGGCTAGTTGCACATACATTTAATGAAGCGCCTTTCTGAGCAGTAATGATATGTGGCGTGTGTATAGTGCTCCTGGTTGGCTGGAGGGATGTGACGTGAAGAGGCATGTGATGCCCTCCTTTCTGCCGACGTCTGTTCTGTCTCATCATCTCTACACATCTCCTTTTGCTAGAGCGTGCATAGTTTCCCATCTTTTACTTTTATAATATTTTTATTTACTTACTGTGGATAGAGACAGAGAAATTGAGAGGGAAGAGGAAATTGGGGAGGGAGAAAGACACCTGCAGTCCTGCTTCACTCCTCACGAAGCTTCTTCCCCTGCAGGTGGGGGTAAGGGGCTTGAACCCAGGTCCTTGCTCACCGCAGTGTGTACTCTCAACCAGGTGCAGCACCGGCACCCCGCCCCATCTCTTACTTTTACTCTACCTACATCATTGTGTTTGGAATGCATTTCCTGTAGGTGGCGCACAGGTTAGTCACTCCTTCCTTCCTGGCGTCTTTGTGCTTGTCTGCTTGCATGTCATGTAATTGCAGATAAGTGTTTGGATTGCACTTCCTATTTTACTGCTTAGTTTGTTCCTTCTGGTTTTCATTTCTTATTTTTTCTTTTCCTTTCTTCTGTTAGGTACCTTGTACATGCAAAACTATTCCATTTAGTGGGACCAGGTTGTGGTACACCTAGTTAAGTGCACTGATTACCATGTACAGTGACCCAGGTTCAAGCTCCCAGTCCCTAGGCCCCACCTGTGGGGGGGAAGCTTCATGAGTGGTGAAGCAGTGCTGCAGGTGTCTCTCTGTCTCTCTCTGTCTCCCCCTCTCAGTTTCTCTCAAAATCTTTCAAAATAAATAAATAAATAAATAAATAAATAAATAATAAAACTGTTCCACTTACGGGCTCGGGAGATAACACAGCAGGTAGAGAGCCTGTCTTGCCACACACACGGCTCAGACTCAAGTAAGAGTACCACTGGTGCCAGGGAAAGTCCTGGTTCTGCAATGTCTCTCCTTTGTCTTTGTCTCTCTTCATCTCTCTACCTCGCTGCTATCTTTATGAAAAAGAGACCCAGGAGTGGTGAAATATCATACACATGAGGCCCCAGCACCATGAATGAGAGGAGGAGGGAGGGAGTGAAAGAGAAAAAAAGGGAGAAAGGAATGCATTTTAATTTTATACGATATGATTTGGGTTATCTCTTTATATAACTTCTATAGTGATTACTCTAATGACTATAGTACATATATCTCAGACCTAAGACCTAAAGTGTGGTTTAATAGCTTATTACTTGTTGAGTAACATTTCTGGGAAATAATCCTAATGTTTGGATTTTTTATGTTGCTAGTGCTGAAATTTTCTAATAATGTTACTAAAGTATAGTATGCTTTATCCAGGTGAGCTGTCTTGCCAACCCTATAGCAGAAATTTTGAACATCAGGGAACAAAAAGAAAAAAAGAAAAATATTTTTCCTAACAGTCTGTTAACGTAATATTATTACTGCATATAATTTTCTCAAAAATATTTGTCATTTTTATTTATAATAATTTACCTTGCTTCATTTAACAGATGTTATTTTATCTTTATGGTCTTAAACTGGTCTAATTCTTACTGATATTGTAGAGTTCACTTTTGTTTTTGGTTTAAAAGTTTTGTTTATACAAGACATATAACTAACTCTGTAAGGCTTATACAGGATAGTTTCAGTGGCAGTTCTTTATAAAAATGTCTTTGTGGTAATAGTTGAAGCAGTTTAACTGAGTAAAATCTACCTCTTGTGTGTAGTGTTTTTAAAAGGTTCCCTCCAGCAACAACTAGGGCAACAAAAAGGGGGAAAAATGGCCTCCAGGAGCGGTGGATTCATGGTGCAGGCACCGAGCCCAGCAATAACCCTGGAGGAAAAAAAAAAAAAGGTTCCTTCCATTGTAAAATCAAAGCATTGAATTATTTGGACTGCGGCAGTGAGAGAGAGAGAGAGAGAGAGAGAGAGAGGGTGTGTGTGTGTGTGTGTGTGTGTGTGTATGTGTGAATGTGTGTATGTGTGTTTGAGTGTGTGTGTGAGTATGTGTGTGTGTATGTGTGTGTGAGTGTGTGTTTATGTGTATGTGAGTATGTGTGTGTGAGTGTGTGTATGTGTGTGAGTGTGTGTATGTGTGTGAGTGTGTGTGAGTATGTGTGTGTGTGAGTTTGTGTGTGTGTGTGAGTGTGTGTGTGAGAGAGAGTTGGAATATGCTCTTCATTTGACTACATTCAATTAATCTCATTTTGGTAGTTTATAATTGATAGGACTTTTGGTCTTGTTTTTCGGAAAAAGAAACA
Organism: Erinaceus europaeus; assembly: GCF_950295315.1. Lineage (NCBI taxonomy): Eukaryota > Metazoa > Chordata > Mammalia > Eulipotyphla > Erinaceidae > Erinaceus > Erinaceus europaeus. The sequence continues at coordinate 118,718,582 of NC_080171.1, read as the reverse complement.
TTTTAAAGCACCAATAAAATGGATTTTACTAACCTTCTGATCAGATTTTCTTGAGTTTTAGTCATTCACGTTGATACTATATGACATCTTTTAGAACTGTGATAATTCATTTATAGGAAACTGAAATGGTTAATATCATGTTTCTCCTTCTGTACATCATCCTACAGAATGGGACATATGCTTAAAAATTGGAAGGACAAGGAAACATGAAGTGATAATTACTGTACATTATGATTAACATGAAGGCAGTAAACTGGTAGTTATTCAAAAAGTGACTAAATGCCTGATAGTTGATAGAGAAAATAGAAAGTGTGATAACTGTGATGCCTCAATGTAGGCTCGGTTTTATTACGTGTGTGTACAAATAACCCTCAGCTGTCTGTTCTTTACAGATCCAGGATGCGAAGACTGATAGAAGAACTAGCTGAACAGCTCTAAGATGCCCAGATCTGGGTTCCCAAAACCAGTGCAGAGCGAAAATTCTGACAGTGACAGCAGTATGGTAGAGAAGCCGTGCGGAAGAAAGGTACCTGATCACCCGATGACTTGTTGACTCGCTAGCTACTGAGATAAAGACTGCTGCGCAAGGCACGGACCCTGACATTCCACCAACAGCCTCTGTAGCCTGAGTTTGAATTTTCTTTCTAAGAGAGGGACGGTGATAGGGAGAGCATGTGCCGTACGCACCGAGCTATCTCCTGATTCCTAATTCATTTTCTTTGTGAGCTGTTGGCCTGGAAGTTGACTTCTGACTTACATGCTTTTCTTCCATGAAACTTTTAGAAATAAATGGATGGTTGTTTAATTATGTAAATAGATTATCTAAAGTATTTCTATTACTCATTAAGTGTCACAATAGTCAAGGACTTATCAAATGTCTGCTTGTGATTCCTCAAATGTTCATCCTTTTACTGCTAATATGTGGAATTTTTTTTTTCCATTAGTTTTGGGTTAGAAATTTCTCCACTATAATTTTTAGCTATAAATTAATATTTACTATTTGCTCAATATCATAGAGCCTTTAATAGCTAAAACTTGCGTTGATATCATAAAGTGTGAAAGAGTGTGTATTAATCATTTTAATCTTCTGTATAGTCCCTGCGCATTTTTATCATCAGTGTTGTTCAGACATCAGTTCTTACCTAAGTGACGAGATTAGCTAGTTCATGCTCATTGATGAAAGTTAAAAATGCATATAAGATAGTGAAAATAGAAATTGCCTTGTTGGGAGTCAGGCGGTAGCACAGCGGGTTAAGCGCAGGTGGCGCTAAGCACAAGGACCAGTGTAAGGATCCTGGTTCGAGCCCCCAGCTCCCCACCTGCAGGGGAGTCACTTCACAGGCGGTGAAGCAGGTCTGCAGGTGTCTATCTTTCTCTCCCCTTCTTTGTCTTCCCCTCCTCTCTCCATTTCTCTCTGTCCTATCCAACAACAACGAGATCAACAACAACTACAACAATAAAAAAACAACAAGGGCAACAAAAGGGAATAAATATTTTTTTAAAAAAATATTAAAAAAAAAAAAGAAATTGCCTTGTCAGAGCTGTGAAGGATCTAAAGTTTTATCCTCCCCTAACAGCAAACTGATCAATTTCATGAATGTTGGCAGGCTTGTTAAGGCTCCTGGATCAAAACATACAGGAAATTCTGTAGCTCGTAGCAATTGTCCTAGCTATGTGTTAACATCTGTACTTGTTCTCCAAGCCACATTTCTCACAAAGAAGGCCAGGCAACAACTATAGATGCAATTTGTATGTACATATACAGCCACTCGCAGCTGCATGCCAAGTACACATGCATGTGTTGCACTAAAGTAGAGAAACACCAGATCATTTATTTACTTTCTTTAGGGTTTCAGTGCTCTAGGGTTTCAGTGCTCCAGCTTGAATTTTTCAGATAGAAAGATCAAGACAGAGCTACAGAGAGGGGGAAAATACCACAGCACTGGAGATTCCTTAAATGTGGTGGGTACTGGACTGAAGTCTGGCTCCCACACGTGGCAAAACAGCGTAGCACCCAAGTAAACGTCAGATGTTTTATTAATATTTATTTTCCCTTTCGTTGCTCTTGTTGTTTTTTATTGTTGTTGTAGTTATTGATGTTGTTGTTGGATAGGACAGAGAGAAATGGAGAGAGGGGGAGAGAAAGACAGACACCTGCAGACCTACTTCACCGCCTGTGAAGTGACTCCCCTCCAGTTGGGGAGCCAGGGCCTTGAACCGGGATCCTTATTCCGGTGCTTGCACTTTGAGCTACGTGCACTTCTTCTTCTTCTAGCGTTTGCCCTTCTTCCGTAGCCAGTCAACAGCGTCAGGTTGAGCCTGATGTCAAGTTTCGAGACCTCCTTTGAATCTGGAGAGGTGGCAGTCGTTGACTATGTGGGTCATAGTCTGTCTGGAGCCGCAGGGGCAGTTCGGGTCGTCTCTGGCTCCCCAGCGATGGAACATAGCGGCGCACCGGCCATGGCCTGTTCGATAGCGATTGAGGAGGGCCCAATCATAACGTGCTAGGTCAAAGCCGGGTTGACGCTTGCAGGGGTCTGTGATGAGGTGTTTGTTCTTGACCTCAGCTGACTGCCAGCTCTGTTTCCAAGAGACTGGAACAGAGAAGTTCAGTGTACGTGCACTTAACCCGCTGCACTGCCATCCGGCTCCCTAAACTTCAGATTTTTATCATGGACAAGCCCACCTGACCTTTGTCCTGAAGGAAAAATTATTTGTCACCCTAAACAATAAAAGTTATCATCAGATTGGCTTCTCTTCTTTTATGGAATAGAACAGTATCTTTTTCTTAGTGTTTTATTAGGGAAGTAATGATTTGTAAGACAGTTATCATGGGTACAGTTTTTCATCGTTCTGTGATAGCCGTTAGCACACCAATCCCACCAACAACTCAGCCTGTCTGCATTGCGTACTGAGTCGTCATTGCCCTCTCAGACCCTTCCCCTGTGTCCTTCCTGCAGCAGACCTTCTCCAATCCGGGTTTCACCTTGTGGTTTGCTTTTTCCTCCTTGTTTCTTAAGTTGCACCTATACGTGAGATCATCTGCTACTCATCTTTTTCCTTCTGCCTAATCTCCCCTTATGCGATTCCTTCAAATTCCATCCACACTGAGACAGAGATGATTATATAAGTCTTAATAGCCAAATAGTATTCCATTGTGAGTATATATGCTACAACTTTTTTAAATGCTCACCTGGCATCTGAGTCGTTTCCATGTTTGAGGTATTACAGACAGTGCTGCTATAGACAGGAGTGCACGGCTCTCTTTGGACAGGTAGTAATAGAACAGTACCTCTGCTTATGTCGGTGAACGTGAGAAAGGCCATCTTGATGTTTTTCTTAGGTTCATTTATTAAAAACAAAGATTCACCCATGTAAGGCAGCTCATTAGAGTTATTATTATTAAAGTTTGCAATAACTGTGCCTTTTTACATCTGGGGCTTGCTGACCTGGGGAATCTATCCCACCCAGACGGCTAGTTTCTAGAGAAAGTAAACAGCGCGCTTGTGACTTGGCCTTTATGTTCATACCAGTTTAGTTAGCCTCTCTTTCCCACTTTGGGCTACTGTTCTTCTGCTCCCAAGCCACCCCAGAGCCTACACCAGGCAACTAGAGAAACATGCTTATTCCCAAGAACTTGCTGAAGTTATTCAAGGTAGCCAGTCGGAAGCCTGATTACCCTGCCTTGACTTTTATTCAGGCACAGTGGGGCCAACTGACACTAAAAAGACACTGTGTTCTCAAGGTGTTACTGTATCACCTTGAGAAAAGCCAAAGTTAGCAGGCGGAGACAGAACAGAAATGGGGGAGCAGGCAGGGAAATAAGAGGCAGGGTGAGAGGTTTCCAAGGAAAGAGTCAGGGTAGAGTAAGTGGGCTTCAGATTGGCTAGCCTGAATCATTTCAGCAAATTCTTGGGAATAGGTATTTTTCCTAACAACCTTAAAAAAGCAAAATACACACCTGTGACACTCCATTCTAGTATCCATGGGTGAAAAACCAACTTGAGGACTGTTCATTACAGCTAGAAAACAAGTAATACAAGACGTTCATTCTCAAGTAATCTTTAAGAATTGAAGCGCAAAGCAGACTATTTTTTATGATCCTTTTCATAATTTGACAGATGTGTGAAGAATGAATTTAAGGCCGGGAAGTAGCTTAGCACATTAGAGCACAGGTCTTGCACGCCTAGGGGCCCAGATTCAACCTCCAGTACTGCTGTCTGCAGAAGTGAACAGTGCTCTGGTCTGCCCTCATAAAAATAAATCGGTCTTTTTTTTAAAAAAAAAGGGAATGTAGACTCTGTTCAGGTGTTATTTTTCCCTGTTAAGCTAATCAATCAGTCAGTCAATCTCTCTCTCTCTGTCTCTCCTCCCTCCCTTCCTCCCTCCCTCCACATCATTTTGTTGAGGGAAGTACTGGCTTGCTGGACAGTTTTTGACACAAGAGTACAGTTTCTTATCTCCTCTCAATAAGTCTGCACACCACTTCCGCCATCACTTTAAGTCGTCCTCCACCATCATGCACTGGGTCCCCAATACCATCTTTTCCTCTCTCATCTTCTCCCTCACTCAGAGTCCTTTGCTTTGCTGCAATAGACCACACCCAGCTCAAGGTTCACCATGTGCTTTCCCTTTCTCTCCTTGTATCTTAAATGCCATCTCTAGATGATCTTCTGGTATTCATCCTTCTCCTTCTGGCTTATCTCGGTTACTATGATTTCTGCAAGTTCTGTCCAGGATGACCCAGATGAGATTATTTCATTGTTTTTAACAACTGAGTAGTATTCCATTGTGTGTGTGTGTGTGTGTGTGTGTGTGTGTGTGTATGTGTATCATAACTCTCTTAGCCACCTGTCCATTGTTGGCTGTCTATGTGGTTTCCTGGTTTTGGACTATTGCATATTGTGCCGCTATGAAGACCTTCTTCTCCTTCTCCTCCTTCTTCTCCTTCTCCTTCTCCTTCTCCTCCTCCTTCTTCCTTTTTTTTTTTCTTGCCTCCAGGGTTATTGCTGGGGTTCGGTGCCTGCACTAGCTCCTGAAGGCCATTTTTTTCCCTTTTGTTGCCCTTGTTGTTTTATAGTTGTGGTTTTTATTGATGTCATTGTTGTTGGATAGGACAGAGAGAAATGGAGAGAGGAGGGGAAGACAGAGGGGGAGAGAAAGACACCTGCAGACCTGCTTCACTGCTCGTGAAGCAACTCCCCTGCAGGTGGGGAGCCGGGGGCTCGAACCAGGATCCTTACACCGGTCCTTGTGCTTTGCTCCATGTGCGCCACCGCCCAGCCCCCACTGACCTCTTCTTATAGGTGTTATTTTCGTTGGGTAAATCCTTCAGAGAGGAGTTTCCAGCTCATAGGAAAAGTCCACTACTAGCATTCTGAGGAATCTGCAGGTCCTCAGAAAGTCTTTCATCCATTTAGAAGTTGTTTTGTGTATGGTGATACATGAAGGTCCTATTTTCATTCTTCTGTACTTTTGGACCCAATTTTCCTAGCACCGGTTGTTGAAGAGATCCTTCTTTCCCCATTTAGTGTTTTAGGACTTCTCATCAAAGACTAACTGACCAGACGTGTGGGGCTTATTTCTTGACGCTCAGTTGTATTCCATGGGTCTCTGCAAGGCAGTTTTTATTCTCATAACTTTATAGTAGAATGGGAGTTCAGGAAGAATGATGTTCTGTTCTTCTCTCTCTAGACTGTCCTGACAATTCTGGGTATTTTCTGGTTCTAAATAAACATTTGTGACTTTTGTCCTGTTCCCTTCAAGTTGTTCATTGGGACTTTGATAAGGATGGTATTAAATCTGATTCTGGCTCTGAGTAGGATGGTTATTTTAAAGACATTATTTTTTCCAATCTATGAGCATGAGATGCCTTTTCATGTATCTTTTTCTGTTTTCTTTAGTAGTGACTCATTAATTTCAGTGTACAAGTCTCTGACTTGTTATGTTTACTCATGAATACCTAATTGCTTTTGCTGGTTTTGTAAATGGGATTGACTTCTAGCTTAGTGTTTGCTTAGAGGAATGCCACTTTTTGTATATAAATTTTGTTACCTGCTGCCTCGCTGTATTGCTTAACAATTTCCAGATGTTTTCTGCTATACTCTCTTGGATTTTCTGTACATATTATCCTATTATCTGTGAATAGTGACAGTTTTACTTCTCTTCAGATTTATATTCCTTTTATTCCTTTCTGTTGTCTTAAGTGCTATAGCTAATACTTCCAAAACTATGTTGATGGAGTCAGGCAGTAGCGCAGCGGGTTAAGCGCACGTGGCACAAAGCACAAGGACCGGCATTAAGGATCCCGGTTTGAGCCCCCGGCTCCCCACCTGTAGGGGAGTCGCTTCACAGGCGGTGAATCAAGTCTGCAGGTGTCTATCTTTCTCTTCCCCTCTCTGTCTTCCCCTCCTCTCTCCATTTCTCTGTCCTATCCAACAACAACGACATCAATAGCAACAACAATAATAACTACAACAATGAAACAGCAAGGGTAACAAAAGGAAATAAATTTAAAAATATATTTAAAAAAAACTATGTTGAATAGTAAGTGGCAGTGTACAGCCCTGTCTCGTACCTGATCTAAGAGGAAAAGCTTTCAGTTGACCGCAGCATATAGTGTTGGCCAGGAGGGCTGCTGTATACACCTCGCTAGACTAAGCAACTCTTTGATCTTTACTTATCTGAAGGGCTTTTCCTCATTTTGTATTTGTTTTTGTTTTATTTTATTTTGTATATTTATTATTTATTTTCCCTTTTGTTGCCCTTGTTTTTTATTGTTGTAGTTATTATTGCTGTTGTTGTCATCGTTGTTGGATAGGACAGAGAGAAATGGAGAGAAGAGGGGAAGACAGAGGGGGAGAGAAAGACAGACACCTGCAGACCTGCTTCACCGCCTGTGAAGCAAACCCCCTGCAGGTGGGCTCGAACTGGGATCCTTATGCCGGTCCTTGTGCTTTGCACCATGTGCGCTTACCCCACTGCGCTACCGCCTGACTCCCCTCATTTTGTATTTGATTATGGTATTATATAAGACATTAGACTTGGTTTTGCAGTTTAAGATATTTACATTTTTGCTCATGAACAAGTTAATCTACAGTTTGTATAAGCTTAGTTAAATGATTAATTAGGGAGGAGGAGGGAGAGAAGGGCTTGAACTCCGGACCTCTTGCTTTATTTACGGCACTGACTCCCTTGCTGCAGGGCAGTATTTTGATTTTATATATTTTTAATAAATTTATTTATTGGATAAAGACAGAAATTCAGAGGGCTGGGAAAGATAGAGAAGGGAAGAGACAGACACACCTGCAGTCCTGCATCATCATCTGTGAAGCGTTTCCCTCTGCAGGTGGGAGCCAGGGGCTTAAACCTAGGATCCTGCACGCTACAGTGTGAGTGCTCAGCCAGCACCAGCCCCCGAGTTTGCGTTCTTACTTGGCATCAGTTTCGTTTCAGACTTACAAAATAGTTTGAATTTTATCTAATTCTTCTATGCTGTAGTATTTTATGTTCCTGAAGATAAATTTTATTTTGAATGCTGTATTGCTTAGCATTGCTGTTAAATTTTTATTTGTATTTAACTTTCTAACAGAGTAAAGACAAGATTGCATCCTATAGCAAAACTCCAAAAATTGATCGAAGTGATGTGGGCAAGGACATGAAAGAGAAATCGTCCATGAAGCGGAAACTTCCTTTTACCATTAGCCCATCAAGAAATGAAGAACGAGATTCAGACACAGGTAGCATGCTTTGTTGACATGATCAAATCTTAAGCTTTTACTCATGACTTTTTTCTCATATCTTAACTCTTATTCTTGTTTATAGAGAAGTATTTTATATCAGTATTTCAGATTTATTGTTTTGGGCAGAGATTCATATATGATTTCTAGAGATGAAAAAAAAATTAGTTTTTTCCCATACTTTCCTTATTACAAATCTCTTAACCACTCTTAGAATTTAATTTTTTGGAAACTGTGTAGTGATAAAAATTTACTCATTTGTGGGAAGAGTGGGGAAAGGCTCACTTGGTAGAGTGCGGTTTGCCACATGGAGGGACCTTTCGTGCCTTGACCACCACAAGGAGCACGGTCCAGCAGGGAAGTTCTACAGGTAGTGGAGTAGTTCCATGGTGTCTCTCTTCCTGTATCTTTCTCCCTCTCCCCCTCTCTTTCAAGCTCTATCTGAAAGAAAGAGAAAAGTTCACAGGGAGTGCTGTAATCATGCAGGCAGGAAGCCCAGCTGGGAGTTTCGGTCAGCCTGCCATCGCCCATGTCCATTGGAGAAGCAATTGCAGAATGATCCTGGGCCAATAGGGGTAAAGAACAGGAAAGCTTCCAGTGGAGGGGATGGGATGAGGAACTCTGGAGGTGGGAACTGTGTGGAATTTTACTCCTCTTATTCAAATAACTTGTTGAACATTATTCATTTAAAACAAACAAACAAAAAAAAAAAACTAGTTCAACTCCCAGTCCTGACCTGCAGGGGAAGCTTCAAAAGTGGTGAGGCCGTCCTGCAGGTAGCACTTTGTCCATTTAAGTCTCTCCCTTCCGTCTCAGTTTCTCTGTGTCTCTGTCCAGTGAATGAATAAATAAAGTAATTTAAAAATATATATATATATATATAAACTCGCGAATTCAGTGATAGGAACATAGATTATGGTAGAATTAGGCAAATTTTACTGTGTTTTCTAGACATACTATTTAGCTTACCAAATAAAATTATGAATTAGAAATATATTCCTTTCAAACAAAATTGAAACTAAGACCAATTCATAGTGTTTCTCTCCTCAAAGCCCATAAATACAAACAGTGATATTTCACACTGGTCAATCTTAGTTATTCAGAATAGATTAGCACTATGTTAATACTACCTAATAAATTACTCGGCTGTCTTTTATCCCTGAACTAATCATTGCTTAAAACTATTTATTATAAGCTTAAATGTTTGTTATGTATCTATCAGAATTGTTTATCCCTTGCATGAAATAGTAACAATCACCTGTTCTTAGAAATGTTTTGACTCCACTTACAGAAAGGTAGTATTTGTTTCAAGTTAATGTACAGGGATAAAGTGATAGGTGTACCTTTCTAACCATCTTAACCATCCATATCAAAACAACCCTGACTAGAATCTGCAAATACTTTTAAGTACTTGTGAAATGTCTCGTGCTAGTCACATAGTTTTAGGAGATCATTTTTAGTATATACTTCAGCAGGTAGAGCTGCTTCTCTCCTGACTTAAACTACAAATTGTTTTTAGAACATTAATGGCACTTTTAAGTCTTAAAATTACTGTAAATTTTTTTTTAATTTTTATTTATAAAAAGGAAACTGACAAAAACCATAGGATAAGAGGGGAACAACTCCACACAATTACCCAACACCAGATCTCCGTATCCCATCCCCACCTCTGATAGCTTTCCTATTCTTTATCCCTCTGGGAGCATGGACCCAGAATCATTATGGTGTGCAAAAAAAAAAAAAAATTTTTTTAAATGATTAAATTATAATGGTGCTGAGTTGCACCTAGTTGAGCACACACATTACTGTGCACAAGGACCCAGGTTCAAGCCCCGGTCCCCACCTACAGGGGGAAGCTTCATGAGTGGTGAAGCAGTGCTGTAGGTCTCTCTCTCTCTCTCTCTCTCTCTCTCTCTCTTACCGCACTACCTCCCGGACCACATCTCTCTATTTCTTCCTTCTAGCTCTGGCCAAAAAAAATTGTGGCCTTTAGGGAGTCGGGCAGTAGCACAGCAGGTTAAACGCAGGTGGCGCAAAGCACAAGGACTGGCTCAAGGATCCCTGTTTGAAACCTCAGCTCCCCACCTGCAGGGGAGTCGCTTCACAGATGGTGAAGCAGGTCTGCAGGTGTCTATCTTTCTCTCCCCCTCTCTGTGTTCCTCTCCCCTCTCCATTTCTCTCTGCCCTATCCAACAATGACAACAACAATAGTAATTACAACAATAAAATAACATGGGCAACAAAAGGGAATAAATAAATCAATATTAAAAAATAAAATTAAAAAATCGTGGCCTTTATAAAGCCTAATTTCTGCAACGGTGCCAAGATTTCTCAAATGCATGACATCATCGCTGAGCAGCCTCTATCTTTCATTCTTTTTATTTATTTATTTTAATTTTTAATTATCTATTTTATTTATTGGATAGAGACAGCCAGAAATCTAGAGGGAAGGGGGTGACAGAGAGGGAGAGAGACAGAGAGACACCTGCAGCCTTGCTTCACCACTCGCAAAGTTTTCCCCTTGCAGGTGGGGACCGGGGGTTCGAACCCGGGTCCTTGAGCGTTGTCACATGTGCACTCAACAGGTGCACCACCACCCAGCCCCCTTTCTTTCATTCTTTGCTTACCCAGGAAAGAGAGTGAAAAGAAGAGAAGCTCCAGCACCACTCCATCACCCATGGAGTCCCCCTGTGCCGTTCCTGGTGTTACCTCGCGGTACGAGGGGGAAAGTCAGGGTCTCTTGCCCTATAAGGCATGTGCTCAGTCTGGTGAGCTAGGACAAGGCCCTTCAGTTTCCTTACCTTGAAAGCACACATGAGAATTGTGGCCATTTAGGGACATAAGATGTAAAATAAACTTGTGATGCAGGTGGTGGTGCTGCATGTTGAACCTGGAACTTGGGGGCCTCAGGCATGGTGGTCACTTTACACAACCAGTATGTTATCTCCCCAGCCCTAGGGAATACTTGTGTTTTTTTTTTTTTTAGTTTTATTATTTTATTTTCCTTTTGTTGCCCTTGTTTTTTTTAATTGTTGTTGTAGTTTTTGTTGTTGTTACTGATGTTGTTGTTAGAACAGAGAGAAATGCAGAGAAGAGGGGAAGACAGAGGAGGGGAGAGAAAGACAGACACCTGCAGACCTGCTTCACCACCTATGAAGCGACTCCCCTGCAGGTGGGGAGCCGAGGGCTTGAACTGGGATCCTTAAGCCGGTCCTTGTGCTTCGTGCCACATGTGCTTAACCCACTGCGCCACCGCCCGACTCCCGGAAATACTTGTTTTCTAAATTCATTTTTCATGTGTGCTAATTCTTTTCTTTTGTATAGCTGAACTCATGAATACTGTCTGTAATAATGATCTTGGGAAGGGAGTCAGGTGGTAGCGCAGCAGGTAAAGTGAAGGTGGCACAAAGCATGAGGACCAGCATAAAAATAATGATCTTGGGGAGGGGAGGAGTATATGTCAATAAATTGAGAATGTAAAGATTGGAGTAATGGGAGTCAGGCGTTAGCACAGCAGGTTAAGCGCTGGTGGCGCAAAGCACAAGGACCGGTGTAAGGATCCCGGTTCGAGCCCCCGGCTCCCCACCTGCAGGGGAGTCGCTTCACAGGCAGTGAAGCAGGTCTGCAGGTGTCTGTCTTTCTCTCCCCCTCTCTGTCTTCCCTTCCTCTCTCCATTTCTCTCGGTCCTATGCAACAACAATGACGTCAATAACAACAACAATAATAACTACAACAATAAAAAAACAAGGGCAACAAAAGGGAATAAATAAATATTTTTTAAAAGATTGTAGTAATATTGTGATATAAAATGGACTTATTCTGGGCCAGCAAAATAGCTCAGCTGTGTAGTGTACCTGCTTTTCCTGCAATCTAGCTTCAAGCCCAGTCCCACTGTATTGGATGAAGCTTTGTAGTGTTTTCTCCCTCTTCCCTCTTTCTCTCTGTCTCTTTCTATGTGAAAATCTCTTCCTGGAGTGGAAACCTATTAACAGTAAAATAATAGCAATAAATTTAAAAGTTGCTTATCCTGTCTGGAAGTAAAAATATTCTAACCATGTCACCAAAGGCAGTTCTCCACATTTTTATTTCTCTGTCATAAATTAGACAGAATTTTATGCTCTTACCTTAACTGGAAAATATTGTTTTGATTTAATATGCTTCCTTTCTATGAGGTCTTCAGTAGTGATCAGTATAATAATTCATACCACATTCAATGTGTGTAGTTTATAGAAAGTTCTGTAGATCTTCAGTTCAAAAGCATTTTACTGTTTTCTGGTGGTTTGGACACATAAAACAAAAATGATGGTTCAGATCTGTTTTTCAAATTTTCCGAAGACAAATTCTAAACAGAACATCAATAATAAGAATATTGCCTCTTTCATCATTTTTCACCCATTGGAAAACTTAAATCCTCAAAGGAAATGTTCTGTGTTTTGGTAAACAGCATCAGTAATATCTGCTATTACAAACCACATGATCCACTTTTTCAAAATTTGTACTCCATATATAGAAACTGAAGTCTTGGGTATTGGTCAGATCTGTGTTTTAAGTATTTTGGGCTTTACCTTAAAGCTAATCTTATGGGGGAAAAAACGATAACTCATGTCCTATTAGTAGTCTTTTAAGAAAATGTTGGTTTGTTGAATTCTGCATTTCCCTCCGTGTGCTTTTTTTTTTTTCTTTCCTCCTGTCTCTTCTCATTCTGTAGATTCAGATCCAGGACATACAAGTGAAAATTGGGGGGAGAGACTTATATCTTCTTACAGGACATACTCAGGTAATTAGATTATCAGCTGTTCCTGCTTGGCCAGTGACTTCTGTCACATTTACAATTAACTATTGTACTTTAAATAACTTCTCTTCAAACTGGCATACAGCTGTCCTTGGTTGAATAAGTGAACTGCATTAAGCGACTGCAGATTTTCTGATTTTGTTTGATACACACCATGTATCCATCACAGTATAAGCAGAACTTCTGTTTGCTGCCACTCAGCTGTTACCCAGCACAAAGTGAGGGCACTGTGCATAGGAAACACGGTGAACGTCAACCCTGCAGTTGTGCAGCACAGCAGCCCATGCAGGAATGTACCTGACATTCCTGAGCTGTTGGGACAAAAGTTGCTATGTGCCCTTCCCAAGGTTCACGGCACAGGATTTAGATAGGCATTGTCAGTGTGCTCATTAGCCGCACAGGGTCAACCATGCACACACTTGAAAATTGTTTTGGTTGAAGTCTTAATGACTTTGCCGCCCACCTTGAATCTTAAAGTGGATTGAAAAAAGTCAGGTTATTTAGAGAACTGGTGTTACCATTAACTCTTGGGACCTGTCTAATCCTATCTGTGAGGCCAACTTTTATGCTTCATAATTATTTCACACAAAAACAAGGGAGAATATATATACGCACACTATTGTTTCAAAGTAAAGAACAAATATATTCTCTATATGTGAAAACTAAGCCTTTTGATTCTTTTTTATTAGTCTGCCATTCTTATGTCAAGGTATTTATATTATTATTATTGTTGTATTTTATCAGAGTACCGCTCAGCTCTAGCCTGTAGTGACATGGAGGATAGAACCTGGGACCTTTGGTGCCTCACACACAGAAGTCTTTGCATAGCAATTACGCCGTCTCTCCAGCTCCTCAGGACTTCTTAAATATAGTTACTGTTTGATCTGTGGATATCTCAATGTCCAGTTATCAGCACATAACATCTAACTATAAAATTAACATCTTTTTCCAATACACTTTTATATATTTTGGGGGTTGGGTAGGGACAGTGAATAACAAATATTTATTAAAATTACTCTGAAAGCTACTTTTGTGCTGATAAGTCAGTAGTATTTGGTTATCAAAAATTAAGGATGAGAGACATATTTGCAGCCAGCATTACAATCAGCATTAAACTTAAAAGAGCCACAGTTATTATGGATTAAGGTACACTTCTTAAAAATAGTAAGTACTGTGGTTGACCTCTAAAAGCTGTCTATGTTGAATCCATCTTGTCATTTAAATGTGATATCTGGACATCAAGACCAGATAACAACTATAGCCCTGTTGTTAGAGAATCACATAGCTATTTTAAAACCATAGAGCTGTGTTAACTTTCAGAATCAAGTGTACATATTCCAAATGTAGTTGATTTTATTTTGCTCCTTTGTATTTGAATTGTAGTCCCATTACTCTTTATGTAATGTCTGCTTTATGGGAAAATATATTCTTTAGTTTTTGAGACATTGATAGGTTTATGAACTTAATTATCAAGAAAGGCATTTCTGTTTTCCTAGGTAAACTCTACATTTAGTTAGGGTGTGACAGTGTTGAGCTTTCCGTTTATTCTGACATGAGTTGAAAAGAAAGCGTTTGGGGGCCAGGCGGTGGCGCAGCTGGTTAAGCACACATATTACAGTGCACAAGGACCTGGGTTCAAGCCCCTAGTCCCCATCTGCAGGGGAAAAGCTTCACAAGTGGTGAAGCAGGTCTGCAGGTGTCTCTCTGTCTCTCTCCCTATCTTTCCCTCCCCTCTCAATTTCTCTTTGTCTCTATCTAGTAATAAATAAATATTTTTTAAAAAGAAAAGAAAGCGTTTGTTTTCAAGATCCTCTGAATCTTGAAATAATATTAGGTGACTGAAGATTCTACCTCTGTCTTTAGTTGTGAGTCATTTGAATATTTCTTTTAAAAATCTAGAGTGGGATTTCAGATCACAGTAAACTAAGCTAAATGAGCACACATGTCATTAGTCCTGTATTTAACTAAATCCTGAGTCACCATTTGGACAAATAAATGCATGACATTTGAGAAAAAATAAGCTTTTTTCCAATTTGTACTGTATGATAATTTTTCACCTGTGACAGACACAAATTCCTCATGAACTAAATTTCACATTGTCATGTATTGTGAGTGCTTTAGACTTGAAGAAGCATTCCTTCAGACATGTTGCTCTACCATTTAATAAACTTGAATAATGATGCATAATTCTCTCTAAGATGATAAAACTCTAAGATGGGGAAGTCGGATGGTAGCACATCGGGTTAAATGCAGGTGGTGCAAAGCACAGGGACCAGCATAAGGATCCCGGTTCAAGCCCCCGGCTCCCCACCTGCAGGGAAGTCACTTTACAGGCGATGAAGCAGGTCTTTCTCTCCCCCTCTTTGTCTTCCCCTTCTCTCTCCATTTCTCTCTGTCCTATCCAACAACAATGACATCAGTAACTACAACAATAAAACAACAAAGGGCAACACAAGAGACTAAATAAATATTTTTTTAAAAAAAAGAGAAAGAAAACTCTTAAGATGGTAGCAGATGATAACTGTTTCTATTTCAAGTAAAGCATAAATTCAGACAAATGACAGAGGTACTCAAAGGAAAATTAGAATTAGATGAATATTAGTATCTAATTTAAAGTTTTACTTGATTATTTGAAGCATATTCAGTTTGATGATTATTTTCCAAAATGTAATAAATATATCTTTAATCATCTGGCAGCATGGAATTCAAATTAATTTATTAGTATCTCACCTTTTTTTCTGTAAACTGAGCCTATCACTTCACAGCATAATCTTTTTTAAAACTTTGTATTAAGGGGCCAGGTGGTGGCACACCTGGTTTTGTGTTCACATTACAGTCTGTAAGGACCTGGGTTCAAGCCTCAGGCCCCCACCTGCAGGGGGCTAGCTTTGCAAGAGGTGAAGCTGGGTTGCAGGTGTCTGTCTCTCTCTGTCTCCCCCTTCGTAATTTTTGGCTGTCTATCAATACAGAAATACATAAAGTAATAAAAATGGGGGGAAGTATTATATTAGAATAGCAAACAAAGTAAAAATTCGGTTGTTTTGCAAATAAGAAAAAACATTTCTCCCAGTATTTAAAAAATATATCCCCGCTAGTGTAATTGCTGGATCTTGTTGCCTGCACACCTCCACTAGCAGCGGTTTTGTTGCTGTTCTTTCGGACAGAGGGTGAGAGAGAGGAGAGAGACACTGCAGTACTGCTTCACGTTCAGGAAGCTTCCCCCCGCACGTACTGCCACGTGAAAGCCGGGGACTCAAACCTAGATTCTTAACACATGGGAGCACAAACTCTACTGGGTGAGCCAGCTCCTGGCTCCCAGGAAATATGAAAGATAGATAATATTTTTTTCTTTATGTTGCTTTCTCCACTTACTACATTTTACTTGATTTTTTCAAAAACATCGTTTATACTTTCTGTGATTTTTCATGCTACTAAATATTTTAATTTAGAAATAAATGCATTCATATTTAGATTTCTCATTCAGATGAAAAAACATTAAAGCTATATATAGTATGACTCCTCATAGAATGCCATAGAAGCAAAGCATCAAAAGAGATATTATTAGGAGGAAATACTTATTTCAGAAGGAAATAAATTTCTGCAAAAGATCCTTTATCCCTGGATAGTAAGTTAAGGGGTAAGTTAGGTTAAATACTGTGCTGAACCTAGACATATACTGAGTAGGTTTTTAGTGATAATGAAGTGAGAAGTAGGCAAATAAATGCTAGAATGATTAATGAGAGCTCTCTTCAATCTGGAACTTCTGTCTTTTCTTGTTTTGAAAGTGAACATTTTGGGAGCTGATGAATTTTGAGTAATATTGGAGCAACAGTGTTGAAATGCTTGTCTAGCATCCTAGCTAGTGTATCACAATTAGCTAACTGCTGTGCTGCACATTTCTTAGTTTAAGTTCTTACCATCTTTGCTTTTGACTTCCATTTGCAACTGTCCCATGGCTAGACTAAAGTGATTTGGTATTTGTTTTTTTCTTCACTAACTTGTGTGATGAGACTTGTCTTAAATACCTAGTTCCTTTTAGAAAATTGTACAAGTTATTATTGAAATTAGGAACATCAGTTGAAGGAACATTGTTAACAGGGCTGGGGAGATAGCATAGTCGTTACGGAAAAAGACTGTCATGCCTAAAACTCCAAAGTCCCGGCTTCAATCCCATGCACCTCTGTAAGCCAGAGCTGAGCAATGCTCTGGTAAAAAAAGAGAGAGAAAGAGAAAGACACTACCCATTGTTACAAAGGCTTAGCAGCAGCTGAGAAAAATAAAATTATAGTGAATGAAATAAGTTCAAAGATGTGATGCTAAGAAGTATTTGAAATGTTGCTGAGGGTAAATTTTAATAGAATAAATATATTTAAATATAAATTTTACATGGCTAAATTTCCAATTTTTCTGAAGAGTTGAAGGTTTTTCCAAAACATGCAGGAAGAGAATATTGTTTAGATAATACAATAAAAGTTTATATTGCTCCTATGGCCAGTCATAGATGCTTCTCATAGACATATATAACATAACTCTTTCAAAAAGTCATACACTTTGCTTTTGAGTGTTTTTATTTCAAGTTCTTACATATTTATTAATAATTCTAGAGAAAGAAGGACCAGAAAAGAAGAAAACAAAAAAGGAAGCTGGAGGAAGTAAGAAGTCCACACCAGTCAGCATTCTTTTTGGTTACCCTCTCTCAGAGCGGAAACAGATGGCACTTCTTATGCAGATGACTGCGAGAGATAACAGTCCAGGTGACACTTACTTGAGTGCATGTGTATTCTTAGTTTTCCCTAGGTGATTCTAACCTTAACTTAACAATTAATTTTAACTGCTATAAAATTTATCCTTTCTAGAGTCAATCAAAATTTCTGTTATTTATTGTCTATATTCTTCACTAGATAAGAAGCTGTACAAAAGGAGAATCTTTGTACTTTATAGACATTTGTTTTTTCCTCCAGGGTTATTGCTGGGGCTCGGTGCCTGTACTACAAATCCACTGCTCCTGGAGACTATTTTTTTTCCCTTTTGTTGCTTACCATTGTTGTTATTATTGCTGCTGTTGTTGTTGGATAGGAAAGAGAGAAATCAAGAGAAGACGGGAAGACAGAGGGGGCAGAGAATAATAGACACCTGCAGACCTGCTTCACCACTTGTGAAGTGACTCCCCTGCAGGTGGGGAGCCGGGGGCTCAAACCAGGATCCTTATGCTGGTCCTTAAACTTTGCACCATGTGCACTTTAACCCACTGCACTACTGCCCGGCCCTTGGACAGTTAATTTTTTTGAGATGGTTTTGTTTTGTTTTGTTTTGTTGAGGGGGTTAATGCTTTGCAGTGCAATCGTTGACATATGCACACAATCTCATTATATAATCGGCCCCCAGAGTTTTCTCCTATCCACCTTCTCCCTCCCACCCCAGAGTCCTTTGCTTTGGTGCAATACACTATGTCCAGTCCATGTTTCACTTTGTGCTCCCCCTTCCTCCTCCCATTTTTAAAATTTTACTTATTAGATTAAAATACAGAAGTCAAGAAGATAGGGGAAATATAGAGGGGGACAGAGAGACACACACCTGCAACAAAGCTTGACCATTTCCCCCTGCAGGTGGGAACTGAGGACTTGAGCCTGGGCACTTGCGCTTTGTAATACGTGCACTCAATCATGTATTGCCACCACCCGGCCCTGACATTCAGTAAATATTTGTCAGCTAGAATGTATATTTAGAATTGAGTCAGACAATTTAAGAACTCTATTGCGGAACTATGTGCTTTTACCTCACTGGTGAATTTGTATTACAGTTCCTATGAAGCTTCTGGGTTTACACTTTTCTGTTCAGTTTACTAGAGCACCCTGCCATAAAGTAATCCTTTAAGGAAGATCTGTTCCATGTATTTGGACCAAATTAACTCTCATCCAGATCAAGTCTTAGATTGTAGGGATGAGAAGATATCCCTCTGTTCTGGGAAATTAATGTATTTCCTCTAAACACTTTTAAATGAGTATACAAAATATTTAGCCTAAAACGTTTAACATATCTTCTCTCTTATAGATTCCACACCTAATCATCCCTCACAGACAACACCAGCCCAAAAGAAGACTCCCAGTTCCTCAACTCGACAAAAAGATAAGGTCAACAAAAGAAATGAACGTGGCGAGACTCCGCTACACATGGCAGCTATTCGAGGAGATGTGAAACAAGTCCAAGAGCTGATCAGTC
The DNA here is from genome assembly GCF_950295315.1 of Erinaceus europaeus. Classification (NCBI taxonomy): domain Eukaryota; kingdom Metazoa; phylum Chordata; class Mammalia; order Eulipotyphla; family Erinaceidae; genus Erinaceus; species Erinaceus europaeus. Next base: position 118,699,832 of record NC_080171.1, on the reverse strand, counting down.
TAGGGGCAAATGTGAATGTAAAGGACTTTGCAGGTGAGGCTGGTTACTAAAGACTTACATCCAGGAACTCTACTGTCAAATGTATCTCCCAGAGTAGAGTGGTCCGTTCATGTCTCTCCCTCTTTCTAAGGGTATATGACTGTAAATTGGGCAGGGGAGGCCTCTCAGCTATTTTGGACATACTCAAATTTTTGTTTTTTTACTTAATCTCCTAGTACAGAATTTGAAAAAAAGTATCTTCTAAATTTGCTGGCTATAATTTGATATTCATATGTTATTCTTGCTGAAATGAAAGAACTGTAAAAGTATATTTTCTCACAAAACTGTTTTGGCATGTATACGTAAAAGCTGACCTCTGCTACAATTCCCTGTCAACACTTACTAAAAATTTAAAAGATTAAACTTGGGCCTGGCAAGATAGATAGATAGATCACTTGGATAATGTGCTTGCTTTGTGATGGGCATGACACAGGCTCGTGTTGGCCCCCGAGCACTGAGAGGAAGCTCTAGTGGTTATGTCTTTCTCTGTTTCCTATCTGAAAAAGCTAGCCAGGAGTGGTGAAGCCGCAGTGCTGACCAACAAATGAAATACTAAACTTATATTTTAGTTGACATATTAAATAAGTCTTCACTAGATTTAAGTTTCAGTCTAAGGGAATTTGAGTTATAATATTTCTGAGGCAATTAATTCATAAGTGTTTGAAAAACATTTGTTATCTTGATCATAAGACTGAAAGAGTTGTGATGGATATTTAAGTATCATTACTGGAATACCATTTTATAACATGAAAGTATATTTAAAAAGCCCTTTCCTTCACATCTTCACTAGAACTGTATACTACTAATTATGAACAATTTGACAAATGAAAAATTGTAATTTCCTTAACTAGCAGTGGCAGCAAATAGAATGTTTATGCTGTAAGAATGTATGTAGACTGGCTTGCCAGATCCAGACTTCTGCCCATTTTTCTTTGTTTTTTTTCTCAATGTCATTATCACTGTATTGAGGTAATGTTGATTTATTGGATTGCTATCATAAAGGGTATGTTTCCACATTAAAAAAAATATTCCCTTTTTGTTTTATTGTTGTAGTTATTGTTGTTGATGATGCATCATTGTTGGATAGGACAGAGAGAAATAGAGAGAGGAGGGGAAGACAGAGAGGGGGAGAGAAAGACAGACACCTACAGACCTGCTTCACCACCTGTGAAGCGACTCCTTTGCAGGTGGGGGAGCCGAGGGCTCTAACCGGGATCCTTACATTGATCCTTGAGCTTTGCGCCATGTGCACTTAACCCACTGTGCTACCGCCCGACTCCCTTCCACATTTTTCTTATGGCTGAATAGTAGTAATATATAAGAACAGTTTGTTTAACAACAAGGGCAACAAAAGGGAATAAATAAATCAAATAAATATTTTTTTAAAAAGTTTGTTTAATGTAGATTTTATTCTTTATCAGATAAATATTTTCACTGTATGCTTACATTTTCATTAGTGTTGTTACACTAATGTTTCAATATTTATGTAATAGCAGTTCATTTATGAATTTTTCAGTTTTTTATTTAAGAAGGAAGATTTATTTATTTATGAGAGAGCAAGGAAGAGAGAGCAGGATATCACTGTAGCATATGCAATGCCAGGGATCAAGCACTTGGGACCTCATGCTTGAGAATCCAGCATTTTATCCACTGTACCACCTTCCAGTCCACTATTTGTGCCTTCTTAAATTAGAAAAGTAACTATTAAATGATAGGTTTATTTCAGTTAAAGTAAATCTTAAGTCTAGAATCCAGTATATCAACCCATGTTAATCAAGTATGTCAGCCAACTCTTAAAACATGGAGTTTAGCAAACATTAATAAATTATCTTGGGCTGGGGAGATAGCATAATGACTGTGCAAAAAATCTTTCATGCCTGAGGCTCTGTAATCCCAGGTTCAGTCCCCGGCACCACCGTAAACCAGAGCTGAGCAGTATTTTGATGTCTGTCTGTCTGTCTCTCTCTCTCTCCCTATGTATTTCTAACTAAAAATAAATAAAATATTTTTAAATAGATTATCTCTTTTCTGCAATTTAGATGATTATTATAAATTGTAGCAGTTATTTTTACTGAATAAATTTAAATGTTTATTATTTTTTTTGTCAAATACTATATCCCGAATTATGAATGAACTTTATGTAAAAATTGATTACCGTCTTAGCTATTTATTTTCAGTAATTTCATCACGGGTTTTTTTTTTTTCCCCTTCTGTTTTGTGGGCATTTAGAATTGGTATGTCATATAGTTATGTATATAAAGGCATATATATTAAATCAGTATCGTTGAACCATATGTTAAGTTAATACTCTAACTTTAGGTTGGACACCACTGCATGAGGCCTGCAATGTTGGCTGTTACGATGTTGCTAAGATTCTTATAGCAGCCGGAGCAGATGTTAACACGCAAGGATTAGACGACGACACCCCGCTTCACGATTCTGCTAGCAGTGGGCACAGAGATGTAAGCATTATCGGCACAAGGCGCACGGTAGCGTTCCCGAAATGTAATTCATCAGTCTTCTAACCGCTGGCTCCCATCAGAATCAGATTCAGCAGTAACTTTCATAAAACCTATACAATGTAATATTAGACCGATAAAATTTTTATTTCAAGATATTCATCTGTAAGCTAGCTAGATGTAATGATAATGACCGAAGCAGATTTTATTGACAAGGAAACTTTTCAGTCTTAGGCTGGTTTCCCCCCCCCCCCCCCCCCCCGCTCAGGCTACTTAATGCTTTCAAAGGTATTTTACTTTAGCTAACAAAAATAAAACTAGGTAGATAGTGAAGCAATAGTAATAGTAGACAGGATTTACAAGTGAGAGATCCCATGTTCTAGTCCAGTACCACAAATGTCCAGAGCCGAGTAGCTTCCCAGCTTGCTTTGTTTAGTTTTGTTTAAATGACTTTAGAGCAAACACAGAAATGTATATAGTTACTGTCTGGCCCGGTTGCAGACTTTATGATCTTTTAATTCTCTCCTTTGAACCTCAGTTTTCTCATAATTATGTAGAAAATGATATCTGTCTAGGACCAACAAGCTAGTTCACTTAGGAAGATACCAGATTTGTTGTATTCCTCATCCAAACCCAGCCCCCAGGACACTGGGGAGAAACTTCAGCTCTACGATTTCTTTTTTCTTTTTTTTTTAATTTATTTTATTTATTCCCTTTTGTTGCCCTTAGTTCTACAATTTCTTTCCCTCTTTCTCTCCCTATGTTTTGTCTTTATCTGAAAAAGTCAGCCTAGAGCGATAAAGCCCCAGCGACAACAACAATAAAAAAAATTGTTGTTGTTGTTGTTTTTATTTATAAACTGGAAACACTGACAAGACCACAGGATAAGAGGGATACAATTCCACACAGTTTCTGCCACCGGAACTCCATAACCCATCCCCCCCCCCCCCAATAGCTTTCCTAGTCTTTAACCCTCTGGGAGCATGGACCCAGGGTTGTTAAGGAGTGTAGAAGATGGAGACAACAAAAATTATGTAGTCAGCAGTATATCTAAAGAAGATATTTTAAGGGAAATAGGCAATGATACCACACACTTTGAAGTCTGCTATGTGTGTTTAACCCATATGCCACCGCCTGATCCCACTAGTAAATGTTACAGAAATATCAAGGCTAAAATAATAATGAAATTACCTATATGTTACTATTTTTAAAGATACTCAAATATTCTAGAAACTAAAAACTCAAATCTTCTCATTTATGTTTTTCTGTAAGGTTTTTCTTTTATGATTCTCAAGTTCTAATCTTGAAGAAAAATGTTAAGTTTCTTGAACTGGCTGTAGCTTCCCGTTAACCAACCTGTTCTATACCATTTGTAAATATCCACATAATAAACTCAATACATCATTTTTTTCATTGACGTGCTTGTCTGTTCCCTGTACTACTTGATGTGTATCTTGCAGTTGGGCTTTTTGTATTTTCTGTTCTGATGCTTGCAACCACTGGTCACATAAGTGCTCATTCTGCGTGGGTGCATGTAAATGATGGGTAGATAAGTAGTTGAGATGACTGGCTGAGTATTGTTAGAATGCCAAGGACGTTATCCTTAAGTCCTGATAGTATATTGGATACAGTTGCTTTTTCACGAGATTTATCAGAAACTTTTTATGATTGTGGTATTTTAAATACCATACTTTTTGTCCACTTACAAGGTATTGCTGATCATATTAGAGATGAGCGTTTTTCTATATAGTTGATTATATATCATTTCCTGATTTCTAGACTTAGTTTTTAAAGAACTGTGCCTTGTGACTAAGAAGGCATGCTTCTATGAGTACATATTTCTAAATATGCACATAACTGCGAAAACTTTTCAGAAGCTGACCTTTGAGCTTATATCCTTCCAGAGACTCAAATGCTATTTCCAGAGGAAGATTGGCATGCTATTTTCAAGAGACCTTTATTTTTCCTCCTACCAGCGTGCCTTGGGTAGTAGGAGTCACAATTCAGTGCTATTGAGAGTTATTTTCTTGCTCTTTTGCTTGTGTCTAAGGAGAAGGAGGGAAATGAGAGCCACAAGCTCTAGTGTGTGGATATCTCTGCTGTATGTTAGGGGTCTCTATCAAAAATTGATTTTCCCTTAGTAATGTTCATGACAGCTTCCAGCTGTCCATAAATCATTTCTAAGATGGGAGAAGCAAACACACAGGAGTCCTGTAGACTAGTCTGCATCATGTAGAGTAGACAGGAGTACACTTCTGTGGGAGAGCCCCGAGTATGCACTGAAGGGTCTCGGCGGGGGGCACCAGAGCTGAGCAGTGCTCTCATCTCATACTCTCATAAAAATACATCTTTCGAACTGATTCATTAGCTAATTAGAGTAAAGGAGGATTAATAGTAGGTCCTTACTAATGTTTGGTCTGTCATTTGATGTGTATAGTGCTTCATGGTACTCAATTTTTTTATAGCTTGGGCCTTGTTTATGTGTCATTTCACCACTCTTTCCCCCTCCTTTATTGGAGATTCATGTGTTACATTCTACAGTGGATACAGTAGTTTGCACAGGCATAACATTTCTCAGTCTTCTACATAACAATACAGCCCCCTCTAGGTCCTCTACCATCATGTTCCAGGACCTGAACCCTCCCCCCACCCACCCCAGAGTTTTTTTCTTTGATGCAATACACCAACTTCAGTCCAGGTTCTGCTGTGTGTTTTCTCTTCTGATCTTGTTTTTCAACTTCTGCCTGTGAGGAAGATCATCCCATATTCATCCTTCTCTTTCTGACTTATTTCACTTAATATGAATTCACTGCTCCTAGAGACCATTTTTCCCATTTTGTTGCCCTTGTTGTTGGGCTTGTTGTAGTTGTTATTGTTATTGTCATAACTGTTGTTGTTGGGTAGGGCAGAAAGAAATGGAGAGAGGAGGGGAAGACAGAGAGGAGAGAAAGACACCTGCAGACCTGCTTCACCACTTGTGAAGTGACTCCCCTGCAGGTGGAGAGCTGGAGGCTGGAACCAGGATCCTTACGCTGGCCCTTTGACTTTGCGCCATGTGCACTTAACCCGCTGCACTACAGCCCAGCTCCCTATACTTGCAGGCTTTTTTCATTGGGGGAGTTACTGGTTTATAGTACAGTTGTTGACATGTGGGGATAACTTCTCATCTCCCCATGATAAGCATCTGTCTGCAAAATACTCTCCCCAGCCTGGTTCATCATTACACCTGCTTTGTTTTATACAACTTCAGGTTACCTTAAAGTCTTTTTTAGAATGAATACTTATTTATATCATATGGAAACCTGTAAGGTATTATTTAGGGTATTATATATATATTTTTTTTTAAATATGTGTTTATTCATTTCCTTTTGTTGCCCTTGTTTTACTGTGGTACTGTTGTAGTTATTCTTGTTGTTATTGATGTTGTCATCGTTGGGTAGGACAGAGAGAAATGGAGAGAGGAGGGGAAGACAGAGGAGGAGAGAAAGACAGACACCTGCAGACCTGCTTCACCATCAGTGCAGGGACTCCCCTGCAGGTGGGAAGCCAGGGGCTTGAACTGGGATCCTTATGCCAGTCCTTGTGCTTTGCACCACATGCACTTAACCTGCTGCACTACCGCCCGACTCCCTGTAGTTTTATATTTTTATAACATCTTTGTATAAACTGTCCTAAACTCATTATGGGCATGTAATAAAATATGTGGTGAATATTTCCTAGCCTGGGAAAAGAATTAATAGAGCAACAAGGGGATTAAATGAAGAAATAGATAAACTAGAACTGTTGGACATTTTCAGAGCCATTCACCCCAAGAAATTGGAATACACATTCTATTCAAGTCCACATGGGTCATTCTCAAGGTTAAGCCACATGTTAGGCCACAAAGACAGTGTCAACAAGTTCAAGAGCATTGAAATCATCCCAAGCATCTTCTCAGACCACAGTGGAATTAAATTTTTTTTTATTATTCTATTTATTTATTCCCTTTTGTTGCCCTTGTTGTTTTTATTGTTGTAGTTATTATTGTTGTTGTCGTTGTTGGATAGGACAGAGAAATGGAGAGAGGAGGGGAAGACAGAGAAGGGGAGAGAAAGATAGACACCTGCAGACCTGCTTCACCGCCTGTGAAGCGACTCCCCTGCAGGTGGGGAGTCAGGGCTCGAACCGGGATCCTTCCACTGGTCCTTGTGCTTTGTGCCACCTGCACTTAACCCGCTGCGCTATAGCCCGACTCCCGGAATTAAATTTTTAACAACAAACAAAATTAGTTAAAGTCCTAAGATAGGAAACCTCTGCGGTATACTACTTAACAACTTAGAGAAAAAGAGAAAATTAAGGAAGAAATTAAAATGTTTCAAGAGACCAATGAAAATGAAGACACAAGTTATCAAAATACTTGAGACATAATTAAGGCAGTACTGAGAGGGAAGTTCACAGCCATACAAGCTATTAAGCACATTAGGAAACAAGATTATTTCCTGATGGGAGTTAGAAAGCATTCAGCAGAATCAAAATGCTGTGTGTTCTTGTTGTTTGTTTACTCGAGGGCTCTGGCATACAGAAAAGACCTAAAAATTAATATTTCACCTTTTAGAGATGTTTGCTTCAGAATTATTAATAGTGACTAGTTTTTCAGTTGCCTTTTCAAATCATTTAAATTGCCGTAAAGGGATTATTTTAGAAAATGTAGACCTATAGGACAAATAATCGTAAAAACCAGAACCTAATAAATTGAGACATTGAAATTAGAAAAATAAGTATGTACTGACCTAGAACACAATTAGGCAAATCTTTTCTGCAAAGTGCCAAATAGTAAATAATTGACCCTTTTTAGGTCACGTGCTGTTCCCATACCCCAGTTCTTTCTCCCTGTCTTTTCTGTACTTCTTTAACAATCCTTTTAAAAACATTTTAGGGAGTCGGGCAGTAGCGCAGCGGGTTAAGCACGCCGGCGCAAAGGCAAGGATCAGCGTAAGGATCCAGGTTTGAGCCCGGGCTCCCCACCTGCAGGGGAGTCGCTTCACAGGCGGTGAAGCAGGTCTGCAGGTGTCTGTCTTTCTCTCTCCCTCTCTGTCTTCCCCTCCTCTCTCTGTTTCTCTGTCCTATCCAACAACAGTGACACCAATAACAATAACTACAACAAGGGTAACAAAAGGGGGAAATGCTTTAGAAAATATTTTTAAAGAATATTAAAACTATTCTTAGATTTTGCCCGGAGGCAAAATTTGACAACTCCTTATTGAGAAAACTGAAACCAAAGCTATTCTAACAGAGAGCTCCAAAAATAAAGTTGAGGAATTGATGACACCAAGAAGTTCTGTTAGTATTTGTTTTATAATGACAGTTAATATAAGAATGAAAATGAGAAGTTGCTCGTTCTTTTTGACATGCATATCTACTTCATAATCCAACACTACCATCTGAGTGAAATTTATTTCCTGAAAAAATAAGCATATATTCTAGAGCGACATACTGTAAGAATAGTTGAAAGTAAGGAATACATGGGAGTCTGGCAGTAGTGCACCAAGTTAAGCACACATGGTGCGAAGCGCAAGGACCAGACCAGAGTAAGGATCCCAGTTCTAGCCCCTGGCTCCCCACCTGCAGGGGAGTCGCTTCACAGATGGTGAAGCAGGCCTGCAGGTGTCTGTCTTTCTCTCCCCCCTCTGTCTTCCCCCTCCTCTCTCCATTTCTCTCTGTCCTATCCAACAATGACAACAACAATAATAACTACAACAATAAAACAACAAGGGCAACAAAAGGGAATAAATAAATAAAATAAATATTAGGGAAAAAAAAGAAAGAAAGAAACCAATCAGAATGAGTTTTACAGTAGAGAAGGCAAGAGGATAAGACACAAAATACAGTTCAAATAGAATGATGACTAATCTGGTTTTGTGGAGCTCAAAACTTATATAATTTATTGGGGAGAGAGAAGACTTTAAGGAACATTTCAAAGTGGATTACAAGATCAGATATAGGACATTGTAATAGGCCCATGCCAGTGATGAGTGTTGAAACTGAAAATGTACTAGCTTTATGCAAACTAGTGTCACTTAGCAGCTTAAATTCCTCTATATGGCGGAAAGAATAACATTAACGTAATTGATACTAACATTAACTTAAACAGAAGGAGATGCTTGGCATTTTTTTTAATCTGTTAAGAAGAAAATAATGGGATTTGGCATAAGAATTGATGATCTTAAGTATTAAGTAGGATCTTTTTTTAATATTTATTTATTCCCTTTTTTTGCCCTTGTTTTTTTATTGTTGTAGTTATTATTGTTGTCATCATTGTTGGATAGAACAGAGAGAAATGAAGAGAGGAGGGCAAGACGGGGGAGGAGAGAAAGATAGACACCTGCAGACCTGCTTCACCGCTTGTGAAGTGACTCCCCTGGCAGGCGGGGAGCTGGGGGCTTGAACCAGGATCCTTACGCCGGTCCTTGCGCTTTGTGCCACCTGCGCTTAAGCCGCTGCGCTACCACCCAACTCCCTCCCTAAGTAGCAACTTTTTTTTGTAGTTAAAGACGATTAGATGGAGGGCAGATGTCACAATGAAAATCGGACTTGAATAATCAAAGCTTAGTCTAGACGTTGAGGAATGAAGGATATTGAGCACAATCAATAGAATTGCTGCTCAATGCCATCTGTGAATCTTCCTGTTGTTTTAATGTTACAGATCGTGAAGCTGTTACTTCGTCATGGTGGAAATCCATTTCAAGCTAACAAACATGGCGAACGTCCAGTGGATGTAGCAGAAACAGAAGAGTTGGAATTGCTGCTAAAAAGAGAGGTGCCTCTATCTGATGATGACGACAGTTACACAGGTTTGTTTCTGAAAATCTAAACTCAGCTACTGGTTTTACATGATGTTTTAGAAGAATATTCTACTATTCTGTAGTACATAAAGCATTTCAGTATCTTAGTACGATTCTCGTTCTGTGGGATGGTGAATTCAGCATCCTAGGTTTTACATCATGTCCCCTGGTGTCATAATGTCATTGTTTTATCTCTGTGATTTTTTTTTTTCCACCACCAACTAATTGGTACATTGAAGCTTACCGCAGGACCTCTCCCCGCTAATAGCTACTAGTATTGCTATTTTGACTTCGTTTTTTTGTTGTTGTTGTTAGAGTACTGCTAACTAAATGCTTATGTCTATTCCTGTCACTAATGAGTCATCTTTTCATTTTCACTTTTGTTGTTGAGGTGGCTGAACTCTGGTCACTCTTCAAAGATGGAGGAACATCTTTGGTATTTATTTATAGTGTTGTTACTGTTGTTGGTATTGCCACCAGGGTTGTCGCCTAAGGGTTCAGTTCCTACACAATGAATCTATCTCCCAGTGGCCACCTTTCTCCCTTTCTTTTTATATGATGAGACAGAGAGAAATTGAGAGAGGAGAGGGAGACAGAGAGACACCCACTGCTCTGCTTCATCCCCACTGCAGGTGGGAACCAGGGCTTTGGACCCATGTGCTTGCTCGTAGTGTGCACTCAACGGGCACTAGAAGAACACTTTACAGGCACATCTTTAAAAAGAAATGCTCCGGGAGTCAGGTGGCAGCGCAGCGGGTTAAGTGCAGGTGGCGCAAGGCTCAAGGACCAGCCTAAGGATCCCGGTTCGAGCCCCCGACTCTCCACCTGCAGGGGAGTCGCTTCACAGGCGGTGAAGCAGGTCTGCAGGTGTCTGTCTTTCTCTCCCCCTCTCTGTCTTCCCCTCCTCTTTCCATTTCTTTCTGTCCTATCAAACAACAACAATATCAGTAACTACAACGGTAATAACTACAACAATAAAACAACAAGGGCAACAAAAGGGCATAAATAAAAATTTTTAAAAAAACTAAAAAAGAACAATAAAAAAAAGGAATGCTCCAAGGGAACATTTTAGAGCACTTTTTTTTTTTTTAGAGTTTAAAAAAACATAAGCGAATTTAAAGAGCAGAAGCAGAAGAAAAGATTCCCCTGTATTGAAGAGAATCTACTGTCTACAGATCAGACAGGTGTACCAAGTCCTAGGCAAGAGTCAGTGGGAAAGAATATAATCTCATAACTGGTTCATTCTCACAAAGATCTTCAAAGAATCCCCACAAGCGATTGGATACACTACTTTTAGATTGCTTTATTCGCAAATGGAGAACATTAAAATCCCATTCTCATTTAATTGCAGCCATTGCCACAAAAAAATAAAACAGCACCTATAGTTTGGGGGGGCTCTACCCTTTATTTTTGTACAAATAACTAAATTATCATGTAGAAAAGCAACCTTCTGATTATCACATCCTTATTGCTTTGAACAAGAATTAATCATAGTGCAGTCCACCTGACTAAGAGATGGTGCCAAATTACAAGCAGAAGAATGAGTGCTTTGATGAAAAGGCGTGGCGGTGAGCACTGCCAGCAAAGGAGATGCCTGGATGACTACTTAAATATCATCGAGTTGACTATCAAATCTTACTAAAAAGGGAAAAGGTTTTGTAGTAGTTTCATTTTACATACCAACTTAGAGGCTAAAAGCTTTGGGGGGAGATGAGGATGACAATAAAAGTTAAGTAAATTAATGTTTTAAATAGGGAAAGATAAATGATAATGATTTTTATATAAATTTAGGGGGGTTGGTTTTTTCTCTTTTTTTCCACATTTTAAAAAAAATTATTTTTTTATTCCTTTTTGTTGCCCTTGTTGTTTTATTGTTGTAGTTATTGTTGTTTTTTTATTGTTGTTGTTGTTGGATAGGACAGAGAGAAATGGAGAGAGATAGGGAAGACAGAGAGGGGGAGAGAAAGAGACACCTGCAGACCTGCTTCACTGCTAGTGGGAAGCCTGCAGGTGGGAAGCCGGGGCCTCAAACCGGGATCCTTAGGCCGGTCCTTGCGCTTTGCGCCACATGCGCTTAACCCACTGCGCTACCCTGACTCCCCTATTTTTATATATTTGAAAGAATAGTTCTAGAATGCTCTTAGAAAACAAAAACTATTACAGTATGACATTATAAAAGAAGAATTAGGGAGTCGGGTGGTAGGGCTTCTCTGTCTTCCCCTCCTCTCTCAATTTCTCTCTGTCCTATCCAACAATGACGGCATCAATAACAACAATAATAGGGAATCAGGCGGTAGCGCAGCGGGTTAAGTGCACGTGGCGCAAAGCGCAAGGACCGGCTAAGGATCCCGGTTCAAGTCCCTGGCTCCCCACCTACAGGGGCTTCGCTTCACAGGCGGTGAAGCAGGTCTGCAGGTGTCTTTCTCTCCCTCTCTCTGTCTTCCCCTCCTCTCTCCATTTCTCTCTGTCCTATCCAACAACAACGACAACAATAATAACTACAACAATAAAACAACTAGGGCAACAAAAGGGAATAAATATTAAATAAATAAATATTTAAAAAAATAAATAAATAACAACAATAATAACCATAAAACAACAAGGGCAACAAAAGGAAAGAAAGAAAGAAAGAAAGAAAGAAGAAGAATTAAAGCCCAATGCATGACCAAAAAATCACGGTGTTGTGAGGGAAATGTCATAATGCAAAATAAAGTTCTATTGTCCTCAAACTTAATGTTCTCAAAATATAAAAAGCAAAAATTGTTAGAAATATAAGGCCAGATTGATGGAAACACAATACTAGTTATTACTTTCACATTTTGTTCTACATAAAAAATTCCTTATGAGGAAAGTGTCCAAGATTGTGGAGTTTATATGCAAAAACATAGTACGTACTAGATGAGCTCATAGCTGTACTATGAAAATCCAGGCCTGTCATCATTAAAGCTTGGAAAGAATTAAGATTTGCACTGGGAATGTGTCTCAGCAGACGAAGCACAGGGATTGCAGCCGGGAGATACTGAGCTCAGTCCCCAGCACCATATAAGACACAGCAGCCGGGAGATACTGAGCTCAGTCCCCAGCACCATATAAGACACAGCAGCCAGGAGATGCTGAGCTCAGTCCCCAGCACCATATAAGACACAGCAGCCGGGAGATGCTGAGCTCAGTCCCCAGCACCATATCAGACACAGCAGCCGGGAGATGCTGAGCTCAGTCCCCAGCACCATATCAGACACAGCAGCCGGGAGATGCTGAGCTCAGTCCCCAGCACCATATCAGACACAGCAGCCGGGAGATGCTGAGCTCAGTCCCCAGCACCATATCAGACACAGCAGCCGGGAGATGCTGAGCTCAGTCCCCAGCACCATATCAGACACAGCAGCCGGGAGATGCTGAGCTCAGTCCCCAGCACCATATCAGACACAGCAGCCGGGAGATGCTGAGCTCAGTCCCCAGCACCATATCAGACACAGCAGCCGGGAGATGCTGAGCTCAGTCCCCAGCACCATATCAGACACAGCAGCCGGGAGATGCTGAGCTCAGTCCCCAGCACCATATCAGACACAGCAGCCGGGAGATGCTGAGCTCAGTCCCCAGCACCATATCAGACACAGCAGCCGGGAGATGCTGAGCTCAGTCCCCAGCACCATATCAGACACAGCAGCCGGGAGATGCTGAGCTCAGTCCCCAGCACCATATCAGACACAGCAGCCGGGAGATGCTGAGCTCAGTCCCCAGCACCATATCAGACACAGCAGCCGGGAGATGCTGAGCTCAGTCCCCAGCACCATATCAGACACAGCAGCCGGGAGATGCTGAGCTCAGTCCCCAGCACCATATCAGACACAGCAGCCGGGAGATGCTGAGCTCAGTCCCCAGCACCATATCAGACACAGCAGCCGGGAGATGCTGAGCTCAGTCCCCAGCACCATATCAGACACAGCAGCCGGGAGATGCTGAGCTCAGTCCCCAGCACCATATCAGACACAGCAGTGCTCTAGTCTCTGTTTATCTCTCTGACTCTCATTAAATAAATATTTTTTAAAAATAAAACTGATTAATTTACTGAGGAAATTAGAAAAGGAAACTAAAATCCAAAAAGAGAAGCAAAAGTTTAATCGAGAGTAGGATTTAATGAGTTCTCAATCAGAAGGGGGCACGTTAGCCAAATAATTGGTTTTCTGACAAGAATAAATAAGCAAACCTATGTATTGCAGATGTGTCAAGGAAAAATAAATGGAAGTTCATAAATATAATTGAGGAGAAATAGAACCACACTATAAAAGTTTTTTTTTTAACCTTAATAAGAATAGCATATTAATCTAACAAAAACAGTAACAAAAAATCCTACTTGTTGGGTTATGGCTCAGTGAGTGAGGGTAGAACTTGCTAGTGTGAAGCCCAAGGTTCAGTCTGTACTGCATTTGTTGAAAAGGTGTTCTGGCCTGGGGGCCGGTCAGTGGGGCACCAGGTTAAGCACACAGAGTAAGCGCAAGGATCCCGGTCCCAGTCCCCCAGCTCCCGGCCTGCAGGCAGGGGAGGTTGCTTCACAAGTGGTGAAGCAGGTCTGCAGTGTCTGTCTTTCTCCCTCTCTCTTCCCATCCCTCTCTCTTCCCATCCCCTCTCAGTTTATCTCTATCCTATCCAAAAAATCGGAAAAAAAGGAAAAAATGGCCACAGGAACACTATGGTGCAGGCACTGAGCCCCAGCAATAACCCTGGAGGCAAAAAAAAAAAAAAAAAAAATACAGTGAGAGGCAGAAGACAGGAAATGAACCCCTGAGAAGAACATAGAAAGGCAAATGCAAAACTGGCCTAGACATATAAATGTATAAATTCTGTTTCTCTCCTGTATGCCAGCAAATACTTCAGTTTAACTCTTGAGAAGGAAGACCTGTGGATAGAGCAGTGTGCACCTCGTGTTGCCCTTTAAAGCGTTTGTGGGCCGGACGATAGCTCGGCAGTAGGGCACGTGACTTACACGTGTGAACCCAGGCTCTCTCCCTTCACCGCATGTCAGAGCTGAGCAGTCCTCTTCCCTGCTCTCTCGCAACGTAGTTACTTCCACTGCTCCTTTTTCCTAAAATCCGACAATTTGATTATGAATATGATTTAAGCATAAATATGGAAATGTACAGTAAACAGCCTTTACCAACCAACTCCATTTTATAGTTGTTAATTTTTTTGCTGTATTTTCTTTAGTACATTATCACATATGCAGATGATCTTAAATACCTCAACATGGCTTTGATTAACTGTAGTTAAGTTTTATATATGATTTTGATGTGATATTCAAATTCATTAGTATAGTCTGTGCAGATAGTATAGTATATGCAGATATTTGTATAGCTGAGCCTTATGCAGATACAGAATATTTCCATCCCTGCAAAAATTTCCTAGGCGAGCTCCACCCACACCCGGTGATTATCAGCACTAACAGGAACTCAAGATTACTAGACAAGAGTCACTGGTGGGGGGAAAGCCAGGGGCAGCCCTGCTGAGGAGCAGGACATTTACACGGCCTTTCATACGGAACGGGGAAAATGAACGGCGGCTGTGCAGTATAGAAACCCAGCAGCACCCAGACTGTGTCAGCTCAGAGTCAGCAGTGAGAGGAGCCCTGAGGCACGGCCTGTGTCTCCAGTTGTGGGAAATTGAGAAAGATGTAACATTCCTTCTGTAGCTTTCTGACAGAGGACGGATGATCATGAGGAATGTCCTACTTAACAAGAAAAAAGGAAGTCAGTGCTATAAAAACAAACATAAAGATACCAATGTCAAGGGGGCCTGGTCTCAACCAGTAGAGCACATACTTTGCATTGCAGGATTCAGGGTTGAGCCTTTGGCCAACATTCATGAGCTGCAGAACAGTACTGTGGTCTCCCCTCCTCATCCTCTGCATGGAAAAAAGGAGAAATAAATTATCCACTGAGAAAAGAACTGGAACATAAAAATAATTTACCTGATCATGGTATTTTACCTGTCAGGGTGGAACTAGATAATTCACACATTTAAGGATCTTTTTTTTTTTATTTTATTTATTTATTTATTCCCTTTTGTTGCCGTTGTTGTGGATCTTTTTTAAGTATAAAAAGATTTCTTATATTTTTCAAAAGAAATGATAGCAGAATAAGCCCAACATTTTATTAAAGCAGTTACCTAGTGTGGAGAAGAGATAAAAAGGGAGGTATGCAAAATACTACAGTTTGAAAAATAGTCAACAGCTAACAAAATTATAAATGCTATTAATATTATGTTACAGGGATATGTATTAAATATTAATGAAATAGGTGACTATAATGTAGTTGGAAATGATATAATAGCGTGGTCTGGGAGTGGCGCAGGGGGTAAAAAGCATTGGACTCTCAAGCATGAGGTCCTGAATTCAGTCCCCGGCAGCACATGTACCAGAGTAATGCCTGGTTCTTTCTCTCTCTCCTCCTATCTTTCTCATTAATAAATAAAATCTTTAAAAGAAAGAAATAAAATGATGTAATAGGTAGAATGATTAGCAGTGTGAGTTGGCCAGAGATTAATAATTAATCGAGTTGAGTGGTGAGTGCCTAGGGGTTTAGTGTAACATTCTACTTTTGTATAAGTGCAGAACTTTGTGCCATGTGCACTTAACCTGCTGCGCTACCACCGGTCCCCTATAAGTGCAGAACTTAACGTTATAAAAACTTCTTTAGGAATATTTATGCAGCACTCACCCTTTGAAGAATATCCTTTATCTATTGCAGCAGTGTTTCTAGTAGCAGAAGGAAAAAGTGCAATAATCAGTAGGGGATTAGCTGCAAATACTGAGGTCTCTAGCTTCGATGTGAACTATTATTGCAACTAGTGAAGAAGTTGTCTTAATTATGTGCCAATTGAGAGATTGGAAAATATCGTGATGAATAATTCTAGTATCTCAATTTTGTAAAATGATGTTTGAAAACCTTGCATGTAGCTTTATATATGTACAAGACATTTGTCTACAAAAGCATGCAGTAAGATCTAGAAGGATGTATTTCAGACTTCTAGTGAAACTTGGTGGTGGGGGAGTGGCACAGGAAGGGACGGTGGGGGGGAGAACTGAACACATCGTTTGAGAAGATCTTGTGCACATCAGTGAACAAGACAGTGAAGCTGTCTCTTGCCGTGTTTTCTGTTTAGTTGACCCCTCTGCCTTCCCTTTACAACTAAATTTCTGAAAGTGCACTGCACTGATTCTACACCTGATCTAGCCACCAGATGCCTCGGTGTCTTCATCTTCTCTGCAGAATTCGATAGTGTTGATCACACTCTCCTAAAAGACACCTTTCCTGGTTCCAGGACTAATTCATTCCTGGTTTTCAGTCAGCTTCCTAGTCTTACTTCTCAGTTGCCTTTTAGAAGCTCATCTTCATTTTTTCTCCCATTTCATTACCATGCATTATAATCTCTGGGGTGAGAACTTTCAAAGATCTCTTAATCCATACTTCCCTCTAATGATTCTATGTGAGTGTGTGAGTGTGTGTGTGTGTGTGTGTGTGTGTGAGTGTGTGTGAGTGTGTGTGTGTGAGTGTGAGTGAGTGTGTGTGTGTGAGTGTGTGAGTGTGTGTGTGAGTGTGTGTGTGTGAGTGTGAGTGAGTGTGAGTGTGTGAGTTTGTGTGTGTGTGTGAGTGTGAGTGTGTGAGAGTGTGAGTGTGTGTGTGTGAGTGTGTGTGTGTGTGTGAGTGTGTGTGAGAGTGTGTGAGTGTGTGTGAGTGTGTGTGTGTGTGTATGCAGTCCAAATATATATGTGAAACTTACTTTTCTCCATTTACCTGTTTTCCTTATGGTAATTAATAGTAACATCATTCAGCTACGCAGACTTAGATACTTGATGCTCATCGGAAACTTTTTCTCCTTTTCCTTTATCCCAATTCAGCAGCTGTCTTGGAACACCCATTATGTATTAAGCACTGAGTAATCATGGGGGACACAACTGATTAAGAAAACGGATGGGGTCCAGGCGTTGGCACACACTGCAGTGCACAAGGACCCAGGTTCCAGCCTTGGTCCCCACCTGCAGGGGGAAAGCTTCATGAGTGGTGAGGCAAGGCTCCAGGTGTCTCTCTTTCTCCCTCTCTATCTCCCCCCACCTCAGTTTATCTCTGTCTCTACCCAGTAATAAATAAATAAAAAAGAAAGAAAGAAAAAGGAAATGGGCCAGGTGGCAGCTCACCTGGCAGCACGCACGTCTTGCTGCGTGTGAAGCTCTAGGTCTGAGCCCATGCCTCACAGTGGAGCACCATTGATACCACCAGAGGAGATCCGTGAGTGACAGAAGAGTGCTGTGGTATCTCTTCATGTCTCTCTCAAAGAAACAGAGAACCTTAAACAATTAGGCCAGGTAGGTCACTCAGTGATGACATCACACATCCATGAGGCCCCGGATTCAGTCTCACACAAAGAAAGAAAAAGATACATTATCACACTCTAATCCCTGTCGATTTTCTACCGTTCCTAAGAGACAAGAAACTAATACTTGAAAAACAGAAATGTGTTATGTCAAGTCTCTCATTTACTGTGGCTACAAACTTAATTTTTACCTCTTCAGAAAAGAGGGTAATGAGAGGCAGCTTACTTGGCCAGTTTCCATTAAAAGGCACGCTACAACAAATGTTCTCCATGGAAGACTGAAAGCAGTTTCTTTGAGTTTTCAAGTTTAACTAGGGTGGAACACAGAACGTTTTTTATTTTCACTAATTTAATTGTTCCATGTGTTCATCACCTATGTATTGATTTTACAGAGTATTTATTTTCCACTTGCTGAAAGTACCTGAGTTATTGCTTGATCAAAATCCTTCAAGGAATGATGCAAAAATTATCAGTAAGTATCATACAATGATTTTGGAGTTGCTAAAAGACTGATAAAAATACCCAACATTTATTGCTTAATTTACATGAGGTCCTTATTAGACTAAATGTTATCAAATTTGACAGTCTAATTTCACATCATAGTAATAGTCAATAAAAAATTTATTTAACTGCCCGTAGTTGTTTATATGTATAAGGTATGATAGCATTGTTATCCATCTGGTATATTGTGTCATCCATGTGACAGATACACTTTAAGTGTTTCATGGTTGGAAAATATAAGTAGGTCTGTGAATTGAAGAACTTAATAAATGTGGAGTAAATCAAACTGTATTAGATACGTAGCATTTTAAGGTAGGGTGTGTGTGTGTGTGTGTGTGTGTGTGTGTGTGTGTGTGTGTTACCAGAATGCTGTTCAGCTTTGGCTAGATGTTGCTGGGGATTTAACTTGGAGTTTGGTGCCCCAGCATGAGTCTTTTTGCATAGCTATATGCTATCTCCTCAGCCCTACATATCTGACATTTTCAATACGGTTTATCCCATTAGGCATTAGGCTTGTATTGTCAGCGCCACTCAGAGTAGCTGAGTATTTTGGCTAACTGTTACTACTACTCGAAATAAAAACCTTTTGTCAGAATGTACTTCTTTCCTTCATGGAAAAAAAAAAAAAGAACATGGGGAGTCAGGCGGGAGTGCTGCGGGTTAAGTGCATGTGGCACAAACAGTTTAGGATCCTGGTTCGAGCCCCCAGCTCCCCACCTGCAGGGGGTTGCTTCACAAGTGGTGAAGCGGATCTGCAGGTGTCTGTCTACCTCTCTTCCTCTCTGTCTCCCCCCTCTCTCTCAGTTTCTGTCTCTATACAAAAACAAGTAAATAAATAAATTTTTTTTTTTAATTTAGAAAAAAGAAAACATGGCATGAAAAAATGTTAACTAAACAATGTGCTGGTGACATAGTCTATTTCCATCTTTGGTTTAAGCTTCGTATTTCATCATGGATTAGTAATAAACAATTTGCGATCTGGCCTCAGTTGATGGACCACACTGAGTAACAGTTTTATGTCACGCATATGAAACATGATATTGTTACAGAAGTGTATGTCCTAGTTAATACAGATCATTTGTGTACAGATGTATGGCATCTTAAAATTTGCGTAATATTTTCCCCAATAAAGAAATTTTTAAAAAGAGAGAAACATATATATATATACACACACACACTCCGTTTTGTTGCCTTTAACAAAAAAATTTGCATAATATTTCATTTTTTCCCCCTAGTTTCTACCCTTTCCCATTCTTACTCCACATTACATTCCTATATGGAAATATCTCTGATAATAATGTTGGCTATAGACAATTGCTGACTACTACCCTGCTGAGGACTAGAGACAAATGATGTCATAAAGCATAATTATGTTGATGAACAAGTGGATAACTTTGTGCCACATAGTAGGCTTCCTGAATTTTCTATTACTTTGTGTTTGCCAAAATAGAGATTCTGTTACAAGTTTTCAGATACTGACTTCATTACTTAACAGTGTCCAGTGAACAAAATTAAAAGTATTTCCTTTCTGACATCCTTTTCCTTCCTGGCCCCCCTCTCTCTCTGCATCAGGATGAATCCTAGACCTCATATTTACAAAGCATGTGTTCTACACTCTGCATCGTCCCCAGCCCCTAACCTTCTTCTTACCTCATGTTGTCTGCCAGTAAACTGACCTACTTAATACGTTGTTGCTGTAACTTTTCCTTACTTCATACTTCAGCTTAAGCAAGAATGTGCTCTATCACAATAAATAGACGAACTAGTTTCAGTTCCTACCATAGAACAGATTTAAAAAAACTTTCAAAAAGACATCACTATGTTTTTACTCACAAATAGTTACTGCGTACATTTCTGTGTTATACACAAAATGACCATGACCAGTATTTTTTCTTATTGTTACAAGAGGAGATTGTATCTGCTGTAAATGTGCTGCTATAGTCTGTGAAGTTCACTCCCTCCATTTTATGGATCAGATCTTTGAAGATGTGGCTGTTGATATATAGGCACATACATGAAATCACAGCAGTTAATGATGATGGGTCAAGGAATCCAAAGGACAGTATGTCGACATATACCACAAATTTTTATTTTAAAAATGCTAATACTTTACAAGTGAGGAGAACTATCACTTTAGGAAATTCTAAAGAAAACCTTTTTCCTTAGAAGTATAAAAATTATAGTGAAGAATTTATACAGGGTGTTAATAAGAATGTCAATACATATCAACATATTTGATCGTTAGGATTTTAGACTTGATAGAACGTTTCAGGGTTTGCATGTTGGTATGTTACAAATTAAAAATGTCTTGATTTAACATGTAAAGAGTATTTTTATCTTCTTGCTTTGCAAATAGCATTTTAAAATCACTTTATTGTATATACATTCTATAAGTAACAGATAGGAAAATCATAATTTACAACCCAAGAACCTTCTTTTCCTTCTACTTTTTTTGTTTAATGATATTAACTCCTACGTGGTCTTGTTTTTAATATTGTTATTAAAGAAATGTCGCATTACAAGACTGTTGTTTTGCAGAGAGGGACATTTTCACTTCTCTCAGAATACCGCCACCACCAAAGTACCATCTATTATTTAAAGGGGAGGGAGAAGTGTGCGGACAGACAGACTAAACCGAAGCATCATCCAGGCACATGGAATGCCGAGGATTAAACTCAGGACCTCATGCTTGAAAGGCGAACGACCCATTCACTGTGCTATCCCCTGGCACAGAAACATTATTTTCTGTGACCAGAACTGTTTATAACCACTTTGGTTAAAGCTTTCTGAAGCTGTTGAATAGCAACAAGTACTGTGTTCGGTGTTTAGCACCCTTTCTGCTTCTGTGTTCTGTGAGAGGAAATAAACAGACACTCAAATGTGCATTATGTGCAGAAGGTTGGGCATACAGCTTGAAAAAGGGAGTAAACTCTTTATTTTCCATGAGCAATTCAAGATTTGTTGTGTGTTGAATCTCCCACACATTTGTTGTGTTTTTCTCCTCTCCTCTGTGACATACATGGTACACTTTACAAGAGTTCCAAATCTTAACTTTTCAAGCTATTTTCTAAATATCACCAGTCACTTCTAACTAAGTTTTGCATATTAAAAAAAACACTGCGGGGCGGGGGTAGATAGCACAGTGGTTATGCAAAGAGACTGCCATGCCTAAGGCTCGGCTCCGACCTCCCAGGTTCAATCCCCCGCACCACCATAAGCCAGAGCTGAGCAGTGCTTTGGTGTTTCTCTTTGTCTTTCTCTCTCTACATCTCTCTCAAAAATAAATAAAATACTAAAATTAAAAAAATAATAATAAAACACTGCAGTACTTTTATTTGAAAATCTGTACTTTTCTTTTAAATTTTTTATTTATAAAAAGGAAACATTGACTAAACCATAGGATAAGAGGGGTACAACTTTACACAATTCCCACCACCAGAACTCTGTATCCCATCCCCTCTCCTGATAGCTTTTCTATTGTTTAACCCTCTGGGAGCATGGACCCAGGGTCATAGTGAGATGCAGAAGGTGGAAGGTCTGGCTTCTGTAATTGCTTCCTCGCTGAACATGGGCGTTGACAGGTCATACTCTCAGCCTGTCTCTCTCTTTTCCTAGTGGAGAAGGGCTCTGGGGAAGCAGAGCTCCAGGACACATTGGTGGGGTTGTCTGTCCAGGGAAGTCTAGTTGGCATCCTGCTAGCATCTGGAACCTGGTGGCTGAAAGAGAGTTGATATACAAAGCCAAACAAATTGTTGACCAATCATGGACCTAAAGGCTGGAATAGTGCAGATGAAGAGTTGGGGTGGGGCGGGCGTGTCTCCGTTTTTTTTTTGTAGGCATATTTTAGTTATATTCCAAAGGGCCTGTGGCTATACTAGTGTCTGTTTGTTTGTTTTTGCCTGAGCCTGAAATCTGATATGCAGACAGATCCTAATTATTGTCTGGGGGGATGATGTCATGGCTGGAAGGACCAGAAAGCTGGATCAGGGAAGAGAGTAGCTCCCAAATCTGGGAAAGGTGTATAAATATTGTTGACTGTAAACCCCATCGATTTGATGTGATCTGGGGCCCATATTCAGCTTACGAGCCTGTGTGACCTCTGCATCCCTCTAGATCTGAGTTCACATTCTGTGGTCATAAGTGAAAATCTATACTTTTAAACCAGTGCAGATTTCAGCATGAGTTTTCTGTGGACGAAGTATCAATCTAGTTCTAAAGCTTAAGAATTTGTCATTCATGGAGTGTCATTTAAAGATGTATTTATTTTAAAGTTTTATTTGTTCATAAGAGAGAGAGAAACAGAAGCCAGGCCCCTGCTCAGCTCCAGTATCGGCTGATGCTGGAAATGGCCCTCCGGCCCTCCGGCTCTCTGGAGCCCCAGGCTGAGCATCTCATGTTCAGCCCCGATGCTTTCTCCCTGTTCTCGGTCTTTTCCTTAGATGTTTTTAAAGAAAAAATATTTGTCAGATTATGGTCAGTGGAGAAAAGGAGAAAGATGATGATATCTGAATTATCACATACTGTAAATACTCACTACTCAGTGTCTGTGAAAATTCGGTAATTCATTCTGTATTTTGTATGTGATAATATTGCAGGTAATAATTGATGGGAGGTTATGATTTGCAACTGAGATGCTCTTTGGTTATCTTCAAATGAATTTGTTATACAAATTCAAATTTTGTTACCAAATAATAGACTGCTGAGTTCATCTCTTTGAGGTTCATTTAGGTGATAGTAGTCAAGGAATTTCAAATGCATTCGCCCAAAATACCACAGTGGGGTTTGTTTGTTCGTTTGTTTTTAAAAAAATGTTAACTTGATGTTTTTCCTTTAAAAACTGTAAATCTCTTCCAGTGCCTAGCAACTTAAAGTGAGTCTGTCACATAATTAACAGTAACTGATATTGCTGAATACTTAAGATGATATATAAAGTTGTGTAAAGGGTACTTCTGGGCAGAACCCTGAAAAAATACTTACTTTAAAATATCTAATATATGCATGCATTTCAATTGAGTTCAGCCTTATCTATATTGGCCTGTCTATAGAGAACTGTTTGATCTAATCATAGTTAAAAGGACCTCCATGTAACGTGTGTTTGTGATGGAATAGCTGAGACTGGGTGATTTTTGTCAGTTTCCTTTAGTGACATCAAAATTTTTGTAGTGATACCAGGTCTATTTTTCAAAGGAAAAAAATTGTAACTTGATAATTGAACTAATAAAAGTGCTGTGGTACTTGATTTTACTTGCTAAGTAGATTTTGCTTTTAGATGTAGTACTTTTAAATGGTGGTTATATTTTCGTCTGTCTGAACTCATCCTTCAACTTTTAGCTGTAATTCTCTTTAACTGTTGGGTTGTGAGAAAAGTCATGACACATTTTTGCACAGAAAAACATACTGTATTGTCTAAAAAGTCATCACATACTTTTATTTTTTATCACATACAAAAATTTTTATCGGGAGTCGGGCTGTAGCGTAGCGGGTTAAGCGCAGGTGGCGCGAAGCACAAGGACCGGCATAAGGATCCCGGTTCGAACCCCGGCTCCCCACCTGCAGGGGAGTCGCTTCACAGGTGGTGAAGCAGGTCTGCAGGTGTCTGTCTTTCTCTCCTCCTCTCTGTCTTCCCCTCCTCTCTCCATTTCTCTCTGTCCTATCCAACAACGACAACAACAATAATAACTACAACAAGAAAACAACAAGGGCAACAAAAGAGAATAAATAAAATAAATATTAAAAAAAAACTTTTATCACATGCAAAAATGCATCACGGCTATTCAAACAACCCAATATATATCTGTATAGAAATACAGTTATAATATGTTCTCTCTGACATAGTAGTTTTCAAATGTCTGAATGACTTTTTTCTCATAGAGTAGAAATAAAATATTTAACATTAAGGAAAATCAGTTTTGGGGCCAGGTGGTGACACACTTGGCTGAGCACACAGGTTACAGTGCACATGGACCCAGGTTTGATCCCCTCGGTCCCACCTGCAGGGGGAAGCTTTGTGAGTGGTGAAGCAGAACTGCAGGTGTCTCTCTGTCTCTCTCCCTCTCTATCTCCCCTGCCCCCTGGATTTTTTACTGTCTTTATCCAATAAATAAGTAAATATAATAATAAAAACTAAGTTAGAAAACTCACTTTTAGAAATAGATATGTGGGCCAACAAAATTGCTTCCCAGGGTAGTGTGCGCCTGTCAGACGGACAGCCAAATAAATCCACGCCTGGCCCTGTCAGACGGACAGCCCAAATAGATCCATGCCTGGCCCTGTCAGACGGACAGCCCAAATAGATCCACGCCTAGCCCTGTCAGACGGACAGCCCAAATAGATCCACGCCTGGCCCTGTCAGACGGACAGCCCAAATAGATCCACGCCTGGCCCTGTCAGACGGACAGCCCAAATAGATCCACGCCTGGCCCCCAGCGACTGGAGGATACTTCCGTGCATCGCTCTGTTTATCTCTTTCTCTCGATTTTTTTTTTCCTTCGGTTACATATATGTTTTATGGTAGAGCAGTGAAGCCAGGCTAATGCCTAAAAAGCCAGAGAGATATAAAAGAAACTCAGGCATAAAAGAATTATAAAAAGAGATCTAAAAGAAACTATACAAAACAATACAAATTTTAGCTTCCCTTTCTCTAAACTACATTTCAATTACTTTAGGAATATAGAAACTATAAAGATTTTTTTTTTCCCCTCCAGGGTTATTGCTGGGCTCGGTGCCTGCACCATGAATCCACCGCTCCTGGAGGCCATTTTTCCCCCTTTTTGTTGCCCTAGTTGTTGCAGCCTCGTTGTGGTTATTATTGCCATTGTTGACGTTGCTTTGTTGTTGGATAGGACAGAGAGAAATGGAGAGAGGAGGGGAAGACAGAGAGGAGGAGAGAAAGATAGACACCTGCAGACCTGCTTCACCGCTCGTGAAGCGACTCCCCTGCAGGTGGGGAGCCGGGGGCTCGAACTGGGATCCTTACGCCGGTCCCTGCGCTTTGCGCCACGTGCGCTTAACCCCACTGCGCCACCGCCTGACTCCCAATTTGTTTCTTAAAACAAATCTAATATTACTGTTTTAGGCTGGCTAGCATGAATGAGTTATGTAATTTTTAAATATATTAGCTATGGATAGTGACCTCTTGCAGATCAAAGGAATCACCCAACGTAGACTTAAGAGAGCCTCGTAGCAAGTGTGAAGCACTCGATTGAAGCCTCAGAGAACCCCTGAAACTCAGAGAAATCTTTTCCAGGGAACAGTCCCAGAAGAAGAATGAAATTAGTGAGAACCACAAATCATTCACAGTGAACAGATCTCGGGAAGAACCCTATTATAGAGACTTCACAAAGTTGCTGAAAAATGAATTTTCCCCTTTGCCAATATGAAAGCAAATCCACAGATTGGAGGAAAACCAATTGAATGAAAGATGAAAAGGGGGAGTCGGGCAGTAGTGCAGCAGGTTAAGCACAAGTGGCGCAAAGTGCAAGGACTGGTGTGAGGATCCCGGTTCAAGCCCCCGGCTCCCCACCTGCAGGGGAGTCGCTCCATAAGCAGTGAAGCAAGTCTGCAGGTGTCTTTCTCTCTCTCTCTGTCTTTCCCTCCTCTCTCCATTTCTCTTTGTCCTATCTAACAATGACAACATCAATAACAACAATAATAACTACAACAACAATAAAAAACAAGGGCAACAAAAGGGAAAATAAATATTAAAAAAAAAAAAAAGATGAGAAGGGCCAAGATGAAAAAACAAAATCAGGGAGTTGGGCAGTAGCACATCGGGTTAAGTGCACGTGGCACAAAGCTCAAGGACCAGCATAAGGATCTCGGTTCGAGCCCCCGGCTCCTCACCTGCAGGGGAGTCACTTCACAGGTGGTGAAGCAGGTCTGTAGGTGTCTGTCTCTCCCCCTCTCTGTCTTCCCCTCCTCTCTCCATTTCTCTCTGTCCTATCCAACAACAGTGGCATCAGTAACAGCAACAATAATAACTACAACAATAAAAACAACAAGGGCAACAAAAGGGAATAAATAAATATTAACAAAAAACAAAATCACTGGTCTTGGAGATTACAATTCGTATTAGAAAGCAAAAGGGTTAGTTCTCTGTTTTTGGAGACCCCTCGAGGGCAATCTATCCACTAATCATAACAGCCAAGGGCTAAACAAGAGGAAAAATTAGATGAGAAAACCTTTAGGATTTAATGTATTTATCACTACTAAAAATAATATAGGCTAAAGGGTAAGCTGACCATTGCTGAAGAGCAAATGTGAGATCTAAAAGAAGGGCAGCATATAACATTTCCAGGAAAGAATTTTGAAATACAAGGAAAATGACAACTAAGAAGGGACAATAAGCACCCAGGACATAGATCACTCATCCTACAGAAAGAACAGATATTGGGGGGAAAGATGTTTCTTTCTTTCTTTTTTTTTTAAGATTTTATTCATTAATGAGAAAGATAAGAGGAGAGAGAAAGAACCAGACATCACTCTGGCACATGTGCTGCCGGGAATCAAACTCAGGACCTCATGCTTGAGAGTCCAAAGCTTTATCGCTGCACCACCTCCCGGACCACGAAAGATGTTTCTAACTGATAAAAAGCTTGAGCTTTCAGATGCAGTGAGGAATTGAAAACACAACAGGAAAGGGGGCCAAGAAGTAGCTCTGCCCAGTGGAGCACAGTCTGCCACGTGCAGGCGTCCAGCTGGAGTCTGGCACTGGCAGAAGCTCCGTGAATGCACAAGCAGTGCCGTAGTGTGTCTCCTTTCTCTGGAGTGTCTTTTCTCTGTCTCTGTCGGAAATTAAGTGGAAATTATGGATATAATGGAATCATACATGTGCAAGACCCCAGTGCAAAAAAAAAAAACAAAAACAGCACAACTCCCAAGAATACTTTTAGCCCTCTAAGATCCTAGGATCGGGGAAAACCTGTTACCTACAAGAGGAAAAGAATAGTATTAGAAGACAGTTTACAATTATTACTAGTTATCATTACATTTCATGAAAAAAAATCATTTCTAGCCCAGAATTCCATTTACAGCGTACAGTCACTCCAACCTAGAAGCTAAAGAAAAACATTATTGTGTATCCATTCTATTCTGATTCCTCAAAAAAAAAAAAAATGTCAAATACATAGTGCATCAGGTTAAGCGCACGTGGCACCAAGCGCAAGGACCGGCATAAGGATCCCGGTTCCAGCCCCCACCTTCCCACCTGCAGGGGAGTCGCTTCACAGGCGGTGAAGCAGGTCTGCAGGTGTCTGTCTTTCTCTTCCCCCTCTCTGTCTTCTCCTCCTCTCTCCTCCATTTCTCTCTGTCCTATCCAACAACGACGACATCAATAACAACGACAATAACTACAACAACAATAAAAACCAAGGGCAACAAAAGGGAAAATAAATAAATGTAAAAAAAAAAAAGATGGTAGTCCATTTAGAGAAGGAATGGTTTATGAAATAGTCCACAGATACATTTCATTTTGGAAATTGAATTGAAAAATACCTACCGGGTTTTAGGTTGCAGTGTAGATTGGTTGTAATGCCACAGAGGTGGGAGACAAAGACGTTAAAGCCACAAGAAGGAGCAGTTGCGGAAGGGCTAGGAATCAGCACGTGGCACAAAGCGCGAGGATCCCAGTTGGAGCCCCTGGCTCCCCACCTGCAGAGGGGTTGCTTCACAATTGGGGAGACAGTTCTGCAGGTGTCTGTCTTTCTCTCCCCTCCCTCCCCCCTTTTTAAAATTTTTTGCCTCCAGGGTTATCACTGGGGCTCTGTGCCTGCACCACAAATCCACTGCTCCTGGAGGCCATTCTTTTCCATTTTGTTGCCCTTATTTTTGTTGTTGATGTTTTTATTGCTGGATAGGACAGAGAGAAATCCAGAGAGGAGGGAAAGACAGAGAGGGAGAAAGATAGATACCTGCAGACCTGCTTCACTGCTTGTGAAGCGACCCCCCCGTACAGGTGGGGAGCCAGGGGCTCAAACCAGGATCCTTGGGTGGGTTCTTGCACTTTGTGCCATGTGCACTTACCCCACTGCACTACTTACTGCCTGGGGCCCTTCTCTCCCCGCTTTCTATCTTCCCCTCTCCTTTCAATTTTTCTCAGTCCTATCCAATTAAAAAAAAAAAAAAAGCCCGGCAGGAGCCATGGATTTGTAGTGCAGGCTCACCAAGCGATAACCCTGGCGGGGGAGGGGGGGGGGGACCTGGCTGAAATCTTACCCATGTGTCAACAGCTGCACTGTTAGCCATTAGCCCGCTCCCAATACAGTGAAACAATAAATAAATATTACAAATCCAAGGGGGGAAAGTAGTTGCAGGATGTCCCAGGTAGGCAGTTGAATCTCAGGAAAAACGGGGTTGGACTTGGCTTCAAGTTTTCTGTTCATGTTGTGGAGCAAGGCTCTCACATAGACAGTTTGCCACTCCCGCTCCTCCTTTTTCAAGAGCCACAGTGGGAGAGACAGCAGGGCACCAGAACATCTCCCAGTGCCAGCGGCACCCCCAGCTGGTTCCTGACCTGTGCACATGACCAAGCACACACCTGCTGGCCAGCTATCTCTACCTCCCCTTGACCCTAAGTTGAGGATCATGATCTATTTAATTTTTTCAGCCTCTCTTTCTGAAACATATAAGATGTTAGTAGTTTTTTCCTTAAAAAAAAAAAAGTGTAGTCATTAAAGTGTAATTCAGGCCATCTAAACATCAGCATCTGCATATGAACTCTGATTGTTTAGTGGAAGATATGCTTGGTATTTTGGAGAGAGTTTGAAGAAGGTGTTTACTTTTACGCTGTCTTCCCCTACATTGGTCACATTGCTTGCTGCTACTTGGATGGACCATAAGAAAAGAGGTGGAAATTTATGGTAACTTCAGTAGGGAAAGTCAAGTATAAGCATGATAGTCGTCTAGGGCAACATTGAGCTGCTCTCTAAATAGCAGTAGTGTTAGATATTTAAGTGCTTTAAATTTATTAAGCTCCATTTAATTATTTAACATTCTTTTCATGAAGAATAAAGTAGTTTATTGAAAAGTTTGCTATTTTAATAATTGCTTAACTGGTATGTTTTCACTTTTCCTTCCTAGTTTTCCAAATTAAATTGTGGATATAATAAACACTGAAAAAATGTACAAAAGCGGGGCTGGGAGGTAGTGCAGCACGTTAAGCACACATGGTATGAAGCACAAGGACCGGCTTAAGGGTCCCAATTCCAGCCCTCAGCCCCCACCTGCAGAGGAGTCGCTTCACAGGCGGTGAAGCAGGTCTGCAGGTGTCTGTCTTTCTCTCTCCCTCTCTGTCTTCTCCTCCTCTTTCCATTTCTCTCTGTCCTATCCAACAACGACAGCAGTAACAACTATAATAACTACAACAACAATAAACAGCAAGGGCAACAGAAGGGGAAAAAATAGCCTCCAGGATCAGTGGATTCATGGTGCAGGCACCAAGCCCCAGCAATAACCCTAGAGGCAAAAAAAAAAGATGGACGGGAGCTCTTAAATGAAATAGAGTGCTGGCAAGATCACTTACCCAAGAGCATATCCACCACCCCCACCCTTTCTCTTCCTTTAGATCTAAAACACTTAACCCTAAGCGTGGAGCTCCAGCAACAGCAAAATAATAATTTAATAAAATTGTTTTAAATATAAATTACAAATTTAGTAGTTAAATGTAGATGTTAAGAGACTAAAATGATTGACACAAAATGGGAAGTAACAGTATTATGGTCATCATGACTATTTGGACTATAGAGATGGAGACCATGTTCAACATGTAAGTCCCAAATGTTTGTTGTTGTCTTTTTTTTAATTATATCTTTATTTACTTACTGGATAGAGATAACCAGAAATTGAAAAGGAAAGGGGTGATAGGAGGAGAGACACCTGCAGTCCTGCTTCACCACTGGCAAAGCTTCCCCCTGCAGGTGGGGCCATGGGCTTGAACCCAGGTCCTTGTGAATTGTAACGTGTGATCAACCAGCTGCGCCACCACCCGCCCCCCCCATGTTCTTTTTTAAATATCATATGGAAGAATGACTATATTATTCCTTGTCGTGCAATGGCACTATGTCAGACCCTACTACATCTTCTCTAGAAATAAGAGCGTGATCTTTCCAGAGCTCTTTCACAGTGCCCAGTATCCCAGGTAGGAATTCCACTTTGCTCCTGGAACTGACTGTGGTGATGTGGTTTAGTAAAGTGCCGTTGCCGGGACCACTTTCTGGCCAGTTGGAGAGCACTGCCAGGTCACTGCTGCCAGTGCTGGGAGCAGAGCACAGAGAGATGGCCCCTAGGCCCCTAGGCACCTATGACTAGACAGCCAGAAATAGCCGAGCTACAGTCCGTTACTAGGGCTCAGCCCCCAGGATACAGTCCCTCACCAGAGGTCATTCCACACTTTGTTTTTGTTTTCTTTAATCGTTTGGACTCAGTTTTTGCACAGCTCCTTGAATTTGACAGCCATTTTTTGTTTGTACTTTATTTTTGAATAGAGAATGAGAGACATAAAGAAACAGGAGGGAGAGGCACCTGTAGCACTGTTCCAGCTCTCGTGACGCTTCCCTCTGCACGTGTGTGTGTGTGTGACGGGGCGTTGCATTTGAGGCCTCTCGCATGGCGGCATGTGCTTCCTAAGCCCACCGCCCGATCCCAGTTCCGTACTCTGACTGTGAACATTCTTTAGAATCAGGGTGACTAACTCTAGAACTCACATTTTTTTCCCTTAAAAAAGGTAAAGATTCCTTCCAAAAAGACTGCAGGGGAAAAGGCCGCAAATGTTTTAGCTAAGAAAAATGTCAACCCAAGGAAAAAAACTTTCTAAAATAATATAATTGAAAAGAATCTGTCAGTGTTTTAGCTATATTTAAACAGTAGTGGGGGGGGGGCTGGGCGGTAGTGCAGCGGGTTAAGCGCAGGTGGCGCAAAGCACAAGGACTGGCGTCAGGATCCCGGTTCGAGCCCCCGGCTCCCCACCTGCAGGAGAGTCGCTTCACAAGAGGTGAATCAGGTCTGCAGGTGTCTATCTTTCTCTCCCCCTGTGTCTTCCCCTCCTCTCTCCATTTCTCTCTGTCTTATCCAACAACAACGTCATCAATAATAACTACAGCAACAATAAAAAACAACAAAGGCAACAAAAGGGAATGAATAAATAAATATTAAAAAAAACAGTAGTGTGTATACAATAACATATCATGTACTTAATGTAGGTTTCAATGTACTTAAAACTATGTAGGAGCTGTGAGCCAGGGGTGGCTATGGAAAAGCATTGCTGTGCATGTGTGAGGCTTGCATCCACTCTTGAAATACGGATAATCTGATCCTGTTATTTCCCTCATTGTACAAAGGATTTATTAATAGCACGTCTAAACTGCAGATAAGAAAGCTAAGAGCAACTGTTTTTTTCAAATTAGGTGTGTAGTGTCAGAATATACTTCATGGGCCAGGCTGTAGCACACCTGGTTAAGTGCTCATATTACCGCGTCCAAGGACCTGGGTGTAAGCCGACACTCCCCACCTGCAGGGTGGTGGGTGTCTCTCTCTCCTTGTCTTCCTGCCCCCTCTCAATTTCTGTCCTATCAAGTATAATAGAGAAAGAAAAAGGGAAAAACAGCTTCCTGGAGCAGTGGACTCATAGTGCTGGCACCAAGTCCCATTAGTAATCTTGGTGGCACTAAGAAAAAAGGTTATATTGGGAGTCGGGCCATAGCTCTGCGGGTTAAGCGCAGGTGGCTCAAAGCACAAGGACCAGCATAAGGATCCCGGTTGGAGCCTTGCAGGGGCGTTGCATAGGTTTGACCTAGGTTTGAGCCCCCAGTCCCCACCTTCAAGTCTTTAGGTTTCTCTCTCCCTCTCCACTCATTCAACTTCTCTCTGTCCTATCAAATAAAATAGAAAGGAAAGAAAGGGATAAGAAAAAATGGTCACTGGGAGTGGTAAGCCTCTGAGATAACCCTGGTAGCAAAAAAGAAAGAAAATCACAAACAACACTTAGCAAAGTTCATTATCCACATAAAGTTCTTCTGAAATATTTGTTTACTGTATATACTATATTTTTCTCTTTTATAGCTTTTTTGACAGTTGTCTTTTAGCCAAAAAACAGATTTTCTTTTTCCCCCCCCTAGATTCTGAAGAACCTCACTCTGTGAATCCTTCCAGTGTTGATGAAAATATTGACTCTGAGACAGAAAAAGACTCCTTCAGCTGCGACAGTAAACAGATCAATCCCAGTAAAGCACCTCTTCCATCTGCCCTTGATGAGTATGAATTCAAAGATGATGATGATGAAGTAGTAAATAAAATGATCGACGACAGGCATATTCTTAGGAAAGAGCTAAGAAAAGAGAATGACTCTGAAGTAGAAAAGAATAATTTATTTGCAAAGAATGAAAAAACTTTCTATGCCAAGTCACTTAAAAGTAAAAAACAGAAACTATCTAGGGTTTTGTATTCAAGTTCTGAAAGTTCAGATGAAGACATTCTTCAAAGCAAAAAGGTTTCTTCTGCCCCATCTTCTGTTCCTGAAACATCAAGTTGTGATGTACAAACCAAAAAGGAATATGGACTTTCAAATGAGAACAAACAGAAAGGCAAAGTTAAAAGAAAGTTAAAGAATCAGGACAAAAATAAAGAGAATCAAGAGCTAAAGCAAGAAAAAGAAGGTAAAGAAAATACCAGAGTAATGGGTCTGACTGTTAATGCAACACTGGAATCTCCAGAAAAAACTAGAGAAGAAGGGAATTTTAGGAAATCTTTTAGCCCAAAGGATGACACTTCATTGCATTTATTTCATATTTCCACAAGCAGATCTCCCAAACATTCTTGTGGACTCAGTGAAAAACAGTCAACACCACTAAAACTTGAACATACGAAAACTTCTTTATCACCAGGAAGTTCTGAAATGTCATTACAACCTGATCTCGTTCGGTATGAGAATACAGAGTCTGAATTCTTGCCAGAAAGTTCAAGTGTCAAATCTTGTAAACATAAGGAAAAAAACAAACATCAGAAAGATTTCCCCTTAGAATTCGGAGAAAAGTCAAGCGCCAAAACAAAAGAGGAAGATTATAGTCCAACACTTGAAAGTTCAGATTATACATTGAAAAAAATGGATAAGGAAGGCAAGACATTAAAAAAGCATAAGTTGAAACATAAGGAGAGGGACAAGGAAAAACATAAAAAAGAGACTGAAGGTGAAAAGGAAAAATATAAAAATAGGGATGGTCCTAAAGAGCTGCAGCGAAGTGTGGAATTTGATAGAGAATTTTGGAAAGAGAATTTCTTTAAAAGTGATGAGACTGAAGACTTGTTTTTGACTATGGAACATGAGTCCCTAATGTTAGAAAAAAAATCAAAGCTGGAGAAAAACATAAAAGATGAAAAGTTAACCAAGGAAAAGCATGTCTCAAAAGACAGAAACTTGAAAGAAGAACGAGAAAAGATTAAAAAGGAGAGTGAGAAATCTTGTAGGGAGGAAAAATTAAAAGATTTTAGAGAAGAAAGGGAGACTATACCCATAGATAAAGAGACAGAATTCAGTTCTTTCAGTACAAATGCCAGTGAGGAGTGTGTAGGTTTACACTCAGTGGAAAAGGAAGCAGAAATTGAGAAACATGTAAAAGAAAGTAAGGAAAAGCCTGAGAAACGATTTCAAAGTAAAGAAAAGGACTTTGATAAAACTGAAAGAAAAAATTCTGAAAAAGAAAAAAAAATAAAACATGACTATAAATCAGAGAAAGACAAGTTTGATCTTAGCGAATGTGTTGATAGATTAAAAGAAAAAGACAGACTTTATTCACATCACACAGAGAAATGCCACAAAGAAGGAGACAAGATAAAGAGTAATACTAAAAAAACGGATGATAGAGACAAAAGTAGAGAAAAAATGGACAGGAAACATGACAAAGAAAGACCTGAGAAGGAAAAACACTTAGTTGAGAGAAAAAAGATACCAGATAATAGTGACTATCCTAAATCAGAAAAAAACAAAAACAAAGAAAAAGACAGGGAGGTAGATAAAAAGGAAAAATCTAGAGAGAAAGAAAGTGTAAGTACAACTAACTCCAGACACTTTCAGGAAGAAAAGAAGTCAAGTGTAACAGACGGCAGTAAAGCACATGACAGAACGTTATCCCTTAAAGACAAAGCAAAAGATGAGCCTTTGAAAACTCCTGATGGAAAAGAAAAAGATAAGAAAGATAAAGATATCGATAGATACAAAGAACGAGACAAACATAAGGATAAAGCTCAACTGAATAGTTTACTCAAATTAAAATCTGAAACAGAGAAGCCTAAGCCTAAGTCGCCAGCCTCAAAAGATAGTCGGCCTAAGGAAAAGAGACTAGTGAATGATGATTTAATGCAGACGAGTTTTGAACGAATGCTAAGCCTTAAAGACCTGGAAATAGAGCAGTGGCACAAGAAACACAAGGAAAAAATTAAACAAAAAGAAAAGGAACGGTTGAAAAATCGGAGTTGTGCAGAAGGTAAAGTAAAAGAGAAAGAAAAAACAAAATATGTACCAGCTGAATCCAAAACTAAAGAGCTTACTAGGTCAAAGAGCTCGGAGCTGACCGACGTGCTTACCAAGGAAAAGCAGCCTAAAGATGCTGCGAGCAGCAGATCACAGTCTGTTGATGCCAAAACTATGAATTTAGGAAAGTCGCCCTTTGCTTCAGATAATTGCTTAAACAGATCTCCTAGATCCGAAAGTGAAAAGCCAGGTCTCAGCTCCAGATCTGTGTCCATGATTTCTGTTGCTAGCTCAGAAGACTCCTGCCATACCGCAGTGACGACCCCCCGGCCTCCCGTTGAATACGATTCTGACTTTATGTTGGAGGGTTCAGATTCCCAGATGTCATTTGCACAGTCACCTTTTTTGTCAAGTGCCAAATCTCCTGCCCTCCATGAAAGGGAATTAGACAACCTGGGCGACCTGCCGGAGCGAATTAGACCACCATATACAAGCAGACTTCCAGCATCCCACCTGCGGTCATCTTCTGTAGAAGATGTCAAACTAATCATAAATGAGGGGAGACCGCCTGTAGAAATTCGAAGGTGTAGCCTGCCATCTGTCATTTGCGAGCATACGAAACAGTCCCAAGCAATAGCAGAAGCAAGCAGCCAAGGTGGCCCAGCTGTGCCAAAGGATACCTGTCCCTCTCCCAAGCCTGATGTGGCCTTCACCGTGCCTGAAAGAGAACATTCAAACGCATCGAACATGAATTCCAGTTTTGCAGCCTCTCCAACTAGATCTGCAAACAGCAAGTCTGTCTCGGTTGATATAAATGCTTTCAAAAGTGCAGCTGCAGGTACATCAGTGGACAGTTCTGAACATTTAGAGTCACGTAACCAGGTTGGTGTGATCCAAAATAAAGCGTGGGAGGTACCTGTTGATAGATTGGAGTCCTTAAGCACCGGTGACTTTATCTGCCCCAATTCCGGTACACATGATCAAGATTCTTCTGTGCAGGGTTTGTGTAATACTGAAAACAAACTAGTGAAAGAACACAGTACTAATTTTCTATCCCTGCCTCCCACTGAACTATCAGGAAACCCTTGTGCTCAGGATCCAACGTCCTTTCTGCCCTCACAGCAACCTTGCTCTTTCCACAGCCAGTCACTTTCAGAAGCTGAGTCTGTTTCTAAACAGACGTCTTTATCATATGTCGCCAATCAAGAGCCAGGTAGTGTACAACAGAAAAGTACAGTCAGAGTGATCAGTTCTGCTTTTGATACCGACCATGACTCTACAAAAGATACAGAGAATACTTTTTTATTAGCAGATGCTCAGAAAACAGATGCTTTTGTCCCAGTGTACTCTGAAAGTGCTGTTCAAGAAACATCACCAACTTTTGAGAAATTGACTCTGTTACCATCAGAAAAGAACTTTAGTGGAAGTGATGCCCCTCCCCAGCTTAATAATGCACATTACACCTTTAGCAAGTTAATGTCTAAGTCTCCCAGTGACCAGGAGGTTGAAAATAGCACTTCTGAGATTTCAGTTATTTCACATGAAAAAGATAAACTAGAGAATTTGAGTTTAACTCACTTGGATGATAAGTGTGATTCTGACTTGTGTGAAATGAATTCGGGGATGCCAAGGGGAAACCTCCCAGAGCAAGATAATTTAAAACACTGTCCTGAAAGTGAAAAGTGTTTGCTTTCCATTGAAGACGAAGAGTCACAGCAGAGTTCTTTATCGAGTCTAGATAACCACCCGCAGCAGTCGGAAATGCACAAGTGCGGCCAGTCAGTCAAAGTAGAATTAGAAGAAAACCCTGATGATGATAAGAATGAAAACCACATCCCTCAAAGGATGACAAGAAACAAAACAAATGCAACGGCAAATCAAAGCAAACAGATGATTGCAGGCTGTGCACTATTGCCGGAAAAAGATCATGAATCCTCTTCTCCTAGAGGGAGGATAAGGCTAACTGAAGAAGACGACCCTCAGATCCACCACCCGCGGAAAAGGAAAGTGTCCCGTGTGCCTCAACCCGTCCAAGTGAGTCCCTCGTTATTGCAAGCGAAAGAGAGAACGCAGCAGTCTCTGGCGGCCGTGGTAGACGCTCTGAAACTAGATGAGATCCAGCCATACAGTTCAGAGAGAGCAAATCCTTATTTTGAATATTTACACATACGGAAAAAAATTGAAGAAAAGCGCAAACTGTTGTGTAGTGTTATTCCTCAGGCTCCTCAGTATTATGATGAATACGTGACCTTCAATGGATCTTACCTCCTGGATGGCAACCCCTTAAGCAAGATTTGCATTCCCACAGTAAGTGGTATTCCTTCATACATGCCTGTGATGTCATCCAGTAGAAACAGAATACAATGTAATGTCACACACGCAGTTTTTAGCTGTCTACTAGCCATATTGTTAAAAAGTAAAAAGAAACCGATAAATGAAATTGAATATTTAGCCTACTCAGGGTACTCTTTCAAAATATAGTCAGCATAGAAAAACTAGAGAGAGGGAGTCGGGCTGTAGCGCAGCGGGTTAAGCGCAGGTGGCGCAAAGCACAAGGACCGGCATAAGGATCCCGGTTCGAACCCCGGCTCCCCACCTGTAGGGGAGTCACTTCACAGGCGGTGAAGCCGGTCTGCAGGTGTCTGTCTTTCTCTCCTCCTCTCTGTCTTCCCCTCCTCTCTCCATTTCTCTCTGTCCTATCCAACAAGGACAGCAACAATAATAACTACAACAATAAAACAACAAGGGCAACAAAAGGGAATAAATAAATAAAATAAATATTAAAAAAAAAAAAACTAGAGAGAGAGGCTGGGGAGGCAGCATAGTGGTTACTGCAAAAGGCTCATATTTGAGACTCTGAGGTCCGAGGTTCAATCCCCAGCACCACTGAAGCCCGAATTTAGCAGTGCTCTCTTCTCTTTTCCCCTCCATATCCTTGTCTATCTGCCTCTCTTTCATATAGATAATTTTTTAAAGAAAAATTACAAATTAAACATTCCACTTATGTAAATTTTTATACAAAGCATTTGAAATCCAGTGTTTCCAGTACATCTCAATTATAAGACTTTAGTGGAAGTCGGGCGGTAGCACATCAGATTAAGCGCAGGTGGCACAAAGCGCAAGGACCAGCATAAAGATCCCGGTTCGAGGCCCTGGCTCCCCACCTGCAGGGGAGTCGCTTCACAGGCGGTGAAGCAGGTCTGCAGGTGTCTGTCTTTCTCTCCCCCTCTCTGTTTTCCCCTCCTCTCTCCATTTCTCTCTGTCCTATCCAACAACGATGACATCAATAACACAACAATAATAACTACAGCAATAAAGCAACAAGGGCAACAAAAGGGGAAAAAAATAAATATTTAAAAAAAAAAGACGTTAGTAACCTTGTGTAGTTAATGGCTGCTTCATTGAGCATCTCTGATCTATGGTTTTTTTCTTTTTGTGGCGAGGGGTTATATACAGTTTTCTTTAGAGGGTAATTAATGCCCTTATACACAACTTTTGATTCCATCTGTTCCAGCCTTCTTTGAAACCTTCGTCTATTAAAATATTCTCAGTGGCATGTTTTCCAGTTTTCCTTCATCACTGGCCTTTATCCACTCGTAGTGATATTCTCGGTCCCCTCCTTACTGGGGAGAAAGCAGTTACCCTGGATTATTCCATTGGATATCAGACTTGCCTTTTCTCTGCCCTTCACTGACATACTCTTGGAGAGTAGTCTGTGGATAATCTTTCTCTGTCATTCCTTAACCATTATGCACATTTGGATGAGATCATTAGTGAGTTTACAGTTGCTAAATCTATTGACCTTTTTCCTTTTTCCTTTGACTTGATTTCTATCGCTTTTGAGACTATTTTGTTCTTAATAAAATTCTCCCGTCTGTGTCTTTTACTACAGTGCCCTCTCCTGGCTCCCCTGGCTCACTGAGTGGCCTTTTCGTCATTAATGACTCCTACCCACCCTTTAAACAGCAGAGTCCCCTAAGAATCAGTCCTGCTCTAGTGAGTGATTTGTCGACGCTGGTCTTGTCTACTTCTGAGGTTTCAGGTGTATCCGTGTGCCAGGTGGCCCCCCCAAATCCTTCACTAGCCGCCACATCACCTCTGTTGAGATGACTTGGCCTGCAGAATCAGCTCGAGCTGCCTCTGAGACACGGGTCATAGATTAGGTTCCCCGTAGGACTCTTGAGATCATGCTGAAGAGAGCTGCGGGCGGGCCAGGTGGAGCGCGCCCAGGGAAGTACAGGTGTTGCCGTTTGAGAGGACTCGGGTGTGAGCACCAGGTCCGCACTTGCGGGGGGCCAGCTGCAGTGATTAGAGCAGGCTGGGCTGCAGGTGTGTCTCTCTCTTCTACTGTTTCCATCTCAGTCATGATTATTTTTAGATTATTTTCCCTTTGGTTGCCCTTGTTGTCTTTTCGCTGTTATTGTAGTCATTGTTGTTGATGTCATTGCTGTTGGATAGGACAGAGAGAAATGGAGAGAAGAGGGGAAGACAGAGGGGGAGAGAAAGATTAGACACCTGCAGACCTGCTTCACCGCCTGTGAAGTGACTCCCCTGCAGGTGGGGAGCTGGGGGCTCGAACCGGGATCCTTATGCCGGTCCTTGCGCTTCGAGCCACCTGTGCTTAACCCGCTGCGCTACCACCCAACTCCCCGTCTCAGTCATAATTAAAAACAGGAAAGGAAAAAATGGCACAGGGAGCTGTGAGTTCATCATACATATGGCTCTGAACCTCAATGATGACCCTTGTGGCAAAAATAAATAAATGAAGTTCACTGGTGAGGGCTCCCCTAGGACTGTGCCCTAAGTGTGTGAGGAAAATATAATTGGGAAGTCAGGGGTAGATAGCATCATGGTTCTGCAAGGAGACTCAGCGTCCCAGGATCAATCACCTGAGCAGTGCTCTGGTAAATAATAATAATAATAGTAATAGTAATAAGTAAATAAATATAATTGCACAGATAGAGAAGTTACTCAAGTATCATTGTAGTAGGGACCTCAGCAGAGAACACATGGACACTCTGGTGTAGACTTGCCCTTCTCACCTGTAGCCTGCCCTCAGGACCTTTGACATAGCAACTCTCTCTTCCATAGAAAGGATCTTCTGGAGTGTTCTTAGTGAGTGTTCTTAGCTATCACACTCCCAGGAACTGGGCAATCAGAACCTCATTCCTAAAAGCAAAAATTTTGAGTATGTATCAAACTTCACACAGACCAAAGGGAACAATTTACCCCTCAGTCCCTCAAAAAAAAAAAAAAAAAAAGCCTTTATTTACAAGACGGTTGTTCCAGGGGTACAATTTCACATCTCCACAAGATAATAGGAATCAGCATACATGACCCTACTGGTCATGTAACTTCAGTTTCAACCAAACTGAAGTCTCTCTCCTAGGTAAATGCTTGATTGGCTACTTTTGGTACTGCTAAGGCAGTTCTCTCCAGGAAGCCCTCTCCTTCCCTGCCTGAGTTAAGTTCTGATGTCACCTCTGTATGAAATCTTGTCGAAGAATTGTCTGCGTCTTCCTTATACCACCCCTGTGATATAGTAGTTAACTGTTAGCATGTCTGCCTCTCCCTCTGGGCTGTAGTCTCAGCAAGGGGTAGGACATAGTTTATCCTTTGTAGAATAAATCTCAAATATCTCTTCAACCTTAAACACTGCTGATTTCTAGAACTCAATTCCTAGCTCCTGCTCTGCCTGTTCTTCTGAGTGTCTCATCATACCCTTAAAATCAGTGTCCCCAAATCTACCTATCTCAGAAGTTGGGTTTGTTTTTGTTTGTTAGTTTTTGTCTTGGATACACTTACTGTCATTGTCTACTGATTTCCCAGGGGGGACCGGAAATTCAACTCTTTGCCTTCATGTAGCATCAGTCAGAGTAGGCTGACCCAGCCTCCCTTTGGAGAGTGGGGCGGTCCCTACCATTTTTACTTTATAGTGAGATCAAGGTCATAGAGAGGCCCACAAGAGAGCTTATAATGATGTTCCTGATGGAGGTGACCAGTGATGGTGGAGAGGGGGACTTGTTAGGGGTCTAGACCCATCATAGACCTTCTTAAACCTTCCCCCATTCTCTTTAAAACCAGTATTTCTCCCAGTTCTGAAACTCTGGAGTCCAGTGGTATGTCATTGTTGACTCTATTTGCATTTCTCTGGTAATCAATGACTTGGAACTTTTTTTTTTCATGTGACTGGTTTTTTGGATCTCTTCTTTGATGAATATTCTGTTCATATCCCCATTTTTGAATGGGGGTCATTTGTTTTTGTTATTGTTGCTGAGTTTGGTTTCTGTATTCTGATTAAAGCCTTTTGTCTGATGTATGGCATGTAAAGATCTCCCACTCTATAAGGAATCTCTTTGTTTGGGTGGTAATTCTTTTGCTGTGCAGAAGCTTTTCAATTGGCTGTAGTCCCATTGGTTTATTTATTTAGTTAGTTTTTTTGCTTTTGTCTTCCATCCAGTTGGATTTGTATTACTGAAGATGCCTATAAAGTTTAGATGGAAAAGTTATGCCAATATTTTCCATGAAGTATTTGCTAGTTTCTGGTCTATCATGCAAGTCCTTGATCCACTTGGAGTTGACTTCTGTGTGTGCTGAAGGGTAGTGGCAGTATACATACTCAGACCCTTCCATTCCTCCCCCAACATCAAACAAAACTTAGTTTCAGAAAGTAATAAAGACCAGAAAAACAAAAATGACTTGACTTGCTAGTGTGATTTTTATCCATTTGTTTCCTGCCAGCTACTTACTATTTCATCAAAATAACCTTCCCTCAAGTTTATGTGGTCTGATTACAGAGCCCATTAAAAATGTGAATAGTCTACAAAATCAGTTTAAGTGTTATATCCAACAAATACTTTTCTTATGATTCAAGAATGCTGCTGTTTTTTCCAGAAGAAATCAAAGGGGAAAAAAAGTAATAAAACTACAAGGCAGGTTCTCCAAAACCAGGTGAGCAGGAGAGGGAAAAGACTTGTCATAATCTGGTTTATGTTATAGTTACCTCGTACCAAGACACTGAAGCCTTACGGCGGCTAACCCTGGAGTGGGTGACACAGTCCATGAAGCTCTTAGGAGGTTGTGTACCTAGATGTTCCCGGCACTCGGAGATATGAAAAGACAAAAATCAAGTATTGACTTAGGAGATGAGAAGAACATAAAGGGAAAGTTCCCTTAAAGTCTCCATGTGCTCCTTCAGTGGTTTTACCTCTTTTCTTTATTTTGATATATTGTAAAAGAAAAAAAAATGAGAATTTATGTATGCTGCCCACCTTGCCCTCAAACTTCTTTCCCAAGGAGCCGTTGCCTTGCTGCCTCTTCTGAGCTTCTTTTTTGCTACCTATAGTAGCTACACTTGGAAGTCTGTAAGTTGCATAATGCAGCTGGCTGGCACTGAACTTAACCCCCAAACCTGCTTCTCACTCTCCTCCTGCAGTCTCTGTTGTTGGCTCTTTGATGGTGGGCATTTGTGGTGACAGATGTTTTGAAGAGGTATGAAATCGTCCCTCAAAGCATGTGCCATCTTGTAAACCAATGTTAGTCAGTTTCCTAAAAGCTGGTTTACAAACTAGAGAACATGAGCTGGGATCTCCCTTACCGGGTAAAGCCTGTGCTTTCAGGGGCCCAGGTCCAAGCACCTTTACCATGTGGAGCCCCAGCCCCGGGGGGGGGGGGGGGGTGGGGGTGGGGGGCCAGCGCCACAGGCAGTGGGACGGTGAGTGCC
The DNA here is from genome assembly GCF_950295315.1 of Erinaceus europaeus. Taxonomy (NCBI): domain Eukaryota; kingdom Metazoa; phylum Chordata; class Mammalia; order Eulipotyphla; family Erinaceidae; genus Erinaceus; species Erinaceus europaeus. The sequence goes on along the minus strand of NC_080171.1, from coordinate 118,657,466 downwards.
TTGTTGTCTCTGAGATAAGAAGGCCGAAAAGGTCAGACTAGAGGACTGTGCTGTGCCCCAAGCACCACCCAAAAAGAGAAAACTGCTGGCTTCTCTGTTGTCACAGTCACCATATTCATTTCCCCCTTTTGAGCTCTCCATTCTCCTGTTCCACTATCCATTCTTCAACTTTGATGTTGCAGGAAGTCGACACCTGCAGTAGTTGCCTCCAGACTCCAGTTTTGTTTCCTATCTTTACTCATAGCATTCTCTCTTCTGGGAATTGTCACCCTTCTTTCTTCCCTTTCCTAAACACCTAACTCATCCCATTTAACTCTCCAATATGCATTCCAGGCATTACTTTTTTTTTTTTTTGCCTCCAGGGTTATCGCTGGGGCTCAGTGCCTACACTACAAATCCACTGCGCCTAGAGGCCATTTTTTCCCATTTTGTTGCCCTTGTTGTTATTGCTATTGTTGCCATTGATGTTGGACAGAACAGAGAAAAATCGAGAGAGATGGGGAGACGGGAAGAGAAAGATAGACACCTGCAGACCTGCTTCACTGCCTGTGAAGCGACCCCCCTGCAGGTGGGGAGCAGGGGGCTCGAACTGGGATCCTTACTCCAGTCCTTGTGCTTTGCGCTACATGCGCTTAACCCACTGCACTACTGCCCAACCCCCAGCATTACCCTTTTGATACCCCAATTCTCAGAAAAGTGTATCGCCTTCCTCTCTGCTACTTGGTAGTCTCTAGTAGATGTTTTGCAGAGCTGGTAACAGGCTCTGATTGTTAAGTGGTTACAGAGCACAAAAACAGGCTACATGCATTCCTGCGATTAGATAGATGCCTGAAAAATTATCAGCCCCCCAAAAAAGTTATTTACCTTTATAACTGATCCAACTGATCAAATCCTTGTGGTTTTCTTTTTTTTTTTTTTCTTTTTTTTTAAAGATTTTATTTATTTTTCAAGAAGATAGAAGGAAAGAGAAAGAACCAGACTTCACTCTGGTACATGTGCTGCCGGGGATTGAACTCAGGACCTCATGCTTGAGAGTCTGATGCTTTATCCACTGTGTCACCTTCCGGACCACATCCTTGTGGTTTTCTAACAGCATTTTCCTTCCTTGTTTTTTTTTTTTTTTTAAACCAGAGCACAGCTCAGCTCTGGTTTATGGTGCTTCTAGGATTGAGCCTGGGACCTTTAGTATCTCAGGATGGAAGTCTTTGCATGACCATTATACTCTCCCCAGCTCTGATAGGCTTTTTCAGTCACCTATAATTCATATAAAATATTTACTGATTATAAATAGTCTTGATTAGGTTGGGATCTCTGGCAAGTGGATAATAGGCAGATAGATAATATGTGTCTATTTTAATTCCTGTGGTTTGTTCCACCTTCGTAAGAGTCAATCAGATTACACTGTGCCAAACCATGGTACAATACTTTTTGTCCTCATATGCTAACACTGATCATAAGCTAGGATAAGAGAGGAAATGAAGTTCAAGGACTAGAGAGAATATTCAGGGATTAACGCTATTGTCATTCTTGGTTGGTTGTCCCTTTATTGACATAAAGTGCATAAATCAGTAGATCAGCTTCCTTAACTTTGTGCATCTTATTAAAAAGCACAGTTGATTACAGTAAGCCAGAGATGAACCAGCTATTAACTTTTTGTTGTATGGATAACCACTGTGAGTCATCACATATAAAAGGAATTTGAAGAGAACAAATCTTTTTTTAAAAAATGGTTTCATTGATTTTATAAAAGGCTTAACTTAGTGTTTGATTTGTGTCATATTTAAGAAACTTCACCTACTGTGCTGAATAGATTAAGGCTGCTGTACCCTGAAGGACCTCTTGGTCTGCTTGTTTTATCTTGTGATTCTGTGAGTCTGTCCTCTTTTTCCTGTGAGTCATCGTTTTCCTGATATTCTAAGATGTGTTTCTGTCACAGATGACTTTTTTAGTCCTTCTAATTTGCTCTATGAAATCTGTTGCCTCAAAATTAAAATATCTGTTTATTGAAATACTCTACTGTGTTTCAGACATTGAGAAATAACAACCAGTTATATAAGTTTATATAACAACCAGTTACATAAGTTTTACTTTAACTTAAAATTTAGATTCTCTGGGATCGGGTGAAGCACAAGGACCGGTGTAAGGATCCTGGTTCGAGCCCCCAGCTCCCCACCTGCAGGGTGGTCACTTCACAAGCGGTGAAGCAGGTCTGCAGGTGTCTGTCTTTCTCTCCCCCTCTCTGTCTTCCCCTCCTCTCTCTATTTCTCTCTGTCCAACAATGATGACATCAACAACAACAAAACAAGGGCAACGAAAAGGGAAAATAAATAATAATAAAAATTAGATTCTCTATGTGTTATATACTAAAATAGCTTAATTTTGTGTAAGAGTTTTCATTACTAAAAATAAAGCCTAGCATATTAACCTATATATAAATTTTTTTTTCAATTAGATTACACCACCACCTTCACTGTCAGATCCACTTAAAGAGCTTTTTCGGCAACAGGAAGTTGTAAGAATGAAGCTACGTTTGCAACACAGTATTGAAAGGGTGAGAAATTTCTTAAGTATATATTTATACTAAAAATATCTGTATTTTAATAATGGATTGTAATGGCCTATGATTTCTTACTACTGGTTTTCCCTAGAACTGTTTCAGGAAGTGATTTGATTTTATTATTTGTATTTATGTAACTAGGTGAATAATTTTAAATCTGTTATAAGACACCAGCTCCCATGTTTATGTTGAATATAATTTACGTTGAATTTTTGGTTGATGAAAATCTCTACTAACTTCTTGTCATCACTTTGGTAAATTTTCAGAACTAGATCATTAAGTTCTGGGTAGGACATTTGGATTTCCAATTTTAAGACTGTTTTTGCTACTAGTAATTGCAGTGCAAAATACTTAAAATGCTGTGCTTACTGGTCTTTTTTAGCAAGATCTGCCTTAATATCTGGTTTCCAGTGTTAGTGTTGACATTATATAGTCAGGGGACAGCCCACCTAATTACAGGAATCATAGAAGGCACTATATTTGAATGGGCAGAATTATAACATGTTCCTCATCTTTGGATAGTATTGGGATTTTTTTTTTAATGTAATACAAAATGTGATCCTTATTCAAAGAAACATGTAAAAAATAAGAACTGTCAAGAGATAGTCTCTTTACTAAATTATAAATGCATTAAGACTATCCAGTAGCGGCTACTCTATTTGAATTGACTATGACATACAATTTCCATCAGAGAAAAGATGAAAAGTCTGGTGAATGTAGCAGACGATGAAAAACATGATGGGAAAAAGAAGACGGCCAGGCTTTTGATGCTTTCTGACCTGTCCTTCCAGACAGGCTCCCAGACTGAGTGCTTCCTGCAGTCACACTGTCTGGCCTTTGGTGGTTTTTTTTTTTTTTTAAGTATTTATTTATTCCCTTTTGTTGCTCCGTTTTATTGTTGATGTCGTTGTTGTTGGGTAGGATAGAGAGAAATGGAGAGAGGAAGAGAAAGACACCTGCAGACCTGCTTTTCACCGCCTGTGAAGCGACTCCCCTGCAGGTGGGGAGCCAGGGGCTCAAACCAGGATCCTTATGCCGAACTTGCACTTTGTGCCACATCTGCTTAACCCGCTGCGCCACCGCCCGACTCCCCCTTTGGTGTTTTTTAACCTGCACACATCGCAGGGCTGCTCTCGCTGATGACATGTAGTGCAGAGAAGATAGTTGCCGCCACGCGGCACACACAGACCGGGATACATCAGTTTATGTGCGGTGTTCCGGTCAGCCCTGCAAATTCTCATTCTACTCAGTGCGGAGATTGTCTGGATCATTTTACTAACCGTGCTAGATGACACTGGAAGTTTGGGAGTCCACTTAACAAATTAAGGATTGTACTGTGTTGCGACCTTACAGTTAATCAGCATTAGAATACAGTGCTTAGGGAGTCGGATAAGCGCACGTGATGTGAAACTCAAGGACCGCGTTAAGGATCCCGGTTCCCAGTTCAGTCCATTGGCTCCCCACCTGCAGGGGAGTCGCTTCACAGGCGGTGAAGCAGGTCTGCAGGTGTCTGTCTTTCTCTCCCCCTCTGTCTTCCCCTCCTCTCTCCATTTCTCTCTGTCCTATTCGGCAACAACAACATCAATAACAACAATAATAATAACCACAACAATGATAAAAACAAGGGCAACAAAAAAGGAAAATTAATAAATAAAATATGTTTTTTAAAAAGAATACAGTGCTTATTATCAGCAAAGTTTTCATTACAAAAGAGAAGCTGTGGCAGCCTGGAAAATGGCACAGTAGATAAAGCACTGGGCTCTCAGGCACGAAGTCCCGCATTACATGTGGCAGGATGGCGCTCTCATTTTTTTTCTTCCTCTTGTGTTAATAATTTTTCAGTGTCTTTTTTATGTTTTTTATTATTTATTTTACCTTCTGTTGCCCTTGTTTTGTTGTTATTGTTGTTGATGTCATTCATTGTTGAATAGGACAGAGAGAGATGGAGAGAGGAGGGGAAGACGGGGGAGAGAAAGACAGACACCTGCAGACCTGCTTCACCGCCTATGAAGTGACTCCCCTGTAGGTGGGGAGCCAGGGGCTCGAACCAGGATCCTTACTACGGTCCTTGTGCTTCGTGCCACCTGCGCTTAACCCAGTGCACCACCGCCCGACTCCCCATTAATAATTTTTTAAAAAAATAGTTAAAACAAGAGAGAAGCTGCTACAGGTCACTCAGCAGGTGATTTACCTGGTAGAGCACACGTGTGACTGTGTGCAGGGACCCAGGTCCAAGCCCTGGGTTACCACATGGGGCACCCTTGGGGGAAGCTTCACAAGCTGCGTGCCAGTGCTGTGGTGCTGCTCCTCCGCTGTGTGTCTCTCTCCCTCTCCTATTTTTTTTGGGGGGAGGGGCAGAGGAGAGGAGGCAGATGCCATACTCTGCTTGCTATGGAGATCATATTCATCCTTAGGGTGTAGACTACAAAGTCAGAGGTAACGGCAACAGAAATGCTCTTAGCACTCACCATAAACCGAAGGCAGAAACAACCCCAGAGTTCACTAGCTAAGTGGAATGGCCCATTCATACAGTGGGTTATTATTCAACAATTAAGAGGGGTGACTTACGGGGCAGGGACAGTAAACAGCTCGGCCAGAGGAGTGCACACTTCCCACTTACAGGGACGGCCCCCAGAAGCGCCTGCCCAGGGGGCACGGTGAGCAGTGAAGCAGTGCTGTGGTTGTGTCTCTCACGCAAAAGAGAAAGGACAAGACTGTGCACATACATCCAGAAAGAGAAGCAATGAAGTACTGACACATGCTACAACACAGATGAACCTTGGAAAAAATGCTTCATGAGAAAGAAACAATAGAGGAAGTTTCTGTCAGCTGTCTTTTCCTCTCTCCCTCTGTCTCACTTTCTGGAAAAGTCAGCTCATGGGGGAGAGAGAAGAATGAAACCAGTCACAAAAGACAGACAAAGTACCCATGCCTACCTTTGTCAGACAAGTTTAGAGTAGGTGATCTGTAGTGCTCAAGGACCCAGATTCAAGCCCCCGGGCCCTGCCTGCCGGGGCAAAGCTTCATGAGTGGTGAAGCAGGGCTGCAAGCGTCTCTCTGCTTCTCTCTCCCTCTATTTCCCCCTCCCCTTTCAAGGTGCTCTCTGTCTCTATCCAATAATAAACAAACAAACAAATAAATAAAATGTAGCCCAGTGATTTCCAAAGGAAGAGTGGTGATGAATGACCCCGAATGGCTGTGGGGTTCTTTTTCAGAGTAAAGATTTTGTTCAGATATCGATACCTGTGGTGGCTGAATGTCTTGGTGAGTAGACTAAGAACTGCCACTACAGATCCTAAAAGACTTCTAGTGTTGGAGAAAGAAGCTATCTTTTAGAACACAAGTTATTCTCAGATTTATTATTTACTGGGAAGAAGGAAATTATTCGTGAGACTCAAAGGTTTTTGATGTGTGTGTGTTTTTTTAGCACATTTTCAGTGATTTTATTTTATGTAAAAAAAAAAAAAAGGCTAATGGTTTGAATTGTGTCTTTTAATTATTTGCTCAACTAGGAAAAGCTCATTGTATCCAATGAACAAGAAGTTTTACGGGTTCATTACAGAGCTGCAAGAACACTGGCAAATCAGACTCTGCCGTTCAGCGCATGCACTGTTTTACTGGACGCTGAAGTGTACAGCGTGCCGCTGGATGCCCAGGTACGGTGAAAACTCACTGAGACAGTCAGTCAAAAGCACCGCTGGGGGCGGGGGCGGGTGGTTAAGCACACTTGGCACGAAGCGCAAGGATCAGCATCAGGATCCCGGTTCGTGCCCCCGGCTCCCCACCTGCAGTGAAGCAGGTCTGCAGGTGTTTTTCTCTCCCCCTCTCTGTCTCCCCCTCCTCTCTCCATTTCTCTCTGTCCTGTCCAACAGCAATAACAATAACCACAACAACAATATAACAAGAGCAACAAAAGGGAAAAAATAGCCTCCAGAAGCAGTAGATTCATGGTGCAGGCACCAAGCCCCAGCAGTAACCCTGGAGGCAAAAACAAAAAAAACCACACTGAAGCACCACTTGGCTGTTTCATAACCTATTGGTAACATACATGATTTCACAGGTGTGCCATCTGTATGATGTTGACGCTAAGGAAGTAGATACTGGAAAGGCCTCAAGAGGTTTTTCCAACTGTCCAGAGGCAGTGAGAATGTTCTGGAAGGTGGCGCAGCAGATCAAGTGTTAAGCCGTCACCATGAGGCCCTGCGTTCAGTCCCGAGCAGCACACATGCCCAAGTGGTGCTCTCATTCTCTTTTCTCCTGTCTTTCTATCAACAAATAAATCTTTAAAAAAAAATTTAGGGGCTGAGTGGTGGCACGCCTGGTTGAGCGCACGTTACATGCACAAGGACCCAGGTTCGAACCTTCGCTCCTCACTTGCCAGGGGAAAGCTTCATGAGTGGTGAAGCAGGGCTACAGGTGTCTGTCTCTCTCTATCTTCTTCCCTTTTGATTTCTGGCTGTCTCTATTCAATGAATAAATAAAGATAAGAGAAAAGTTTTAAAAATGTTTTAAAGGGGAATAATAAATGCTTTTTTTAAATATTTATTTATTCATTTTCCCTTTTTGTTGCCCTTGTTGTTTTGTTGTTGTAGTTATTATTGTTGTCGTCATTGTTGGATAGGACAGAGAGAAATGGAGAGAGGAGGGGAAGACGGGGAGAGAAAAAGACACCTGCAGACCTGCTTCACTGCTTGTAAAGCGAAATCCCCTGCAGGTGGGGAGCTGGGGGCTTGAACCGGGATCCTTATGCCGGTCCTTGTGCTTTGCGCTACCTGAGCTTAACCGCTGCGCTACCGTCCGACTCCCAATAAATGCTTTTTTTAAGTGAAATAAATGGTTTATCTGTGCTGCTAATGACTGGGCCTAGATTCTGGTCTCTTGCATCTTTTTAAGCTTTATGCAATTCTGGAGTCTTTAATGAAATCATTAGCAAAGTCTCGTGACGATTCCTACTTCAGAATGGCTGACTAAATATGCCTATTTGTTCTTTTCCTGCTAAAACTCATATAAGACAAGTAAAAATAAAGCAAATCCAACAGATTGAGATGTGGTAGAGCATATAAGCTTTGTGCACGAGGCCCTGAGTTCCACCTCTGTCCGCTCCGGAGCATGTAGCATGTAGCATACAGCAGTCAGTAGGGCACACACTTCACCAGGCATGAGGACCCAGGTTATGAACCCTGGCAACCACATGGGAACACCAGACAATGGGGAAGCTTTCGGAGTAGTGATGCTGCTGTGGTGACAGCTTCTCTCTCTGTTTCTCACTATCTAGAAAAAAGTAAAAACAAACAAAATAGTCTTCCGGAAGTGATAGAATCCTGCCAGCACTCACCTTCAGCGAAAGTCCTGGTAGGGGAAAAGCAAATGAGAACATATTGACAGTAGCATAGAACAGTTAGGAAATTCACGTAGCCCCAGTGTGCTGTAAAGAGAATTTCGGAAGTAAGTAAGTGTTCATAGTACCCCCACAGAATGATCCCAAAATCAGACGATAGAAGATGCAGATCACTACTGGCCTAGTAATTAAAATCCGAAAAAGAACGTAAGTCGTTCTCTTGAGGGAAAATTGGGAATTGATATCTATCCTTTTATAGCTGTCTTTGGAGTTGAAGGTAATTTGACTAAGCTTATTTCATCTGAGAACATGCTCTGAAGAAGTATAGAAAGATAAAAACGAGAAAAAGACTAACTTTCTTAGTAAGAGGCTTGGATCATTCTTGCCATACCTCTTTCTTTTCAAAATAAATTTGTAATATTTTAAAGTATTCAGCAATTATGAAATAGTTGAGGGTTAAGGAAGAATTTACAGCAAACGCTAAAAATGTGAGTAGTGTGACGGGAGGCATTACCTGACGCTTGGCTATCACTTTGATAGCAACAGTAGTATTAATGAAGTAATGATTACAGTGGATGTTTATTGTATAGAAAGCTTCCTGTATGCCCAAGCATTTATGATAGACTTTAGAGAGTCTTTAATTCACAAAACAAAATTGAAAGAGTATATAATTATTTTATTTGTGTATAGACACAAAGCTGAAATTTAAATGTAATCTACAAACTGAAATTTAAATGTAACCTATCTTAACTGAAAACTTTATAATTCTTAAGAGTTGATCCAGAGGGGTTTGGGTGGTGGGTCTCCAAGTTAAACACACGTTACAGTGCACAAGGACCTGGGTTCAAGCCCCAAGCCCCCACCTACAGGGGGAAGCTTCATAAGTGGTGAAGCAATCTGCAAGAGTCTCTCTCCCCCCATCTCCTCATTCCCTCTCGATAGCTCTCTGTAGAATAAATAAAATATTTTAATGTTAACATTTGATACAGAATTTATTAGGACCCAGAAATATTAATCCTGGAAAAAACATTGGCCACAAACGGCCCTCTTCTGACTTGAAACCTTTTCTCCTGCATATAGTAAATTTTAACGCTAAATATTACTTTGGTTATACTTTAATAAGAGTATCACAGACATAATATTTAATGTGATATGCTTTTTTAAAAAATATTTATTTATTTATTTTTGTTGCCCTTGTTGTTTTTTTATTGTTGTAGTTACTGTTGTTATTAATGTTGTTGTTGTTGAATAGGACAGAGAGAAATGGAGGCAGGGGGAGACAATGAGGAAGAGAGAGAGACAGACAGCTGCAGACCTGCTTCACCGCCTGTGAGGTGACTCCCCTGCAGCTGGGGAGCCGGGGATCGAACTGGGATCCTTATGCCAGTCCTTGTGCTTTGCGCCACCTGCACTTAACCCACTGCGCTACCGCCCGACTCCCGTGATACGCTTTTTTTGTAAATCATCTTTGACTCACAGAGCAGTATGATTCTAATAATTGAACCCAGCATTTTAAGATTTCTGAGACCTGTATACTCAGTATGGAAATACATACTTTATTAAACTTTAACAGTGGTTTATGTTATTCTTCTTTGAAATGCATTTGTTATTCTTTAAGTGAATATACCATAAATAGTAAAATACCATACAGATTTTTAGACCGATCCTTTTACTCTATGCTATGGAACTGTTACTGTTTTCTTTCAGTCTGATGACAGTAAAACTTCTGTGAGGGACCGCTTTAATGCACGCCAGTTCATGTCTTGGCTACAAGATGTGGATGACAAATTTGACAAGTTAAAGGTATGTACGTTCCACAAGTTCAGTTGAAATGCCTGTTTCTTCTTTTACAAATAGAAATTGTAGCTATATTAGAGAGGACGATGAGGAGAGGTGCCAGTGGTCAGCCGTGAATACTCACTCCGGGTCACAGGTAGAAGCTGAAAGAAAAGACTGAGTTCCTTATTTTAGGACCAGTAGGATAACGGGTGAAACAATACAGGGAAAAAATGATTGTGGGGACCTTCTGGCTTCTTTCCCAGTATATGATTCTGCTTGTCGTCGTAAAATAGGAAAGAACAAAAACAGAAGGGGGGTGTTTTGCAAATAATTTGTTAGAAGTTATAATTGTGAAGTTACAGATCAGGAAGTAGTTGACATGTGACCACAACAGAATAGTTAGATAGATAATTAAAAAGACATTTGATAGCTCTAGTATATTCATCTTAATTTCTTTAAAAAAAAAAAAAAAAAAGAGCTCCCGGCTCCCCACCTGCAGGGGAGTCGCTTCACAGGCGGTGATGCAGGTCTGCAGGTGTCTTTCTCCCCTCCTCTCTGCCTTCCCCTCCTCTCTCCATTTCTCTCTGTCCTATCCAACAACAACAACAATAATAATTACAACAATAAAGCAACAAGGACAACAGAAAATTAAATAAATAAATAAAACTAGGGGTGAGGCATCTGGTTGGGCGCACCTGTTACAGTGCACAAGGACACAGGTTCGAGCCCCGGGTCCCCACCTGCGGGGGAAAGTGTTGCAAGTGGTGAAGCAGGGCTGCAGGTGTCTCTCTGTCTCTCTCCCTCTGTCTCCTTCCATCTAGATTTCTGGCTGTCTCTATCCAATAAATAAAGATAGGAAAGAAATAAAAGACCAGTATAATACTGAAAAATTGTTTTAAAAAAAACACGTGTGACTGAGGTGAGTTTTTAAGCATAGCATATTTAACAATCAGCTAACTCTTTCTTTTAAATAGACTTGTCTTTTAATGAGGCAACAGCATGAAGCTGCAGCTTTGAATGCCGTCCAGAGGTTAGAATGGCAGCTCAAACTCCAAGAACTCGACCCTGCCACCTATAAGTCCATCAGCATTTATGAAATCCAAGAGTTTTCTGTTCCCCTGGTTGATGTCAATGATGATTTCGAATTGACTCCTATATAGCAGCTGGGCTCTTCTAGTGGGTGGGACTCAAGTGCTGTGCGGTGGAGTACTCGGCCTTGGAACAGAGATGGAGACGCTCTCTATGCCTTTGCGGTTCTTAGTCAAGTTAGAACTAAAGTTGGCCATGTAGTAAACACTGTCATTTTATTTTAAAAAAAAAAAAAAATGAAAAGAGTTATTTTGGATCTTAGATCCAGTTTCTAACTAAAAAATATTATTTATATTGATGAAAGGTAACTTGCTTTAGAGCATGTTGGCCGACTGGTAGATATTTAAAAAGTTGAGAATCTGCTAATGGCGCTGGAAGTTGTTAGCGTTCCAAGTGACAAAATAACCACTAGTATTCAAACCTCTTTCAGTTTTAGTAAAATATGTCAGTAAACTAAAAGGCTCAGTTCCTACCAAATAATTCTGAATGTGGGAGGAAACCTTGGCACAAAATTTCTTCAGTTTATTATATATGTAAATTATTGTACAGTTTTCAAAAGTTTTAATATTGTCTTCCTTTTTAATAACTTATTTTATACATATTGTGCAGATGTAAATCTTGTAATTAATGGTCAAAATGTATACACAAAGGGATTAGAAGTCAATACATGTACAAAGGAATAATTGTAAACTTGTTTTGTCTGTTTTATTGGACCAAAGTTGTAGTTTGTATGGAGTGTAGTAATAGTGTTGTGTTCAGAAATCAAGACTTCAGCAAGGCATGCCCGTGTTTGAGTTAGCTTGTTTCCATCACCTTGTCTGTAAAGATTGTGACTTAGTTGTGTTGCACGTGTCCTATAATTTAACTCTCCATAATTGAAGCCTAAAGTAGCATAAAGTATTTCATACAAGTCTTCTGGGATCGCACTTATGACTTACTGTGTTGGACATATTATTTAGAGTTAGTTAGTCATACAAAGAAACAGCTCTCCTCTCATCTTACAGTAGAGCTTAACCCCCCCCAAGTCCCCCAAAAAAATGCCTTTGGATGAAAATTCTGAAATTGTAAATGTCTATTTTAATACTCCACTATGAAAGAGTGTGAATATATGTAAATATGTTTAATAAATTTTATTGGTCATGTTAAATCATTGTAAAACTTTTTTACACTGCTTAAATATGTTTTAAGCTTAATGACCTTTGCACTTTTAAAATAAAAACCAAGTACTCAAATCAAAAGAGATATTTGGTAATAAGTAAAAGAAGCAGGCATATGCCAATCAATGCAGATAATCTCTACAATGTTTATGGAAAATTAATATGCTGAATTTTCCTTATACCAAGATGCAAAACATAATTTTCACAGTTTTATAAAATAAGATTTGATATGCTGTTTTTAACAACTAGCAATATGCTTAGAAAATGTCCACATTATCCTATAACATGATATAGATTAAACTTTCAGGACTATTTCAAATCTGAAACTTGCTGCTTGACCATATTAAACATTTTTGAAAGGAAATTAAGCTAGTGTAAAGCTTATCATAAATGTATGGGATTAAATTTACAGGACCTTCCACAATACTTCCTTGAATTATAAAATAATAGTGAACATTTTTTGTTGTAATAGATAAGAAAGAATATATTAGGATTGACATGATTTAAATTTAGCTTGCAAGTTGGAAATGCCAGTTAATGGGCTAGAATGTAAAATTGAAGTTTTTGAGTGCAAAGGTATATATTAAGCTTAGGGATTTTTGAACTTTTATGTCAATTTCTATTTTAATTCATACTGTACTAGGCATGCGCAATAAAGCAGCACGTGTAAAAAGAAAAAAGTACACTGTGCAAGGACTTTATTATAAAAATTGGATGTAGTACTTAGAAACTTAGATGAGAGATTTTGGGCCTTTTTTACTGGATAAATAGGGCCAAGAAAGGCAGGGTAGATTCTGAAGCACTGGTTTTGTTGAAGTTTAGTTTATTCAGGCTGGGAGCATTAAAAGCTAATTTATAAAAAGCAATACTTTTTAATATGAAAAAATGCAAATTTTGTTTATACTGTTGGCTAAAAATTTTCAATTAAGCATTGGAGTTACAGAAAAAGTGAAAAGGATAAGTTTATACAGCGTTTTCTCTTGTTGGTCCACCAGAGAAGAGGGGGGAAATCAGTTTGGCCAAACAGAACAAGGATGCAGGAATCTGGCGTATGTCAGTCATTCCAGCCAGTGGTACTGAGCACAGTTCTGACCCTCTTCGGTGGCAGCTCCAGAAGCTGGAATTCTTTGCCATGATTCTGCTTCTGCAGTTTTCTTTTGTGTAGTGACTCAAAACTAATCAGGACAAAGAGAAAATGCCTTCACGGTGGGAATTTCAAGAGTAAGTAGTTAAGGGCTTTGATTATTAAAGAGATTGTGAAATTCTGAAATGCTAGGGGCAAAAATTGGAATGGGGTATATGTCTAAGATTTAGGATTCTATCAATAAAAGAGAAAAGACGCTTAGTGACTTTTTTTTAACTATTCAAATATCATGAACAAGATACTAAATTGTACCTAAGGATTTGTATTTCTTTAAATCTTGTTCTAAATTATATCTGTTTAATAAATGACTAGTTGATATTTGTGCATGTTATTTAATAAAGAGTTATATTTTTATAGAAAAAAAGTGAAATGTGTGATTTTTCCCCCCCCAATCCCGTATGAGTCAAACACCAATGCTTGACTAGGGCAGATGGCAGGATTGCAAAAATATTTAAATTTGGAGAAACAAAACAACCTCTGAATAATTAATTAGCCTTTCAGATTCAAATCTGTTCAACAATGAGATCTCAGAATGAACTTTTAAGAGACATGCTGCTAAACTGGAGAGATAGCTTGATGGTGATACAAATAAGAGTTGGATCCCTGAGGCGTCAAAGGTCTCGGTTCAGTCACCAACACCACCATAAACCAGAACTGAGCTGTGTGCTAGTGAAAAGAAAAAGGATACAGGAAAGAAAGACTCGCCACAAACTTCATTGACCACAAAGATTGCGCAAGTCTCAGTAACTACTGATTCTAGAGGCTGAGAACAGAACTTTATCCAAAATGTAATATTTCTGCTGTACCTAGGAGGGGGTGACACGTCAGTCTTTTAAAGCACTTTCATGTTATTTTAATCTTTCAGACACTTAAGGCAAAAATACTGTTACAAGGATATTAATCCTTAGAAAAGCTCATGCAAAGTTTAACTGATTAAATTCAAATGTCCTAATTCATTGTCTTGGTTTCTACAACCCTGCCCCCACCACATCTAGGGAAGCTTTGGTGCTGTGGCCTCCTCTCTCCCCTCCTCTGCCTCTCTGTCTCTTATCTACTAATAAAAAAAATGTTTTTAAGTCTTCATTGACATGGGGATTTGGTATTAGGTAGATTAGCTACATGGAATTTAAGATCACAACTTACGTTTCTCACTGGGACTCAGTGTGCCTGCAGGTGGGGAGCTGGGGCTTGAACCTGGGCCCTAGCGCATGATGGTGAGCACACTTAACCAGGTGTACCACTGCCTGCCTCCCACCAACTGTTAGTTTCTAAAAGATTCGTCACCTTGTACATTCAGAAGCTAATCAAGTGAAAGTTTCCTATTACGTTAGAATTCCTGTGTTGGGATACTTTGATTCTTAGAAACGTATGACTCTGCGGCATCGGCTCTTGATCGTTGAGAAAATACTGGTTTCCTGACACAGTACGTCTCCAAATGTCGATAACCCCCAGTATGTATTGTGAACATCTAGACGATGCGTCTTCGAAAGATGCCATCCCCTTACTGCGTTCACAATGGCACTGCTTCATCAGGGATGTTAGGGCCAGGGTTGCCTTGCACTACAGCAGAACTGACGTTATGTGACAGGATACAGCTCCCGCGTGCCCCTCAGGATTCCCACTCGGGAGTCCGGAACTGTGAGCATATTCCCCAGAGGCCCACTCTGGCTCGCGTGAGTCACCCACCACCCCTGAGGACCTGAGACCCTGTGGAGAGCAGCGCCTGCTCCACTGCAACCAGCCGCTCCGCTGCCCCTTGCCCTTCAGATTCCAGCCTCCTCCGGGCACCTGCGCAGAGACGCCACCAAGGGCCGCACAGGTAGGCTGAATTGCACAGCACCCACTAAACCTGAGACAGTGTTATTACAGCGAGCCATAAATTATTGGGGGCGACTTGCTATGCAACAACACCAACTCAACTATGGGACACGTGAGCAAAGAACCTGAGAGGGTTTGGAAAAGTAAAACAGAAAGGGCTAGATTTTTATAAAAGAACTCAGGCTGAAAGCAAACTGAATGAACCTGGATGCTGAAGGGGATGGCAGAGGTCTGGGAGGTGGTGCAGGGGGCAAGCGCCTGACCTGTAGCAAGGTCCTGAGTTCAAGCCCTAGTATCACACATGCTCTGGGTCTTTCTTGCTAACAAATACATCTTTTTTTGTTTGTTTTTTTAATATTTATGTTATTTATTCCCTTTCGTTGCCCTTGTTGTTTTATTGTTGTAGTTGTCGTTGTTGAATCAGACAGAGAGAAATAGAGGAGGGGGAAGACAGGGGGAGAGAAAGACAGACACCTGCAGACCTGCTTCACCGCTTATGAAGCGACCCCCCTGCAGGTGGGGAGCTGGGCGTCTCGAACCGGGATCCTTCTGCTGGTCCTTGCGTTTTACACCACGTGCGCTACAGCCCGACTCCCCAAATACATAGTTTTTTAAAAAGGAAAGAAGTGGATGTATGCAGCTATCAAGAACAATGAACCCACCTTCTCTGACCCATCTTGGACAGAGCTAGAAGGAATTATGTTAAGTGAACTAAGTCAGAAAGTTAAAGATGAGTATGGGATGATCCCACTCATCAACAGAAGCTGACTTAGAAGATCTGAAAGGGAAACTAAAAGCAGGACCTGATCAAATTGTAAGTAGGGCACCAAAGTAAAAACCCAGTGGTGAGGGGTAGACATGTAGCTTCCTGGGCCAGTGGGGGGTGGGAGTGGGCGGGAGGGATGGGTCACGGTCCTTTGGTGATGGGAATGGTGTTTATGTACACTCCTAGCAAAATGTAGACATATAAATCAGTAGTTAATTAATATGAGAGGGGGAAATCAATTGTATGTCTCAAAGGTTCTCAAAAGACAAACTGAATCTTTTTAATAGATAGGCTACGTATTTGATATGCGGACTCTCTCAAAAGCCTAGACCAAGTAGATTAGAAGCTTCCAATAGCACAGCTATATACAAGATACTGGGTACTGTACAGCAAACCATAACAAAGGGACTTTTCAAAGTTAACCCAATTAACAAATAATGTGATGATAATATTAACTATTGATTGTCTTTTTGAACCCTAAGACAGCAGGAACCTCACATCTTCACTATAGAGCCCCTACTTCCCCCAGTCCTGGCACCCTTGGATAGGGCTCACTTTTCCGTATGCATCTCCCAATCCATACCAAATAATATTGCATCCGCCGATCACAACCTAACCAAAGCAACGATTGCCATCTCAACATGCTTCACCTCAGAATGTATCCAGAGACTTCACGTGTGGAATGACAACCCTTCAGCTTCATTACTTGGGTGAGACCTTTCCTTTTATAGTACACTCTAATTTCATCTCAGGTAGTTCACTTTCTAACAAAGTCCCATAACCTAGACATACAACAGTTTCTGTGAGAGAGAGCTTATGTTCACACGTATCCATAAACTACTGCAAAATATATACCTGAAAGCAGGATTACACTAGAGTTTGCAGTGAGTACCTCCCTAACACTTCCTCTCCACTATTCCAAACTTGGGATCCATGATTGCTCAACAAATTGTTTGGCTTTGTATGTTAACTCTCTTTTCAATCACCAGGTTCCAGATGCCACCAGGATGCTGGCTAGGCTTCCCTGGATTGAAGACCCCACCAATGTGTCCTGGAGCTCAGATTCCCCAGAGACACACCTTACTAGGGAAAGAGAGAGGCAGACTGGGAGTATGGACCGACCAGTCAACGCCCATGTTCAGCGGGGAAGCAATTACAGAAGCCAGACCCTCTACCTTCTGCAACCCTCAACGACCCTGGGTCCATGCTCCCAGAGGGCTAGAGAATGGGAAGGCTATCATGGGAGGGGGTGGGTTATGGGGATTGGGTGGTGGGAATTGTGTGGAGTTGTACCCCTCCTACCTTATGCCTTTGTTCACTAATCCTTTCTTAAATAAAAAATTAAAAAAAAAAAAAAAGGAAAGAAGCGGATGGCAAATACATTTTTTTCTTATGAGGATTTTTTTTTTTTGGCCTCCAGGGTTACCGCTGAGGGTCAGTGCCTGCACTATGAATCCACTGCTCCTGGAGGCCTTTTTTAAAATATTTATTTATTTATTTATTTATTTGCCCTTTTATTGCCCTTGTTCTTTTTCATTGTTGTTGGAGTTATTGTTGTTGTTGATGCTGTTATTGATGTCATCGTTGTTAGATAGGACAGAAATGGAGAGAGGAGGGGAAGACGGGAGAGAAAGACACCTTCAGACCTGCTTCACCGCCTGTGAAGCGACTCCCCTGCAGGTGGGGAGCCGGGGGCTCGAACCAGGATCCTTACGCCGGTCCTTGTTCTTTGCACCATGTGCGCTACTGCCTGGTCCCTCTCACCAGGATTTTTTTTTTTTAAGAATTTACTTATTTATTTATTTATTTATTTATTTATTTATTTATGAGAAAGATAGGAGGAGAGAGAGAAAGAACCAGACATCACTCTGGTACATGTGCCGCCAGGGATTGAACTCAGGACCTCATGCTTGAGAGTCCCACGCTTCATCCACTGCGCCAGCTCCCGGACCACTCACCAGGGTTCTTTTGTGCCTGCATGATTCTGCTGCTCCAAGCAGATTCCTTTTTCTCTTTCACTGTCATGTAGAAAGAGAAATAGGTACCACAGGCAGTGGTCCACCATTCACGAAGCAAGTGCTCCTTTCCGTATGTTGCCAAGGGCTCAAAACTGGGCCCTTAGGGGCGGCTGGTGACGCACTTGGTCCAGCACACCTGTTAGAGTGTGCAAGGACCCGGGTTCAAGTCCCCGGTCCCCACCCGCAGGGGGGAAGCTTCGTGAATGGTAAAGCAGTTCTGCAGGCATCTCATTTTCCATCTCCCTCTTCCTCTTGATTTCTGGCTCTCTAGCCAGTAAATAAATCAAGATAATAATAAAAAAATTGTGTCCTGGGACCGGGTGGTGGTGCACCTGGTTGAGTGCACATGTGACAGTGTGCAAGGACCTGGGTTCGAGCCCCCAGTCCCCACCTGCAGGGGGGAAGCTTTATGAGTGGTGACGCAGGCCTGCAGGTGTCTCTCTGTCTCTCCCTCTACCCCCCTTCCCTCTAAATTTCTGGCTGTCTCTATCTAATAAAGATAATTAAAAAAAAATTTTAATTGGGTCCTCAAACATACCATCTCATCATGTCTGAAAACGTGACTCTGTCAGGCACGTGTCTTTTTAGTCCAATCTAACCATTTAATTCACATCTATAAAACGGGAAAGCGCCAGACCTGTCCTGAGTTCAACTCCCAGCACCACACGTCAGAGTGATGCTCTTGCAAAGAGCAATGTGATTTTCTGATGTTTTCTACTATTCCAAAACAAATTTCATTACATAATCGATTTGATTAAATTGATTTAAAAATCGTATGCCTGGGGTCGGGCGGTGGCGCAGTGGGTTAAGCGTATGTGGCTCTAAGCGCAGGGACCGGCGTAAGGATCCCAGTTCGAGCCCCCGGCTCCCCACCTGCAGGGGAGTCGCTTCACAGGCGGTGAAGCAGGTCTGAAGTTGTTAAGTAGTATACCGCAGAGGTTTCCTATCTTAGGACTTTTACTAATTTTGTTTGTTGTTAAAAATTTAATTCCGGGAGTCAGGCTATAGCGCAGCAGGTTAAGTTCAGGTGGCACAAAGCACAAGGACCTGTGGAAGGATCCCGGTTCGAGCCCTGACTCCCCACCTGCAGGGGAGTCGCTTCACAGGCGGTGAAGCAGGTCTGCAGGTGTCTGTCTTTCTCTCCCCTTCTCTGTCTTCCCCTCCTCTTTCCATTTCTCTCTGTCCTATCCAACAACGAATTGCGTCAACAAGGGCAATAATGATAACCACAACGAGGCTACAACAAGGGCAACAAAAGGGGGGAAAAAATGGCCTCCAGGAGCGGTGGATTCATGGTGCAGGCACCGAGCCCAGCAATAACCCTGGAGGAGAAAAAAAAAAAAAATCGTATGCCTAAACTTTCTAATGTTTTGTTTATTTATTAGATACCAGGAAAGAGAAACTGAGGTGAAAGGGAGAGCTAAGAAGGGAAAGAGAAAGAGACACCTGTAGCACTGCTTCACCGTTTGTGAACCTTCCCCTACAGGTGGAGATGGGGGCCTTGCACCCAGCTCCTTGCGCATGGTAACAAGTGCACTCAACCAGGTGCACCACTGCCAGGTCCCCTAACTTTTCTTTATCCGAAGAACCGCCTCTTGGTTGTATGAGAAACAGTGAATTCACTGAGCTGAAGACAGAACTAATAAAGCATGATCTGAGGTGACAGAACTGGAAGTTTGACCTTTGTCGTATTTTATTTATTATTTATTAGGAGACAGAAATCGAGAGGGGAGGGTAACATAGAGAGGAAGAGAGAGCAGGAGAACCTTCCTTCCCTCATGAAGCTTCCCCTCTGCAGCTAGAGACCACGGGCTTGAACCCAGGTCCTTCTGCATGGTAATATGTGCATCACCACCCAGAACCTCTTGACTCTTTTCAAATAGCTATAGTCTATTATGTCTTCAGCTTTAAAGCAGTTGGTAACTTAACCTCACATAAATTTTTCACAAAAGAATTTCTAAAGAGGGGACACAGCGGTAGCGCAGCGGGTCAAGTGCACATGGCAGCAAGCACAGGGACCTGCATAAGGATCCCGGTTCGAGCCACTGGCTCCCCACCTACAGGGGAGTCGCTTCACAGGTGGTGAAGCAGGTCTGCAGGTGTCTGTCTTTCTCTCCTCCTCTCTGTCTTTGCCTCCTGTCTCCATTTCTCTCTGTCCTATCAAACAACAATGACAGCAATAACAACAATAATAATAACCACAACAGTAAAACAACCAGGGCAACAAAAGGGAAAAAAAATTTAAATAAAAATAAATAAAGAGAAAAGAAACCAGAAAAAATAAGTTGAAGTTGAATTGGCAGATAATAACTATCTCCAGGTTTAAGCCAAAGGAATGTTTCCAATTTTATATCTTACTTTTATTTGTTTTTTATTTTTTTAATTTCTTTATTGGGGAATTAATGTTTTACATTCAACAGTAAATACAATAGTTTGTGCATGCATAACATTTCTCAGTTTTTCATATAACAGTACAACCCTCACTAGGTCCTCTGTCATCCTACTATGACTCTGTTGCTGTTAATATATTGCTGTAGCTCTTTCAGTAGACGTTTGATGTATTTAGATGGCTTCTCATTGGGTACATAGATGTTAATAATTATTAAGTCCTCTTGATTGACTGATCCTCTGAGCATTAAGTAGTGTCCATCCCTTTCTTTTTTAATTTTATTGATTTCAAAGTCTATCATGTCAGATATGAGAATAGCTGTTCTTGCCCTTTTTTGTGGGCCATTGGCTTGTATGATAGTTTTCCATCCTTTTACTTTGAGTCTGTGTTTGTCTTGTTGAGTTAGGTGGGTTTCCTTTAGACAGCGTATTGTTGGGTTGTGTTTTCACCCTTTTAATAGGTGGATTCAGGCCATTGACATTTATTGATATCAAAGATTGAAGATTTTTCAACACCATTCTTTTTTTTTTTCCTCCAGGGTTATTGCCGGGGCTTGGTGCCTGTACCACAAATCAACTGCTCCTGGAGGCCATTCCTCCCCCCTTTTTTGGTACCCTGGTTGTTTTATCATTGTTGTGGTTATTATTATCATCGTTATTGATGTTGTTGGACAAGACAGAGAGAAATGGAGAGAGAAGGGGAAGACAGAGGGGGGAGAGAAAGAGAGACACCTGCAGACCTGCTTCACCACCTGTGAAGCGACCCCACACACACAGGTGGGGAGCCAGGGGGCTCGAACCGGGATCCTTATGCCGGTCCTTGTGCTTTGTGCCATGTGCGCTTAACCCTCTGCGCTACCGTCTGACCCCCTAAACGCCATGCTTGTAGATTTTAGAGTGTTCTGATATATGGCATCTTTATGGTCATCTGACTATTAATAGGAGAACTTTCAGAACTTCTTTCAGGGCAGGCTTGGTGATAGTTGATTTTTCAACTGTTGCTTGTCTGAGAAGGTTTTGATGCCTCCATCTAGTCTGAATGACAGTCTAGCAGGATACAGTAGTCTTGGTTGAAAGCCTTTCTCATTGAGCACTCAATAGATACCTTGCCGTTCTTTTCTGGCCTGTAGTGTTTGTGTGGAGAAAAACTTCTGCTAATCTTATGGGTTTTCCTCTATTGGTGACTCTTTGTTTTTCTCTTGCAGCTTTCAGGATCCTTTCTTTATCCTTATTCCTTTCCATTCTAAATTTGATGTTTCCTGGTGTCTTTAAGTCTGGCTTAATTCTGTTTGGGACCCTCTGGGCTTCTTGAACCTTTATGTCTTTGATGTTGTCTAGACTAGAGAAGCTCTCAGCTATTATGTCCTGAAGAATGCTTTCTTCCCCTCCCTCTCTTTCTTCCTCTGGGAAGCCAATAATGTGTATATTGTTTCTTTTGAAGTCATCCCATAGGTCTCTGTTGCTTTTTTCAGTATCTCTTAATCTCTTTCTGAGATCTCTTCTTTTTTAGTTAACTCTAATTCGTCCTCGAACTTGCTAATTCTGTCTTCAGCCTCATTTATTCTATTCTCTCTCCCCTCTACTGTTTTCTGGAGTTCATCTGTTTTGTTACCCTGTTCTGATACTGTTTTAGCTTGTTCAGCTAGTTGTGTTCTTAGCTCAGCTATTTCAGCTTTCAGCTCTCTAATAACCTTGAGATAATTAGTGTTTTCTTCCAGAGTCTCATTTGTTGTTTCTGCATTTCTAATGATAATTCTTTTAAACTCTTTACTCACTCCTGTGACTATTTCCTTAACAAGCGTTTCGATGTTAACCTCACTATTTTGTGGTTCAACCTTTGGGGGCTTTTAGCTGGACTCTTGTCCTGGTTCATTTCTCCAATATTTCTTCTTGTTGGCTTAACCATTCTATATAGTATATATAGAATGATGTCTCTCTCTCAGTACTTTTCAAATTACTGATCACTCTTGCCTGGATTGACTTGTGTAAGGCAAGTAAATGGTTCACCATTGTGGAAATTGACAGTTGTTTCAATATTATTTTAATCCCTGAGTTAGAGCACAATGGCGTAAAGGCCTCTTTTGTTCTTTTTCTTCCCTGTAGGCTCTGGGAGCCTGAGGGCTTTTTAACTATAAGTAGGCTTCTTAGCTTAATCCCTCACTCCTGACCAAGAGATAAAGCAGGGTAGGGCACAGATAATCCAGTGGTTTGCAAAAATACTCCCCACCACGAGGCCACCAAGGTATAGCTCTTCTCCTAAGTTTCCTGGTCAGTTCTCTGTCCCCTGGTGTCAGCACAGGGCCTCCCCTCTGTTGCTCCAGATTCTGAGGGCAGTAACAATGGAGACTCACAGTTGCATTTGGTGAGTCTCAGGGGAGTCCTCTCCTCCCTTCAGCCGTCTTTTGGGTGGTGAAACAGACTGGAGGTGGTGTCTCAACTGGTAAACTGCCAGACTGTTACCAGCCACTTAATCTCTCCCTAGGCTCCTCTCTGTCCATGAGCCACACGTGTTTGCACTCACTGGTGATTTGGTGGCTTCCTGAAGTCGTTCTAGTCCTGTCTTGTTGCCGTCCCAGATGATCTCCTTTCCCAATTTTATATCCTTAATTGGAAGAAGAAGGGAGGGGAGGGGAGAGGAGAGGAGAGGAGAAGTAAGAAAGGGGCCAGGTGGTGGCGTACCTGGTTAAGCACTCACATTACAGTGTGCAAGGACCCGAGTTCAAGCCCCTGGTCACTACCTGCAGGGGGAAAGTTTCACGAATGGTGGAGTTGGTCTGCAGGTGTCTCTCTCCCTCTACCTTCCGCTCCCTCTCAATTTCTCTCTATCCATTAATAAATTTTTTTCTTTTTTTTTTTTTCTCCAGGGTTATCGCTGGGGCTCAGTGCCTGCACTATGACTCCACTGCTCCTGGAGGCCATTTTTTTTCCATTTAATTGCCCTTGTTGTTGTTGTTGGTGGTGGTGGTGGTGTTGAATAAGACAGAGAGAACCCATCCTTGTGTTTCACGCCATGTGCACTTAACTTATTGACCTACCATCCGGCCCCTAATAAAACATTTTTAAAAAATGTAAAAGAAGGAAAGAAGAGAACAAGAGATAAGGGAGGGAAGGAAAGAGAGAGAGAAGGAAAAGAGAAAAAGGAAGGGAAAGGAAAGGACCAAAACCAGCATGACTCAGATGGCCTTGGCTAGAGAACTATTTCACCTCTGTTTTGGTGTTTGGTCCTTGCGTTTTGCGCCACCTGCACTTAACCCGCTGCGCTACCTACCTACCTACCGCTCCGACTCCCTTTGGTGTCTATTTACACCTCGCTCTCCTTGCTGGCACTAGACACACAGCAGGTGTACTACTAATGCGAGTTGAAGGCTAACTCCCCTCACCCTGCCCTCCAGCCCTTGCCCAGCACCTTGCCCTCTCTCTCCCTCTCCTGACTTGCATTCCCTCAGCTGCTCGGGGAGGAGGGTGGACCCGTGGGTCCTCACGTGCTTGGAAAGGCTCCCCAGAACCCGGGTTGCGGTGTGGGTGGTGCTCCCCACACACCTGGCCACCAGCAGCCCTGGCCGGCCCACCTGCTTCTCGGGTGGAGCTGCTGTTTGTGCTTTCATTGGAATCGCTTCAAAGGGGCTCCTTCCTCTTCAGCCCCAGTGCCTCTCTGTTGGAACCATTGTTAGTAGCTGTCTGCTTGCATTTGATGGGAGCCAGATAATTACACCCACTTTTCCTGGTGGTAAAATGTTCAATATCACGTTGCTGTAATCAGGAGCAGAAGTGCAAGTGTGCGCTTCCCAAGCAATTTACTCAGCCGGGCTCATCAGTGCCAAGTCCCGATGGGCACAAGGATAGTCAGGGTCACATTTGCTGCACCCCACAAGGAGGCGAGTAGGAGTGGCTGTCTCCAGAGCTTTGCCTTGAGTTTACATTCACACTCCGCCTTTCAGTTTTTCTCCATGTAGACCTGAACTATAATAATATTAATAATAGCTACTAAATTGCAGATGCTACTATGACACCATCCTAACTTCCCTGGACAGATGGCTTCACCATGCGTCCCAGAACCCCACCGCCCCAGAGCCCTGCCCCATTAAGGAAAAATAGAAGCAGGCTGGGAGTATGGATCCACCTGCCAGTGCCCATGTCCAGCAGAGAAGCAATTACAGAAGCCAGAACTCCCACCTTCTGTAAAAAATTTTGGTCCATGCTCCCAGAGGGATAAAGACTAGGGAAGCTTCCAGTGGAGGGTTTGGGTTACGGAACTCTGGTTGTTGGTGGAAACTGTATAAAATTGTACTCCTGTTATCTTACTATCTTCTTAATCATTATTAAACCACTAATAAAATATATGTAATTAATAATAATTGGGCAGGGGGAGTAGCATAATGGTTATGTAAACAGGATCTCAAGTCTGAGGCTCCAAAGTCCCAGGTTCAATCCCCTGTACCACCATAAGCCAGAGCTGAGCAGTGCTCTGGTTAAAAAGAAAGAAAAGAAAGATGGAGTCAGACGGTAGTGCAGCGGGTTAATCGCAGGTGGCTCAAAGTGCAAGGACTGGGGTAAGGATCCCGGTTTGAGCCCCCGGATCCCCACCTGCAGGGGAGTCGCTTCACAGGCAGTAAAGCAGGTTTGCGGGTGTCTGTCTTTCTCTCCCCCTCGCTATCTCCCCTCCTCTCTCCATTTCTCTCTGTCCTATCCAACAATGACGACATCAAGAACAACAACAATAATAACCACAACAACAATAAAACAAGGGCAACAAAAGGGAAATAAATAAATATTAAAGAAACATTAAAAAAGAAATAAAGGAAAAATAAATAAAATTAAAATTAACTCTAACCTTCTAAGGAAATGGCCTTTAGAAAGTAAGCAGCTCAAATGTAGAGAATTAAATCATTTGAGCCACATTATTTTTTTTATTTATTAATTTTAATTTCTTTATTGGGGAATTAATGTTTTACATTCGACAGTAAATACAATAGTTTGTACATGCGTAACATTTCTCAGTTTCTCATATAACAATACAA
Organism: Erinaceus europaeus; assembly: GCF_950295315.1. Lineage (NCBI taxonomy): Eukaryota > Metazoa > Chordata > Mammalia > Eulipotyphla > Erinaceidae > Erinaceus > Erinaceus europaeus. Next base: position 118,632,394 of record NC_080171.1, on the reverse strand, counting down.
CCCTCACTAGGTCCTCTGTCATCCTTTTTGGACCTATATTCTCTGAGTCTTTTACTTTGGTGCAATACGCCAATTCCAGTTCAGGTTCTACTTGTGTTTTCTCTTCTGATCTTGTTTTTCAATTTCTGCCTCAGAGTGAGATCATCCCATATTCATCCTTCTGTTTCTGATTTATTTCACTTAACGTGAATTTTTCAAGGCCCATCCAAGATCGGCTGAAAACGGTGAAGTCACCATTTTTTACAGCTGAGTAGTATTCCATTGTGTATACAGACCACAACTTGCTCAGCCACTCATCTGTTGTTGGACACCTGGGTTGCTTCCAGGTTTTGGCTATTCCAAGTTGTGCTGCTAAGAACATATGTGTACACAGATCTTTTTGGATGGGTGTATTGGGTACCTTAGCATATATCCCCAGGAGAGGAATTGTAGGATCATAGGGTAGGTCCATTTCTAGCCTTCTGAGAGTTCTCCAGACTGTTCTCCACAGAGGTTGGACCAATTGACATTCCCACCAGCAGTGCAGGAGGGTTCCTTTGACCCCACACCCTCTCCAGCATTTGCTGCTGTTACCTTTTCTGATGTATGACATTCTCACAGGAGTGAAATGATATCTCACTGTTGTCTTTATTTGCATTTCTCTGACAATCAGAGACTTGGAGCATTTTTTCATGTGTTTCTCGGCCTTTTGGATCTCTTCTGTGGTGAATATTCTGTCCATGTCCTCTCTCCATTTTTGGATGGGGTTACTTGTTGAGTTTGGCAAGCTCTTTATATATTTTGGTTATTAGCCTCTTGTCTGATGTATGGCATGTAAAGATCTTCTCCCATTCTGGGAGGAGTCTCTTGGTTTAGGTAGTGGTTTCTTTTGCTGTGAAGAAGCTTTTTAATTTGATATAGTCCCATAGGTTTATACTTGCCTTAGTCTTCTTTGTAATTGGATTCGTTTCATTGAAGATGTCTTTAAAATGCATGCGGAAAAGAGTTCTGCCAATATTTTCCTCTAAGTATCTGATAGTTTGTGGTCTAACATTCCAAGTCCTTGATCCACTTGCAATTTACTTTTGTATTTGGGGAAATATAGTGGTTCAGTTTCATTCTTTTGCATATTTCAACCCATTTTATCCAACACCATTTGTTGAAGAGACTCTGCTTTCCCTCCTATTCTTTATCCTTCTGGGAGTATGGGCCCAGGGTCATTATGGGGTGCAGAAGATGGGACATCTGGCTTCTGTAATTGCTTCCCCGGTAGGGCTAAACGTGGGCATTGGCAGGTCGATCCACACTCCCAGCCTGCCTCTCTCTTTTCCTAGTGGGCAGGGCTCTGGGGACATGGAGCTCCAGGGCACATTGGTGGGGTTGTCTGTCCAAGAAAGTCTGTTTGGCATCATGCTAGCATCTGGAACCTGGTGGCTGAAAAAAAAGTTAACATACAGAGCAAACACATTGTTGACTAATCATGAACTTAAAGGCTAGAATAGTGCAGATGGAGATTTGGGGTCTCCGTTTTGTAGTTAGTACACCTATTTTAGCTATATTCCAGAGGCCCCATGACTATACTAGTGGGGTTTTGTTTGTTTGTTTGTTTGTTTTCTTGAGCCTGACATCTGATATGCAGGTGGACCCAACTTATTGTCTGGGGAGATGACATCATGGCTGGATATGTTGTATAAATTTTATCACACACTTGTGTGTGCACAGACACACACACAGTATCAAATGTCCCTAGATAACGGGAGCAGCCTGAAGGTTGGGATGGTGAAATTCCTCCACTCATTGGCAATGCTTGTCTTCATGGTCTGCTGCTGGGACACCCCTCCAGGTCACCAACCCCACCCCCACCCCCAAGTAACTCTAAGTCTCTCTCTTTTTTTTTTTTCCCCCTTCATTTTTATTGGCTAGGACAGAGAGAAATTGAGAGGAATGAGGAAAATAAGAGAGGGAGAGAAAAAGACAGGAACCTGCAGATCTGCTTCCCCACTTGTGAAATGTCCCCCCTGCAGGTGGGGGGGGGGGGGCTCGGGTCCTTGTGCTTCTGTGTGCCACTGCCCACAGCCCACTCTAAGAATCTCTGAGTATCTCCTAAGTATCTCTCTTCTTTGTTCCTTCAAGTCCCACCTCCACTTCAGATTTAGGCCCAAGCCTTCTGGGAGCCTTTGCCATGATTCCTAATCTCTTAGAGTAACTGCTAAGCTCTGGCTTCTTTCTTTGCGACCTTATCATTTTCACAAATTCTTCACCTCATCACCATGTTCCACAATACAGATAAGAGCATTAGTCCTTATTTTCATAAACTCTTCTCTGAAGGCCTCAGAATCCCTGCACACAGTGAAGAGACTTTAAAAACAGGATCCTCTCTGGAGTAGGGCACCAAAGTAAAAACCCTGGGTGGAGGGTGAGGGTAGATATTTGGCTTCCCGGGGGTGGTGGTGGGTGGGTGGGGGTATGGGATGGGACATAGTCTTTTGGTGGTAGGAATGGTGTTTATGTACACACCTATTAATTTGTAGTCATATAAATTACCATTTAATTAATATGAGAGGGGAAAATTGATTGTATGTCTCAAAATTTGTAAAGCACAGACTGTCTTTTTAATACATAGGCTGAGTCATTGATATGTTGACTCTCTTTAAAAGCCTAGACCAGGGAGAACAGAAGCAACCGGTGGCACAGCTATATACAAATATTGTCAAAGGACATAAATTATGGTGATGTTGTGTATGATACAGCAAATCCTAACAAAGGTATTTTTCAAAGTTAACCCAATTGCCAAATAATGTGATTATAGCAATAACTATCTATTGTCTTCTTAACCCTAAGACAGCGGGAACCTCCCGCTTCCTCAATAGAGCCTATATTTCCCCCAGTCCTGGAACCTCTAGATGGGGCTCACTTTCCTGCATGCTTCTCTCAATTCATACCAAATGATATTGCATCTGCCAATCACAACCTAATCAAAGCAACAAGTGCCACCCCAGCATGCTTCACTTCAGACTGTGTCCAGAGACGTCAGGCATGGAATGACAACCCTTCAGCCTCATCACTTGGGTGAGGCCTTTCTTTTCATAGGATTCTCTAATTCCATTCCAGGTGGTTCACTTCCTACAAAGGCTCAAAACCCAGATATAGACCAGGTCCTGTAAGACAGAGCATATGTTCACATGTATCCATAAATTAGGGGAAATATATACCTGAAAGCAAAAGTACACAATAGTCTGCAGTGAGTCAGTATCAAGTTCCTAATGAAATAGTATCTAATTAGACTTAGATACCCTCCTCACCTACTTCCTATTACAGTTCTCTCACTCACTCCAAACTTAACCTTATCAAAGCAAGGACTGCAAAAGCTGAATAAGGGCAAGAGACTGGCATACTTTAATGATGATTCTTTAGTCACTGTCAGGCCACCCCATCAGCTGGGGCCCTATTCCAGCCTCAAATAAATCCCTCTCTCCAGTGTTACTGGTCATTTCTATCAAGAACAACAAAATAGACCCCTTTGTGGGCCCCCATAGGACCTTGCCCTCAACTTGGATCAACAATGGTAGAAAATGTTCCATCCTCCAAAGGGAGGATGGACAACATACTCTATGCTACATCTGAGGAAGATGGGTCAATTTTGGGGCAGCTTGGAATATTCCTACTCTTGACCACAGAATGTGAGCTCAGATCTAGAGGGATGCAGAGGTCACACAGGCTCCTAAGCTGAATATGGGCCCCAGACCAAATCAAATCAATGGGGTTTACAGTCAACAATATTGATACCTTTAGTCTATATTTATATTTATATTTATATTTTAGTCAATATACCTTTAGTCCCCTTTCCCATATTAAGGAGCTACTCTTCCCTGATCCACCTTTCTGGTTCTTTTCCAGCCATGACATCGTCTCCCCAGACAATAACCTACATATCAGATTTCAGGCTCAGGGAAAAAAAAAACACAAAAAACTAGTATAGCCACAGGCCCTTTGGAATATAACTAAAATATGCCTACTAGCTAGCTAAAAAATGGAGGACCCCCCAACTCTTCATCTGCACTATTCCAGTCTTTAGGTCCATGATTGGTCAACAATGTGTTTGGCTTTGTATGTTAACTCTCTTTTCAGCCACCAGGTTCCAGATGCTAGCATGATGCCAACCAGACTGGACAGACATCCCCCCAATGTGTCCTGGAGTTCCTCTTCCTCAGAAACCCACCCTACTAGGGAAAGAGAGAGGCAGGCTGGGAGTATGGATAGATCTCTCAACGCCCATGTTCAGCGGCGAAGCAATTATAGAAGCCAGACATTCCACCTTCTGCATCCCACAATGACCTTGGGTCCATACTCCCAGTGGGATAAAGAATAGGGAAGCTGTCAGGGTGAGGGGAGGGGATACAGAGATCTGGTGGTGGGAACTGTGTGGTGTTGTACCCCTCTTATCGTATGGTTTTGTCAATTCTTCCCTTTTATAAATAACTAAATAAATAATAATAATAATAAAACAGGATCCTCACCAGAAGCCACTTCCAAAATGAATCCCGGAAACAAAACATTAACAGGAAATATACATTAACAGGAAAAAGAAAACATATGCATTAACAGGCTACTGGAGCTTTTACCCAGGGAAGTTATTTAATGGTTTTATTCACTAAGCACTGACTGAACCTTTATAAGTGTTGCACTACACTAGGTCATAGAAGATGATGTTTGATATTTGAAAAGGGTTTACAGAGTCTGTAATTTATGGAGCTAGAAAGAGCGTACTTTGATCTGTCCTGAACAAAAAGATTATGCCAAAATAGGGGTGAGAAAATATAAAGTGTAAAAGCTGACCAGTGGGAGTCGGGCGGTAGCGCAGCGGGTTAAGCGCAGGTGGCGCAAAGCGCAAAGACCGGCATATGAATCCCGGTTCAAGCCCCTGGCTCCCCATCTGCAGAGGGTTAAGCGCAGCAGGTTAAGCGCAGGTGGTGCAAAGCACAAGGTCCGGTGTTAAGGATCCCGGTTCGAGCCGCCGGCTCCCCACCTGCAGGGGAGTCGCTTCACAGGCGGTGAAGCAGGTCTGCAGGTGTCTATCTTTTTCTCCCCCTCTCTGTCTTCCCCTCCTCTCTCCATTTCTCTCTGTCCTATCAACAACTACTACAACAATAAAATAATAAGAGCAACAAAATGGAATAAGTAAATAAATATATTTTAAAAATAATAAAAGCTGACCAGCTTGGCTTAAGAGAGTGTTTGTGTATCATCAAAAAGATGCAGAGAGAGTGGCATGATAAAATGTTGTATATATGTTAAGTTTTTTCTTAACATATATAACATAGAAAAAATTTAACATATATACTTACAGTGGGGTTGGGAGGGTGGGGGGAGTGGGACACAGATTTTTGGTGATGGGAATGGTGTAAAAAAAGAAAAAGCAAAGAATATTCACGGTGAATATACTTAAGAAAATTTTAAATTTAATTTTTTGCAAGTGTAAGCTAATATGCATGACTGTGTAACAAGAAACAGAAAGGAAAGGAGGGACATCTCTAGGAGCTAATATGACAAGCAACTTTCATTATAATGGTTTGTAATTTTTAATTTTAATCCCCAGCCAAGCATGTAATCACTTGTTGGAATCAAAGAGCACAAAGCTACAATAAAAATCAACCCAGATTTAAATAAATCAGCTACACCACCCAAGTTTGAGCTCGGCCCCCAGCTCACTGAGGGAAGCCTTGGTGCTGTAGCATCTTTCTCTTTGCATCTCTGTCTCTGTCTCTGTCTACCTGAAAAAGTTGACCTGGACAGGCGAATGGCAGGTGATGACCCAAAAATGAATGAATGAAGAAATAAATGAAGAAGTGAATGAACAAGCTACCCAGTGTAGGTCTCATTTGGTCCATAAGCGTGAGTAAATACTGAATTTGGGAAGTTTCGAGGCTTTTGAGAATACCATAAATATCTCAAGAGCCCTTGATGACCTCCCTTTGTAAATAATTGCTGGTTGAAATAGCATTTTCTCCCCGCGGGGTCTGCATACCTCCTTGTGGTTAGCTGGCCCTCCTGCAGAGCCTGGGCCCTGAGCCTGGGCAAAGCCTGCTTGAATGTGAGGATCAACAACCCCATTCCTTGCAGAAGGAGTTACAAGGGCCTTCAGGATTTGAAGCAGAACAAAACAAAGCAAGACTGTTCACAAATTGTTCTACATTTCTTTGATCTAAAATAGGAGAAGAGGGCTTGGACAGTAACCCATTTTCATGGACTGCTCTGCTCTTGAGTGCTGCTGAGATTCAAGGCACACACACACACACACACACACACACACACACACACACACTGAAGAAAACTTCAGTGTTCAGTGTTATGATATCTCTCTCTTTAAAATCTATTTATTTATTTATTTACTATTGTATAGGATAGAGGCAGAGAGAAATTGAGAAAGGAGGGGGAGATAGGGAAAGAGAGACACCTGCAGACCTACTTTACCACCTGTGAAGCTTTCCCCCTGCAGGTGGGGACCAGAAGGAGGATTATGGAAGATTACAGAGAGCAGGATGGGGAGCCCAAGGGAGCTTGCTGTCTGTAGTGGTACAAGCTGATGACTTGGTTGAAGGTGAAATATACTGATACCCACTCAGGGGATTTGTGGAAAGGATTTGTGATAACAGAAATCCTTTACCATTTACCATTTACCATTTACCTTTACCATTTCCTCAATAAACTGATACTGGAATTGGGAGGGGAAAAATGAGGAGGAGGAGGAGAAGGAGAAGAGGAAGAAGAAGAATGGGGAGGTGGGGCAGTAGCACAGCAGGTTAAGCGCACAAGGCACAAGGCGCAAGGACTGGCTCAAGGATCCTGGTTCGAGCCCCTGGGTCCCCACCTACAAGAGGGGTCACTTCCCAGGTGGGTGAAGCAGGTCTGCAGGTGTCTGTCTTTCTCTCCTCCTCTATGTCTTCCCCTCCTCTCTCCATTTCTCTCTGTCCTATCCAACAACAATGATAAACAAGGGCAACAAAAGGGGGGAAATGGCCTTCAGGAGCAGTGGATTTGTAGTGCAGGCACCGAGCAAGCCTAGCGGTAACCCTGGAGGCAAAAAAAAAAAAAAAAAAAAAAAAAAAAGAATAATAAGGACCAGGCAGTAGTTCACCTGTCTGAGTACACGTTACCATGTGCAAGGATTGAGGTTCAAGCCCGGGGTCCCCACATGTAAGGGGAAGCTTCACAAGTGGTGAAGCAGCATTGCAGGTAAGTTTCTCTTCCTTCCTCTTTATCTTACTCAACCCTCTTAATTTCTCTTTGTCCAGTAAGTAAGAAGAAAAAAAAGGAAAATAAAATGAAAAAAGAAGGAGGAGGAGGAGGAGGAAAAAAAGGCCACCAGGGGTGGTGGATTTGTTTGCAAGCACCAAGCCCTAATGATAATCCTGATGGCATATATATATATATATATATATATATATATATATATATATATATATATATATATATATATACAATGTTGGTAATATTAATAATAATCTCCTTCCTACTAAATAAATAAAATATTAAGATGAGATGCTTGATATCAAAAAGAGAGGAAAGATACCAAGCATCTTTTCTTAATATTCTATTTATTTATTTACTTACTAGATAGAGACAGAGAGAAACTGAGATGAAAGGGGGAGATGGAGAGAGAAAGAAGAGACACCTTCAGCACAGCTTCACCACTAGCAAAGCCTCCTCCTGCAGGAGAGGGCTGGGACTTGAACCTAGGTCCTGGTGCATGGTGACATGTGCACTCAACAGTGTCACCACCCCGCCTCCCAAGCATCTTTTTAAAATGATTCATTCATTCATTCATGATAGTGAGAAAGGAGAAAAAGAGCCATAGTCACCTCCTCTCTATTCCTAATGTAAACCAGGAAGCCAGGCAGTTAGCTAATGGAGCATCAGATTTTACTGAGCCGATGAATCAAGTCTGGAAACCTCAAGTCTTAGAGATCCATGATTCAATAGGTCAGAAAGAGATCGCGAAAATCATTTCAAACAAATTCTCCCATCGCTCTGAAATAACAAAGTGTCCAGTGCCGGCTGGGCTGTTCAGCAACTCAGTGCCTCGGTCCTGCATCCTTCCAAGAGGCCACTAAGAACAACCTGGGGGTGGGGTGGGGGTGGCTGCGAAGCTTCTCTGCTCTGTGACTGCATGCACCTGCTAAACCTTAAATCTGAACGAGCCGCCCAGGAAGACCCTCGGGAGGGAAGCCGACAAAGGCTTTAGAGGTGGGGGCGGGAGGAGCGGAGAGGGCAGCGCCTGGGTTCCAGGGTGGGCGCGCTCAGAGCAGGGGCGTGGTCGGGGCCTTGTGTGGGCGGGGCTTGGTGAGGATGTGGGCGTGGTCTGAGGGCGCCTGAGCCAATCCGCGCCGGAGACGGGCTGCGTGGGCGTGGCTGCCAGAGCGCCGGGGCGGGGAGGGAGGGAGAGGCGCCTCCTGGCGGGAGCTGGCCGCAGCCGGGACCGGGCGAGGGTGGAGGGTGGAGGGTGGAGGGGAAAGGGGGAACCGTGGAGCCGGGAGCCGGGGGCCGGGAGGAGGCAGCGGCGGGCCTGTCTCTTTAAGGTGCCGGAGGCTCGCGGGCGGTGCGCGCAGAAGAGGCGCAGAGCGCGGCCTGCCTTCCCCGCCAGCTCCGCGGCGCCCGGGGCTCGGCTGACCCGCGGAGGGACCCCGCACGGTGAGCGGGCGGGAGCTCGGGACTCCGGGGGCCGAGGCTGCTGCGGGCTTCTCTGGGCCCCGGCGGCGGCGGTGGAGGGGTGAGGGGTGGAGGGGGTGCCGAGCTCCTGGCAGAAGGCCCTGGGTCCCCACCTGTGCGCGGAGGACAAAGCGGGGCGCACCGGGCTTGCGGGCCTGCACCTCCGGGGCCGGGCGGGGGCCGGGCGGGGGCCGGGCGGGGGCCGGGCGGGGGCCGGGCGGGGGCCGGGCGGGGGCCGGGCGGGGGCCGGGCGGGGGCCGGGCGGGGGCCGGGCGGGGGCCGGGCGGGGGCCGCGAGCCTCCCCTGCAGGGGCTGGAAGCCGCCGCACAAAGGCCGCTGTCAGTGCGCACCCCGGGCACGGGCATCGGAAACTGCTCCGTGCGCTTTGTTCCCAGCTCCCTAGGGAATCAAGAAAAGCGAGCCCCTGGAAATCATGCCCCCCCCCTTTTTTTTTAAACCTGATTTATACTTGCCCTTCATTATTAGTATGCCTCCTTCCCCCAGTAAGATTTAGGGAGGAGAGGGATCACTTATAAACTCTTCTGAAAACAATTGGCAAGAGAAGGGGGGGGGGGTGCCGAGAGGTGGTGTCCTAGTTTTAATGCTGGCACGATGAAAACTGGAAAATCATTTTTCAGAAAGCTTTCTTCGACTTCTACCCGATGTGTTTGTGTTCTGCTGACTCCAGAAGTCATCCAACTACGTTGGTGTTGTTTAATACGTTTAGAAAATTGGGGTACTAACGGTCTTTAAGGAATCCTCATCTGTGGGCCTCAGTAGTCACAAGCGCTTTCTCTTTTAAAATTAAAATCAACTCATTTAGAAAGCTCATTATTTTTTTCACCTTAATGCTTTTGTTTTATTGTACTTAGCAATAGTTAGAATGAACGCTTACTGTAACCATAGTCCTCATAAACCCTGCCAGAGTTTAACATCCTTAGTCATTTATTTTAATTGATTTAACATCCTTAGTCATTTGTTTTAATTGATTCTATTTTTGGTGTGTGTTTTCATCTACATTTACTTATTTTTTTCAAAGTTTAATAACTGTTGGTTGTTTAATTTACTGTCAGGATTTTTGCTGGTCTTCTTTTTGTATTCTAGTATCTTAATAACTTTGAAGATTCTGTGGCACCAGTAGAACTGGCAAAACAATCTTCACTTTTTAATAAATTACCCAGTGTTCTTAATGCAATTAATAATTTACTATCCTCTTTGTTCTTTGCTAAATTATTTAAGGAATGGGTTGCCAACTCGTTTATTTGAACTGTTCCTTTGTGGCTCTTATGTTGAGGCAAAATGAGATAGTCATAGTAGTCATTAGAAATTGTCCACTTAAAATTCTATTTTAATTCTAAGGACTAAAATATTATTCAGTGTTTTAAGTTATAATGAAGTATTGGTGATTTTTATTTTGGCTTCAAGTTGAATAATGCAGTAGTGGCGCAGTATGGAAGCCATCTACTTGATATATTTGCAAATTGTTGAGGGTTTGTATGTACTATAACATTATCATGTAACCTGTTTGGTTTATGTAAAGTCAATATAGGCATTCACTTTTAACTTTCATAGTGAAAATTCAGTATACTAGATCTTTGATGATAGTTAACAAGGCACATCATATCATACTTTATGCTTTCTTGGTGTTTGTCCTATATATGTGTGCATATACACTTATTTAAAGATGAACTTGTTAATGAGAGAACCAACCAGAGCGGCACTCCGGCATACATGGTGCCAGCAATTAAACCCGAGACCTCATGCCTGAGCCCAGCACTACCTGTTGCAGTATCTCCTGAGCCATGTTTTTTTTTTTTTTCTTCTTCTTCTTGGTTTTTAATCTTTCACTGAGAATGATCTTTAAACACTGACTCAAAACTTTTTTTTTTTTTGCCTCCAGGGTTATTGCTGGGGCTCGATACCTGTACCATGAATCCACTGCTCCTGGAGGCCATTTTTCCCCCCTTGTGTTCCCTTGTTGTTGTAACCTTATGGTTACTATTGTTGTTGTTGATGTCGTTCGTTGCTGGATAGGACAGAGAGAAACGGAGAGAGGAGGGGAAGACAGAGGGGGAGAGAAAGACAGACACCTGCAGACCTGCTTCACCGCCTGTGCAGCGACCCCCCTGTAGGTGGGGAGCCGGGGGTTTGATCCTTATGCTGGTCCTTTGCGCCGTTCCACGTGCACCCAAGCTGTTGGTTTACCGCCCGGCCCCCAGTTTTCTTTTTCCCCCATTTCTGTATTTATTTTTACTCTGCATTACCTTTACATTAAACTGCTTGCAAAAACAGACAGGTTCATTGAAGTGTTTTTTTTTTTTTTCCATCTATTTGTTTAGCTTCCTGGAAGTCACTTCTTTGAAGAAACATGAAGTCATACTCTGTGGTTCTGCTTACCATTGGCATCCTGGTGGTCCTGACATGGTTGCCTGCGTCCCTGGCTTGTAACAAAGCGCTCTGTGCTAGCGATGTGAGCAAATGCCTCATCCAGGTAGGACGAAGATCCTTTTTTAATTCCAACTAAAATATATCACAGCGTATGCAGAGAGCACCTGCATGTAGAGGCAGGGTGTGTATGTAAGAGCGAGCGAGTGGTAATTGTCTGTAATAGTGTGTATTTAATACTGAGTAGCAGGTCAGGGCCTTAGGATGCGCTGCGTCGGAATGTCTGTCCCTCTTTCATACGAGCAAGATCAGATTCAAAACGTTCACGACTGAAAATCTTCTCCTCTATCAACATATCCTCATCCGTTGATGAGGACTTTCACTAGATGAAAGTCTAGTGAAAAGGGACCACAGGGTCCCTTTGTGTGATTCATTTTGTATACCAGAGATTTGATTGCTGTATCTAGAAACAACACAAGTCAGTCAAATACAGTATAGTCTCAGTAGATAAAGTGTTACCTTTCAATTCAATGTGACAAGTTTCCCCCAACATATCAACTTAATGCACTAAGCATTTATTCTTTCCACCGAGGGCCCTTGTTAAATACATTTTTGTAACACTGTGAATACATTTGGTAACATTGATGTATATTGTGTAAGTTCCAGATACACAGCGTTGTTTGATAATCTGTACATAGTATATGGTGACCACCACTGTAAGTCTGGTTTCCGTCCACCACCACGCAGTTGGCCCCTTTATCTGATCCCCCTATACTCACGGCTCCTGCTCCTCTGGTAACTACTAATCTTCTATCTGAATCTAAGGGTTTGTTTGTTAGGGTTGGAACTCTAGGTATTTCTGGTCCAGAGTCTCTCACGAAGTTGCCGACAAGTTGTTGACTTGGGCTAAAGAATCTGTTTCTAAGCTACTTGACCATTAACTTTCCTTTGATTGTAAAGGGCAGGGTGTGAGTTCTACAAGGTAAACTGTTTTTTGTTTGTTTGTTTGTTTACCTCCAAGGTTTTTGCTGGGGCTTGGTGCCTGCACTATGAATCCACTGTTCCTGGTGGCCATTTTTTCCTTTTTTTTTTTTTTAATATTTATTCCCTTTTGTTGCCCTTGTTTTATTGTTATAGTTATTATTGATGTCATGGTTGTTGGATAGGACAGAGAGAAATGGAGAGAGGAGGGGAAGACAGAGAGAGGGAGAGAAAGACAGACACCTGCAGACCTGCTTCACATCCTGTGAAGTGACTCCCCTGCAGGTGGGGAGCTGGGGGCTTGAACCGAGATTCTTAACGCTGGACCTTGTGCTTTGCACCACCTGTGCTTAACATTTTTCCCATTTTTGTTGGATAAGATAGAAGTTGAGAGGGGAAGAGTGAGATAAAGACTTATGCAGAACCTGCTTCACCACTTGTGAAGCAGACCCCTACGGGTGGGGAACCAGGGACTCCAACCAGGATCCTTGCACCTGTCCTTGTGCTTTGTACTGTGTGCACTTAACCTGCTGTGTCACTGCCTCGCCCTCCAGGGTCAACTATCTCCAGGCCTTCAATCACAGTGGATGTTGCTACTGCTGTCATTGGAGGTTAAATAATTTGGCCCAGGTTTCATATATACTGTCTGTGAAATGTGGTCTGTTTGATTTCAGAGCTTATGGCTTTTCCACTAAATATACTATCTTTTTTTTTTCTTCCTCCTCCAGGGTTATTGCTGGGCTCGGTGCCTGCACCATGAATCCACCGCTCCTGGAGGCCATTTTTTTTTCCTCCTTTTGTTGCCCTTGTTGTAGCTTCGTTGTGGTTATTATTATTGCCCTTGTTGACGCAATTCTTTGTTGGATAGGACAGAGTGAAATGGAGAGAGGAGGGGAAGACAGAGAAGGGGAGAGAAAGACAGACACCTGCAGACCTGCTTCACCGCCTGTGAAGCGACCCCCCTGCAGGTGGGGAGCCGGGGGCTCGAACCGGGATCCTTACGCCGGTCCCTGGGCTTTGCGCCACATGCGCTTAACCCACTGCGCCACCACCCGACCCCCAATATACTATTTTTTAAAAAATATTTTATTTATTTATCAATGAGAGGGATAGGAAGAGAGAGAGAAAAGGAACCAGACATCACTCTGGTGCATGTGCAGCTGGGGATCAAACTCCAGACCTCATGCTTGAGAGTCCAGTGCTTTCTCCACTGCGCCACCTCCTGGACCACCTAAATATACTATTTTTTAAATTCTCTATGAAGTTGTGTTAATTAGTGATGGACCTCGTGTAGCAGTTCTTTTTTTTTTTAATATTTATTTATTTTCCCTTTTGTTGTTTTATTGTTGTAGTTATTATTCTTGTTGTTATTGATGTTATCGTTGTTAGATAGGACAGAAAGAAATGGAGAGGGGAGGAGAAGACAGAGAGGGAGAGAAAGACAGACACCTGCAGACCTGCTTCACTGCTTGTGAAGCGACTCCCCTGCAGGTGGGGAGCTGGGGGCTCAAACCTGGATCCTTAACTCCGGTTCTTGCGCTTGGTGCCATGTGCACTTAACCCGCTGCACTACCGCCCGACTCCCTCGTTTAGCAGTTCTGAACCTCATGTTTTATGTAGCAGTTCTTTCTGTTTCTATCCTGTTTTACATTTTTAGAAGAAAATCATATATAGACATAACAGTATATAGTTTTTTTAAAATATTTTTTATTGTAGTTATTACTGTTGTTGGATAGGATAGAGAGAAATGGAGAGAGGAGGGGAAGACAGAGAGGGGCAGAGGAAGATAGACACCTGTAGACTTGCTTCACCGCCTGTGAAGCGACTCCCCTGCAGGTGGGGAGCCGGGGGCTCGAACTGGGATCCTTAAGCCTGTCCTTGTGCTTTGCGCCACATGCACTTAACCCCCTGCGCTACCACCGGACTCCCAATAGTATATAGTTTTAGCTTTGTTCCTTTTGTGTGGCCTTCTTTATTACCCTCCGTCCTAGGTGTTAGCTTTTGGCTAAGAAATTCAGTAACGGCATATTTTAGAATAACAGAATCAACATAGAACCGTGTCTATGTTAATCAGCGGCTTTTTGACTACAGTATTGTAGTCCACCGTACACACTAGGAATGATGATTGTTGTGGAACATAGGCCCTTTGTGCTTGTTTGTGCCATTCAGGGCCCCCTCACCAACCACTGACATTCTAGGAAGGGTGACCTTATTGTGGAGTGTAGTTTGCTATAAACTCACACTCTATTCACCTTTACTTGGATTTCAAACCAAAAATTTTGATTAGAGAAGTTTACTAATACCATCAGGACCCAGAGAGAGAAGATGAAAAAAGGAAGGACATTTAAAAAAATTTTAAATATTTATTTATTCCCTTTTGTTGCCCTTGTTTCAGTGTTGTAGTTATTGTTGATATTGTTGTTGGATAGAACAGAGAGAAATGGAGAGAGGAGGGGAAGACAGAGAGGGGGAGGGGGAGAGGAAGACAGACACCAGCAGACCTGCTTCACTGCCTGTGGAGCGACTCCCCTGCAGGTGGGGACCCGGGGGCTCGAACTGGGATCCTTATGCTGGTCCTTGCGCTTTGTGCCACCTGCGCTTAACCCGCCGCGCTACCGCCCGACTTCCAGCTTACCCCTTTTTTATGTGGTGCTGTTGTGTGATGGCTGGAGACTCCAACCTGGGCCTAAGCACGTGTGTGTAGTTACCTGGTAAACTGTTTCCTGAGTCTTTTGTACGTTTCTTCAGGTCTGTTAAAAACTATCGTGTACTGTCTTGTCATTATTACTTTCCTGAATTGGTTCCACTATGTCTTTGATTTCATATCTTGGGGTTTGTTTTGCTTTTTTTTTTCATTTATTCTGCTGGAGTTTTCACTGGGCTTCACACCTGCATGATTCCACTGCCCATGGGAAACTTATTTATTATTTTAGCTAGAGGGTGAGAGACAGAGATGGAGAGAGACAGAGAGAAGAGACACTGGGGCTGGGGAGATCACATAATGGTTATGCAAAAGCCTTTCATGTCTGAGGCACCAAAGGTCCCAGGTTCAACCCCCACCATAAGCCAGAGCTGAGAAGTGTTTAACCCTGGGGCTCCGATGCCTCAGGCCCTAAGGGGTCTTTCCGGTTCCTTGCAGTCCCCAGATTGTACCCTTGTTTGTGTCCCCAGCCTTCTGGGGCATCTGCCCCTGCAAGGAGTGAGGTGCAGGCCTGCGTGCCTGGCCCTGCCCCAGCTGCCTCAGCCAACACTCACAGAAGTTTAAGGAAAGATATTACTTCCCTCTTGGAGGGAATTTAGATTTCTTTTTTTTTTTTTTTTTTCCGTTGTGGTTTTCGTTTGCCATGAACATCTGTAATGTTGAAGTGAGGCACGATGTGGATGTGGGTAAATGAGAACATTTGTTTATGTTGAACCATCTGTACACTCATGAAATAGCTAAATATATAAAAAAAAGTTTTTTTCTCTGAAGCTCGTGGCTCTATAAATATTTTTCACCAGCATGGTCGCAAGGCAGCACCCTCATTCCTGCCACTCCCACACGTTGCTATGTATAAGGGTGGTCCCCTTACAAATATTTACTTTGTGCTTCTGGCAGGAAAGAAACCTAACTTTAAACTTCAAGAAAGTTAAATTATCATCTAGGTGTGCTCCTTTGCTCATGGACGAGTGGTTTAGTCGTTCTATTTTAGGGAAAAAGGGAGCATTGGTCATAAAGAATTTGGCATTTATTAAGATCTCGGGCCTGTGAGACTGCTCACCAGGTAAAGTACCTGCCTTGCCACATGCCAGGTATCACCTGCAAGGTATCAAGACAACAGGGAAAGCTCTGCTCCCATGCTCTCTCTCCCTCTCTCTTGCCTCTCTCTGAATGAAAATGTCCTGGAGCAGTGAAATCACTGTGAATCATTGTGAGGCCCTGGCTCCACATATCAGAAAATAACAAACGAGTTTATAAAATGTATTTTTGTTTTAAGTTGATAACTTCTATTAAATAAAAATAAATTGGAAAAAGGTAACTTCTTTTTTCCTCAACGAGTATTAACTAAATTTCAAATTAGTCTCCCGCTACAGTTCTTTTGGCTTGTAACTACAACAGTAATATTTTACTTGTTGATACAGTGTTTGTTTTCCACTCTTATAAACATTAGCTTCCCCCCCACATCATTTTTTCTTTTTCATCTTTTTTCCTGCTGTTATAAATTGTGACTAACTCGTGGTCCGGGAGGTGGCGCAGTCGCTAAGGCACTAGAATCTCAAGCATGAGGTCCTGAGTTCAATCCCCGGCAGCACATGTACCAGAGTGATGTCTGGTTCTTTCTCTCTCTCTCCTGTCCTTCTCATTAATAAATAAATAAAAAATTTTAAAAAATTGTGACTAACTCATGACCTGTTTTGCTTCAGTTAATGTCTTATGAAAATCTTTGAAATTGTTGCATTGAACTAAAGAATTAGGCTTCATGGGAGTCGGGCGGTAGCGCAGCGGGTTAAGCGCAGGTGGTGCAAAGCACAAGGACCGGTGTAAGGATCCAGGTTCCAGCCCCCGGCTCCCCACCTGCAGGGGAGTCGCTTCACAGGTGGTGAAGCAGGTTTGCAGGTGTCTGTCTTTCTCTCCCCCTCTCTGTCTTCCCCTCCTCTCTCTATTTCTGTCCTAACCAACAATGATGACACCAATAATGACAACAATAATAACTACAACAAGGGCGACAAAGGGAATAAATAAATATTTTTAAAAAATTTTAAATTAATGTTAAATAAAAAAATTCTGATTTGGTAGTTAGGCGGTGGCATGCTGGGTTAAGTGCACATAGTATGAAGTGCAGTGGCCCACTCAAAGACCCCCGACCCCCCACCTGCAGGGGAGTCATTTCACAAGTGGTGGAACAGCTCTGCAGGTGTGTCTGTCTCTCTCCCTCTCTCCCTCCTCTCCCCTCTCAATTTCTGTCCTAACCAATAAAATGGAAAGAAAAAAAAAAGGCCACCAGGAGCAGTGGATTCATAGTGCTGGCAATAATCTTGGAGGCAAATAAATAAATAAATAAATAAGTTCTAATTTGAGCCAGTAAAAGGGCGCCTTAGCCATGCAAGCCAGCTTGGGGGCAGGGAGCTTTGGTGCTCTGGTGTTATTTGCTTTCTATTTCTCTCTGCCTCTCTACCTGAAAGAAAGTTGGCCTGGATTGGTGAAGCTCCAGCAACGACCAAATAAAAAACAAACAAACAAAAAGCCAAATAAGCAGTAATATATATATATATATATATATATATATATATATATATATTGTTTTTTTTAACCAGAGCACTGCTCAGCTTTGGCTTATGCTGGTGCAGGGGATTGAACCTGGGACTTTGGAGCCTCAGACATGAGAGTCTGTTTGCATACCCATTATGCTATCTCCCCCTGCCCCATATATATATATATATTTTTTTTTTAATTTTTTATTAAGAAAGGATTAATGAACAAAAACATAAGGTAGGAGGAGTACAACTCCACACAATTCCCACCACCCAATCTCCATAACCCATCCCCTCCCATGGTAGCTTTCCCATTCTCTAGCCCTCTGGGAGCATAGACCCAGGGTCGTTGAGGGTTGCAGAAGGTAGAAGGTCTGGCTTCTGTAATTGCTTCCCCGCTGAACATGGGCGTTGACTGGTCGGTCCATACTCCCAGTCTGCCTCTCTCTTTCCCTAGTAAGGTGTGCCTCTGGGGAAGCTGAGCTCCAGGACACATTGGTGGGGTCTTCAATCCAGGGAAGCCTGGCCAGCATCCTGGTGGCATCTGGAACCTGGTGATTGAAAAGAGAGTTAACATATGAAGCCAAACAATTTGTTGAGCAATCATGGATCCAAAGCTTGGAATAGTGGAGAAGAAGTGTTAGGGGGATACTCACTGCAAACTCTAGTGTACTTCTGCTTTCAGGTATATATTTTGCAGTATTTTATGGATACATGTGCACATAAACTCTCTCTCACAGAAACTGGTGTATATCTAGGTTATGGGACTTTGTTAGCCATATATATATTTTTAAGCAGAGCACTGCTTAGCTCTGACTTACAGTGGTGTTGGCGATTGTACCAGGGCCATCAGTCTCAAGCATGGAGGTCGTTTGCATAACCAGCTAGCTATGCCCCAGCCTCCCAGTGCACAATAAATTAAGGAATCAGCATGTGTTTCTTTAGCTTTAAATACTTAACTCACAATCGCTGCTAAAGGCTTTTTTTTTTTTTTTTTTTAACCGGAGCACTGTTCAGCTTTGGGTTGTGGTGGTGCTAGAGTTGAACCTGGGACCTCAGAGCCTCAGGCATGAAAGTTGTTTGCTTAACCATTATGCTGTCTCCCCAGCCCACTGCTAAAGTTTTTGAGGGTAACGTTTTTCGCTGTTTCATCTGTTGAGCTATTAGATTAAAACAATGAGGATTTCATTCTTTCATTGGGATACTTGGAAGTTTTCAAATATATATAGAATAGTGATTTCTTTTTTTAATATTTATTTTATCCCCTTTTTCTGCTTTATTGTTGTAGTTATTATTGTCGTTGTTGTTGGATAGGACAGAGAAAAATGGAGAGAGGAGGGGAAGACAGAAAAACAGACACCTGCAGACCTGCTTCACCGCCTGTGAAGCGACTCCCCTGCAGGTGGGGAGCCGGGGGCTCGAACCGGGATCCTTACGCTGGTTCTTGTGCTTTGCGTCACCTGCGTTTAACCCACTATGCTACCGCCCGACTCCCGGAATAGTGATTTCTAACAGTGTATTTCTTTTAGCAGTTTTACCCAATTCTGGTTTCTGTACATTTCACTAGCATTGTTTTCTATGTTTTAAAAAGCAGGCTAATATAGAGAAGTTTAATTTTTAGCTTAAAAGTAAAAGAGTAAAAAAGTAAAAAGTCGGGCGGTACCGCAGCGGGTTAAGCGCAGGTGGCACAAAGCGCAAGGACCGGCGTAAGGATCCAAGTTCTAGCCCCCGGCTCCCCACCTGCAGGTGGGTCACTTCACAAGCAGTGAAGCAGGTCTGCTGGTGTCTGTCTTTCTCTCCCCCTCTCTGTCTTCCCCTCCTCTCTCCATTTCTCTCTGTCCTATCCAACAACGACGACATCAAGAACAATAACAATAATAACTACAACAATAAAACAAGGGCAACAAAAAGGAATAAATAAAAAATATTTTTTAAAAAGTAAAAGAGATGGTCTGGGGAAATAGCACAGTGACTATGCAAAGGGTCTCTGTGCCTTGAGGTCCCAGGTTCAATTCCCACCACCACCATAAGCAGTGCTCTGGTTAAAAAAAAAAGAAAGCGGGGGAGGCACACCTGTATAAGGACTTGAATTACATTCCGCAAGGACCCAGGTTCAAGCCCCTCTTCCCCACCTGCAGGGGGTAAGCTTCATGAGTGGTGAAGCAGGGCTGCAGGTATCTCTCTGTCTCTCTCCCACTTTATCTCCCCCTCCCCTTTCAATCTCTCTCTGTCTCTATCCAATAACAAATAAATAAGAAGTAAAATAGAGAAATGTACTTTTCAATTTGAAGAAAAATCTTCTGCACTGCTTTCTTTAATACTAACTTGCATTAAATAACAGCTTATTTTTTCAAATCAGGTTTCTTAAAAGAATATAGACATGGAGGAGCCACAAAGACCATGTGTATTAATCTTTCAAAGATGAAATAAACTATTTCCAGGTCTCCCAAAAACACTCTTTGGGATTAGGTTTTCAACTTTCTCTTTTTAGGTTTTCAGGGTTTTATTATTATTATTATTTTACAAAGATGTACTCCTGTAACTCAGGCTCTTAACAGCCTGGGCAGAGAATATGTCATCGACCTAAAAAGCTCTCTCAGAGTCCTTTGTAGTCAAAAACTGACCCCTTCTCCAGCTTCAGCCTCCTGCCGACCCCTGAGTGGCCTGCTGTCCCCGCGATCTGCCCTCTGTCAGAATGCCCTGTAGATGGACCTGTCTTTGGCGCCGTCTTTCTGTTTGCCTGTTGTCCCACACGCCGGTGCCTTATTTTGCTCTTTTGTGCCGCTGATGAGTGTAGTGCAGTCTGCTGCCCCAGACACTCGAGAACGGGCAGCTACCAGCTGCTGATGATTGTCAACAAGGTTGAGACCCCATGTACAAATGTCTCCTTGTATGGACCCAGGTTTTCTTTTCACTTGAGTCACTTGAGCGTGGAGTGCTGGCTTACAAGCCAAGCATTTTGACTTTATTATAAGTTTATTGCTTATCATATTTGGCATGATAGGCACCGGGTCTCAGTTCCTACATGCCAAATCCACCGTTCCCAGCAGCCTCTTCTTTTTTGGGTAGAAACAGAAGTCGAGGGAGTCGGGCGGTGGCGCAGCGGGTTAAGCGCAGGTGGCGCAAAGCACAATAACCAGCGTAAGGATCCCGGTTCGAGCCCCCGGCTCCCCACCTGCAGGGGTGTCGCTTTACAGGCGGTGAAGCAGGTCTGCAGGTGTCTGTCTTTCTCTCCCCCTCTCTGTCTTCCCCTCCTCTCTCCATTTCTCTCTGTCCTATCCAACAACAATAACTACAACAATAAAACAACAAGGGCAACAAAAGGGAATAAACAAATAAATGTTTAAAAAAAAGAAAGAAAGAAAGAAAAAAGAAACAGAAGTCGAGAGGGAAGCAGGATGGGGGGTGGAGGGCGAAGAAAGAGACTTGCATCACCATTTTCATCGCTTGTGAAGCTTCTCCCCTGCAGGCGGAGACTTGAACCCACGTCCTTGTGCATGGTAATGTCTTTCTCTACCAGGGCCACCACCAGGCACCACCACCCTCCTCCCCTGTTTAGTGACTGAGAAACTGAGACTTAAGTCGCACCAAGAAATTTGGTTGGTCTGGGAGGTGGCGCAGTGGATAAAGCATCGGACTCTCAGACATGAGGTCCTGAGTTTAATCCCCGGCAGCACATGTACCAGAGTGATGTCTGGTTCTTTCTCTCTCTCTCCTCCTAACTTTCTCATGAGTAAATAAATAAAATCTTAAAAAAGAAGAGAAGAAATATGCATACTAGGACTTGAAACCTCTGATATTCTAAACCCAGGCCTTTAGTTACCTACATAACTAAACAGTTTTTAATGATAGATATTTCCTTGTTTTTAACAACAGCGCTGACAATCTCTCAGATCTTGGCAACAGTGAGTGAATGAAAATATTTATCAGTAACCGAGCTTCAGAATATAAATAAAAACTCTTTCTCAAGCTAATAGTTCCCATCTCTGGCTTGAAAATGTGACACTTCATAAAGTAAATGTTAACTTTTTTTTCCCCTTTTGTTGCCCTTGTTGTTTAACATTGTTGTGGTTATTAATGTCGTTGTTGTTGGATAGGACAGAGAGAAATGGAGAGAGGAGGGGAAGACAGAGAGGAGGAGAGAAAGACAGACACCTGCAGACCTGCTTCACCGCTTGTGAAGCGACTCCCCTGCAGGTGGGGAGCCGGGGGCTCGAACTAGGATCCTTACGCAGGTGTTAACTTTTTTTTTAAAGAATTAAAAAATATATATATTCCCTTTTGTTGCCCTTGTTTTATTGTTGTAGTTTTTAATTGTTGTACTTATTATTGATGTCGTCGTTGTTGGATTGGACAGAGAGAAATGGAGAGAGGAGGGGAAGACAGAGAGGGGGAGAGAAAGACACCTGCAGACCTGCTTCACTGCCTGTGAAGTGACTCCCCTGCAGGTGGGGAGCCGGGGGCTGGAACCCAGGACCTTTACCCTGGTCTTTGTGCTTTGCACCACCTGTGCTTAACCCGCTGTGTTCTTGCCCAACTCCCAAATTTTAACTCTTAAAGCCTAGTCTTAGACAAGCAACTATATTACCTCTTTATTTTGAATAGAAGATTAAGATCGTGGTCCGGGAGGTGGCACAATGGATAAAGCATTGGACTTTGAAGCATGAGGTCCTGAGTTCAGTCCCTGGCAGCACATGTACCAGAGTGATGTCTGGTTCTCTCTTTCTCCTCCTTTCTCATTAATAAATAAAATATTTTTTAAAAGGATTAAGATCACACTAGAACCTTCTATTGAAGTGATTGTACCACTACCCTAATTTTTTTGTTTAATATTTTCCTTAATACAAAAAAAGAGGGGTTGGGTGGGTGGTAGCACAGCAGGTTTAGTGCACATGATGTAAAGTGCAAGGACCTGCGTAAGGATCCCCCTCTTCCCCACCTATAGAGGGGGTCACTTCGCAAGAGGTGAAGCAGGTCTGCAGGTGTCTGTCTTTCTCTCCCCCTCTGTCTTCCTCTCTCTATTTCTCTCTGTCCTATCCAGCAACAATGACAGCAATAACAACAATAACAATAAACAACAAGGTCAACAAAAGGAAAAAATGGCCTCCAGGAGCAGTGGATTCCTAGTGCAGATATTGAACCCCAGCAATAACCCTGGAAGCAGATATATATTTAAAATGATAGGCTCTTTTACAAAACTTTCTATCCTTCCAATTTTTCATTTTATTAGCTTTACTTTTTTAAATATTACATTCTTTTCAAAAATTTTTATTTTAAGTTTTTTAAACTTTCTTTCTTTCTTTCTTTCTTTCTTTCTTTCTTTCTTTCTTTCTTTCAAAGATAGGAGGAGAGAGAAAAAGAACCAGACATCACTCTGGTACATGTTGTGCCTGGGATTGAACTCAGGACCTCATACTTGAGAGTCCAGTGCTTTATCCACTGCACCACCTCCCAGACCACAATATATTTTTTAAATATTTATTTATTTTAACAAATTCTTTAAAATTCTTTTTTAATATTTATTCATTCTCTTGTTGTCCTTGTTGTTTTATTGTTGTTGTTATTGATGTCGTCGTTGTTGGATAGAACAGAGAGAAATGGAGAGAGATGGGGAAGACAGAGAGAGGGAGAGAAAGACAGACACCTGCAGACTTGCTTCACCTCTTGTGAAGCGACTTCCCTACAGGTGGGGAGCCGGGGGCTCGAACTGGGATCCTTACACCAGTCCTTGCACTTTGTGCCACATGCTTTTAATATTTATTTATTCACTCCATTTTTGTTGCCCTGTTTTTTTTTTTTACTATTGTTGTTGTTGATGATGATGTTGTTATTGTTAGATAGGACAGAGAGAAATGGAGAGAGGAGGGGAAGACAGAGAGGGGGAGAGAAAGACAGACACCTGCAGACCTGCTTCACCGCCTGTGAAGTGACTCCCCTGCAGGTGGGGAGCCGGGGGCTCGAACCAGGATCCTTACACCAGTCCTTATACTTTACGCCACCTGCGCTTGACCACAGTCTTTTTATTTTATTTAATTGATTTGTTATTGGAGAGAAACAGATAGAAACTGAGGGGGGCTGTTCGGTGGCGCACCTGGCTGAGTGCACATGTCACAGTGCACAAGGACCCAGGTTTGAGTCCCCGTCCACTCCTGCAGAGGGAAAGCTTTGTGAGTGGTGAAGCAGGGCTGCAGTTGTTTCTGTCTCTCTATCACCCCCTTCTCTCTTGATTTCTGGCTGTCTCTAGCCAATGAATAAATTTCAAAAGCAAAGAGAAAAAAGAAAGAAATTGAGCAGAGGGGAAGATAGAGAGGGAGAGAGATAACCTGTAGCCCTGCTTCACCACTTGTGAAGCTTTCCCCCTGCTGGTGGGGACCAGGGGCTTGAACTCGGGTCCTTGTGCACTGTAATGTGTGCACTTAATAAATGTCATATGTATGCATGGTCCCCTTACTAAGCTTTCTAATACATTTTTTAAATTCGTTCTTCCTTCCTTTTTCTCTTTTTTTCTTTCCTTTTTTTTTTTTTTTTTGGTTCTGGGACTTGGCTCCTAGGCAGTCCCACCACTGCACTGCAGTGGACTCTTTTGCTCTCTTCTCTCAACTTCAGATTGAGACAAAGAGGATGGAAGAGATAGGTGAAGAAAGAGAAGAGGCATTGCAGCTTCACTCCACTGTGCACGAAGCTTGCCCTGGTGTCACAGAGGCCAGAGGCTCAAGCCCTGTCCTTTTGCACAGTATAGTGCGAACTCAGTCAGCTGAGCTATCTCCAGCCTCCTCAAGTTATTTCTGAATACTTCTTCTGGTTAATGTAGGCTAGCTGAAATATATAAATCTCTGCTTTACATCTAGTATAAAAGCTTCACTATTTCATCAGGCAATTTTTGAACAATCTGATGATCAGATTTTAAGAAAAAAAATCTAACATTGTAGTTACACAGAGAACAGATGACTTACTCTGCATTTCTCTGGTTCCAACTTGCAGAAATAGGAGTGGTTATAACAGGCTTGGACCAGAAGACTCAGATGAATCACTAGCTCAGTCATTTTTAGCCATATCGTCTGTAACACGAGCACCTCTCTCTCTCTCTCTGAGATTTTCCGAGGAGGGAAGCAGAAAAAACGTAGTCATCAGATGGTCGAAACAACTAGAGAATGAAATATTAACTCACTGGCTTTGTGACTCTTAGTCAGTGATACTTATTTTACCTGTACAAACAGTGATTGAACTTGGGCAGTCACACTGCTAATCATAGTCAGATACTAAGAGTGAAAGATAAAGTAATACTTTGATTAAACAACCTAGAGAATTGTTTAAGTTTAATTATGCTATTATTCTCTCTAAGAAAGTAAATACTATAATTGTTAAAATGCTAAATTATTAAGAAATAAGCTTTGTTTTTCTTATTCCAGTACTTTAAAACTAATCTCTAAGGCATACAAAATAGTTCACTTGGGTAGTGCGCTGCTTTGCAGTGTACACAGACAGCTTCAAGCCTTCTCCTCACTGCAATGAAAGAAGGGAGCTTTGCCACTATTGTCTGCTGTCTTTCTTTCTTTGTTTCTTTCCCTTCTCTCTCTCTCTCTCTCTCTCTCTCTCTCTCGTTCTTTCTTTCTCTTTTTCTTTCTCTCTCTGGTTCTCTCTGAAAAATTCAGCCTGAGGACCCACGTTCAAGCTCTGGCCTGCACCTGCAGAAAGAAGGCTTCGTAAGTGCAGGTGTTGCTCCTTTTATCTCTCTCTCTCTCCTTCTCTCTGTTTCTGACCTCTACTGAAAGAAAGAAAGAAAGAAAGAAAGAAAGAAAGAAAGAAAGAAAGAAAGAAGGAAAGCAAGAGAGAGGAAGGACAGGAAAGGTAAGGAAAGGAAAGGAAAAGTGGCTTCAAAGAATGATGGAGCTGTGCAGGCACTGAGCTCCAGTGCAAACCCTGGTGGCAAACAAACAAAAAAACAAAACAAACAAGTCAGCCTGGAAAGGTGAAGCCCCAGAGATACATACTTAAAAAAAAAGAAGACGGAGTCTGTGTGGTAACTCAGTGGGTTAAGCGCAGGTGGTGCAAAGCGCAAGGACCAGCATAAGGGTCCCACCTCCCCTGCAGGTGGGCAGCCGGGGATTCAAACCAGGATCCTTGTGCCGGTCTTTGCGCTTTGCGAAACCTGCGCCTAACCCACTGCACTAGTGCCCGACTCCCTTTATTTATTTTTTCGTGGAAGAGGCTACAGCAGCTGCGTTTCCATGAGTGTGATGGGGGTCACACACATGACATAGCAGCACACTATACACGTGAGCTATTTTGCCAGCCTGATGTTGCTTACTTTAAAATGGGCTGTTTTATTTGCTTCTAATGTGGGTCCCAGGAATGAAGCCAGGACCTCACACATACATGATACAGCTGAGTGGCCTTCCAGGCCAGTTTCTGAGAGAGAGAAGGAGAGGGAGAAGGAGAAGGAGGGGAAGGAAAGATACAGACCAGTGTACCCCTCCACCGTAGATGAAGTCCCTTTGGTGCACTTGTGTAGTGTTAGAAATCTAAGTCAGGACTTGATGCCTGGGAAAGCCGCTGAAATGGAATACTTTAAAAGTATAAACATTTATTTTATTATTATTATTATTTTAAATTATATTTATTTTCCCTTTTGTTGCCCTTGTTTTATTGTTGTAGTTATTGATGTCATTGTTGTTGGATAGGACAGAGAGAAATGGAGAGAGGAGGGGAAGACAGAGGGGGAGAGAAAGACACCCACAGACCTACTTCACCACCTGTGAAGTGACTCCCCTGCAGGTGGGGAGCCGGGGGCTCGAACCGGGATCCTTATGCTGGTCCTCGCACTTTGCGTCACATGCGCTTAATAACCGCTGTGCTACCACCTGACTCCCTTTATTATTATTTTCAAAGATTTTATTTATTTATGAATGAGAAAGATCGGAGGAGAGAGACAAAGAACCAGACATCACTCTGGTACATGTGCTACTGGGAATTGAACTTAGGACCTCATGCTTGAGACTCCGATGCTTTATCCACTGCGTAGTCTCCCAGACCACTAGACATGTTTATTAGATGTCTTTCTGTTTTTTTTGTTTTTAAATATCGAGTTTCAAAACACTTTAGGAATGTTTTTCCTAATGAGAAGCATTTACCCTAACAACAGTCTGCTTTCTGCCAAAACAAATCATACATTTCAAATATGGTTATGACTGAGAATGATTCTGTAATGTGAGTCTGAAAGACATGTACCATGTGTAGAAAAAACAAGAAAAAGGATTGCTTGATGAACTACACATGACTGCTACTCACAACTGGTTACTTGTGGAAGTTTATTCGTTCCATTTGCCCTTGACTTAAGAACAATAGTCAGAAAGTAAGTGACTTCCGCCTACTTTTGCTTCCTTAAACTGTACTGAAGTTTTTGAGATCCCCTATAACATCTCGTAGATTTCCTGAGTACTATTTTTCTCATGTTCAGCATAGTTACATGTACTTTTTTTTTTTTTGCCTCCAGGGTTATCGCTGGGGCTCAGTGAATCCACTGTTCCTGGAGGCCATTTTCCCCCATTTTTTGTTGCCCTTGTTGTTGTTGTTATTGTTACTGTTGTTGGATGGGACAGTGAGAAATGGAGAGAAGAGGGGAAGACAGGGAGGGGGAGAGAAAGATAGACACCTGCAGACCTGCTTCACCGCCTGTGAAGCGACTCCCCTGCAGGTGGGGAGCCGGGGGCTCGAACCGGGGTCCTTATGCCGGTCCTTGCGCTTTGCGCCACGTGCGCTTAACCAGCTGCGCCACAGCCCGGCCCCCTAGTTACATGTACTTTTGAGAATTAAAAAGGCACGGTGAATACTGACCAAAAGGCTCATTTGCTCATCTCATTTTCCTTACTTCCAAGTCTTCTGAAAAACGAAGTGTTGAAATAAATTATGAAGAATTCAGATTATTTGCTATATCTGAAGGTTTATTTAAAATGTGATATTGCATAAGTAATATGATAATATTTCTTTTTATAGATGGAAAGAAAATATTAAAATGTTGTCACTTCATATTTAACCAGTTACATTGACTTTTATTATTAAAACCTTAGCTTGATTTTTCTTGTCTTTTTAACTATAGCACAGTCATAAATCTTCAAATCATTTTTCGCCTCCCACCTCCCCAGAGACTTTCACTTTATAATCTAGCAGTAAATCATAAATCGTTAAGCATATGGCTACAATGATACTGTTCTTTCATGCTAACATGTAACTAGCATGTAACATATTTATTATAAGAGGTTGTGGAATATACTTAATTTTTAGAGCTAGATAATCTAGACAGATTCAGTTAATTTTTATTTATTTATTTATTCCCTTTTGTTGCCTTTGTTGTTTTATTGTTGTAGTTATTATTGTCGTCATTGTTGGATAGGACAGAGAGAAATGGAGAGAGGAGGGGAAGACAGAGAGGGGAAGAGAAAGATAGACACCTGCAGACCTGCTTCACCACCTGTGAAGCGACTTCCCTGCAGGTGAGGAGCCGGGGGCTCGAACTGGGATCCTTAAGCCAGTCCTTGCTCTTTGCGCCACCTGCGCTTAACCCGCTGTGCTACCGCCGGACTCCCAAACAGTTAATTTTTTAATGCAGTGCCCATGATCAAACTCATGGAATTACACATGTAAGGTAGGCATCTACTATTGGGCTACCTACACTGCCTGGGACAGATAGTTTTTTTTTTAATGCCTCTAGGGTTATCACTGAGACTCAGTGCCTGCACTATGAATCCACTGCTCCTAGAAGCCTTTTTTTCCCCCATTGTTGTTGTTGGATAGGACAGAGAGACATCAAGAGAGGACAGGAAGATGGGGGCGGGGAGGAAGACACCTGCAGACCTGTTTCACCTGCTTGTGAAATGAGCCCCCTGCAGGTGGGGAACCAGGGGCTTCAACCAGGATCCTCGTGCGGGTCCTTGAGCTTCATGCTCTATGTGCTTATCCCATGTGCTCCTGCCTGGCCGCCAGATAGATTTTTTTTTTCTGAAGAAAGAAATGTTTTCAATTCTGTTTTTCTGGACTTCCAAGTAAGTCGAGGTTCTCTGAACCAGGTATATGGACACAAAGGAATATTTGTCCTTCTGAGTTTCTGCTTGGGATGGTCAAGCGAGCAAATTAACATCAAGCAAATCAGTAGGAGGAAAAGAACGATTAAATCACGTACACATGGAGAATTTACATGACCGCAAGTTCTAAAAGAAATGGGACAGCCAGAGGTTTTAATGGGACAGGGACAGAAATCTAGGAGTGGGGGCTGGGGGTGGTCAGCTCACATGGTAAGGAGACTCATGGCAAAGCCATATGAGATTTCTCCTGTGCAAAGTTTATTTCTAGGACCAAAGAGGTAGTTCCGTGGTAGAATACAGAGTCTACATACATGAAGTCCCAGGTTGGGTCCCTGGCCCTGCGTAACTGCTAGAACTGAGTGGTGCTCTAGTCTGTCTTGTAAACATAAATGAAAGGTGAAGCAAGGTGGTAGTGTGGCATACCTTTTTGGTGTCATACTTTATAGCATGCCGGGATCCTGGTCCAAGCTCCGGTTCTGTCTGCAGGTGTCTGTCTTTCCCTCCCCCTCTCTGTCTTCCCCTGCTCTAGATTTCTCTCCGCCCTATCCCATTTAAAAAAAAAAAAGAAAAAAAAAGGAAGAGTCGGGTGGTAGCGCAGCGGGTTAAGTGCATGTGGTGCCAAGCACAAGGACCGGTGTAAGGATCCCGGTTCGAGCCCCCCGGCTCCCCACCTGCAGGGGGGTTGCTTCACAGGCGGTGAAGCAGGTCTGCAGGCGTCTGTCTTTCTCTCCCCCTCTCTGTCTTCCCCTCCTCTCTCCATTTCTCTCTGTCCTAACAACGACATCAATAACAACAACAATAACTACAACAACTATGAAAAAACAAGGGCAAAAAAAGGGAAAATAAATAAATATTAAGAAAAAAAATGGAAAAATGGCCTCTAGGAAGCAGTGGATTTGTAGTGCCAGCACCAAGCCCCAGTGATAACCCTGGAGGCAATAAATAAATAAATAAATAAACAGAATTAATCAGTTTCCACAGAGTAACTAAACCACCTCAAAGTATTGGCTTATTTCGGACAATAACCGAAACAAAACACAACAGAACAAAGACAACAACCACTTATCTCATTTTTCTGAGGCAGTCTGGTCTTCATCAGGTGGGTGGTGTTTCTGGCTTCCTTCCTGTTTGTTGTCAGCTACTGGAGGTTGGGTAAGCTGGGTGGTGGCTTCTGGCTTATTCACATGACTGTCTCCCAAGCTTCAGGTAAATCCTTCCGGCAAGGTTCTGAGGAAGGGGAGTAGTAATACGGCTCTGAGCTTCTTGAGGCCTCGACCCAGATCTTTCATGATGTCATTTCCAGTGAATTCTGTTGACCACAGCAAGTCTCAAAATCACCTACATTCAAGCTGTCTGGAAATGAACCCCCACCCCTGATGAAAGAGTTCCAGAGGGGAGGAAGTAATTTTGGCCTAGTGTGGATACAGTCTGTGTCACCAGTTACACTCTGTCTGTGTGGGAACTACCCTGAATGCGTTGGATTTCATCTGGTCTCAGAAGCTAAGCAGGCTGAAGTCTGGTTAGTGTTGAGGAGAGACCATGGAGAGAGACTTGTTTTAACATTTTGTGTGTAAATGTAAAATTAGCAGGTTTTTTTTTTAAAAAAAAATATGCTTTTATTCATACTTTAAAGATTGAGAAACCACAGCTTATGCTACAAATTTGCCACTTATTTATTAAAGCTTTATTTATTAGTTAATGAGAGAGAAAGAGAATGGAGCCAGCACATTGCTCTAAGGCAAACAATACTGGGGGTGTTTTTGTTTTTTCTTTATTATCTTTATTGATTATTGATAAGAAGGAAACATTGACAAAACCATAGGATAAGAGGGGTACAACTCCACACAATTCGCACCCCCAGAACTCCGTATCCCATCCCCTCCCCTGAGAGCTTTCCTACTTTTTCTTTTTTCCCTCCAGGGTTATTGCTGGGCTCGGTGCCCGCACCATGAATCCACCGCTCCTGGAGGCCATTTTTCTCCCCTTTTTTGTTGCCCTTGTTGTTGTAGCCTCGTTGTGGTTATTATTGTTGCCATTGTTGATGTTGTTCGTTGTCGGACAGGACAGAGAGAAATGGAGAGAGGGGGAGAGAAAGATAGGCACCTGCAGACCTGCGTTACGGCCTGTGAAGGCGACTCCCCTGCAGGTGGGGAGCAGGGGCCTCGAACCGGGATCCTTATGCCGGTCCCTGCGCTTTGCGCCACATGCGCTTAACCCGCTGCGCCACCGCCCGACCCCCGCTTTCCTATTTATCCCTCTGGGAGCATGGACCCAGGGTCACTGTGGGATGCAGAAGGTGGAAGGTCTGGCTTCTGTAACTGCTTCCCCGCTACCCCACCAATGTGTTTTTGTTTTTCCTTCGTTCACCGCTCCTAGAGACCATTTGTTTCCCCAGTTTGTTGCCATTGCTGTTGTTGTTGGATAGGACAGAGAGAAATCGAGAGAGAGAGAGGAAGCGAGACAGAGAGGGACAGACACTTGCAGACCTATGTCACTGCTCCTGACGCGGCCCCCCTGCCCGTGGGAGAGCCGGGGGCTCAAACCCGGAGCCTTGCTTCGGTCCGTGGGCTTTCAGCCATTGCGCACAACTCGCTGCCCGACCCGCACAATTCTGGGGATGTGACTGAACAGCTCACGCTCGGAAGTGTAACACTCTAGGCTCAGCTCCACCTCCTGGGCAGTGTGACAAAGGCTTTCTCTTTTTGCTTCATATTAAAATGAATGAATGAATGAATGAATGAATGAATGAATGAACAACTGAAACAGGACTGCTCGGCTCCAGCTTACAGTGCTGAGGTCTGAACCTGAGTCCCTAGCGCCTCAGGCATGAAAGCCTTTATATCTATCTATCTATCTATCTATATATTTTTTTTTATTCCCTTTTGTTGCCCTTGTTTTATTGTTGTAGTTATTTTAATTTTTTTAAATATTTTTTATTTTTATTTATTTATTCCCTTTTGTTGCCCTTGTTGTTTTATTGTTGTAGTTATTGTTGTTGTTGTTGATGTCGTCAATATTGGATAGGACAGAGAGAAATGGAGAGAGGAGGGGAAGACAGAGAGGGGAGAGAGAAAGACAGACACCTGCAGACCTGCTTCACCACCTGTGAAGCGACTCCCCTTCAGGTGGGGGGCGGGGGCTCGAACTGGGATCTTTACTCCCGGTCCTTGTGCTTTGCGCCATGTGCTTAACCCGCTGCACTACCGGGAGACTCCCAGGCGGGAAAGTCTTATGCAGATAGCCCCTAGACTCTCTCCCCAGCCTCCCAAACTGCCTATTCATCCACATTCATTTGGACAATGAGTCAACAACTGAAAAGTATGTTGTGTTCTTGTACTGAATTAGTTGTCCAGAAGCTGTGGAGTTTAAAGTTCTGGGTTACCATGCAAATTTTTTTGTTTTAAAATAAGATAAAAACTATTTAAATGTGTTCACTGAATGTCTCCAAAGGAAAGTTAAATGGCTGGGCGGTGGCGCACCTGGTGCATTGAGCACAGATGTCGCAGTGCTCAAGGGCTCAGGTTCAAACCCCCGGTCCCCACCTGCAGGGGGAAAGTTTCACGAGTGGTGAAGCAGGGCTGCAGGTGTCACTCTGTCTCTCTCCCTATTTGTCCCCCCCCCTTCCCTCTCAATTTCTGGCTGTCTCTATCCAATAAATAAATAGAGATAAAAAAAAACAACCCACAGTTGTCCGGAAGGTGGCACAGTGGATAAACGTATTGGACTCTCAAGCATGAGGTCCTGAGTTTGATCCCTGACAGCACATGTACCAGAGTGATGTCTGGTTCTTTCTCTCTCCTCCTCCTATCCTTCTCATTAATAAATAAATAAAATTGTTAAACTTAAAAAACCCCATATATATACATACAAAAGAAAGGCCAAATCTATCTGCCATTGTAGATATTTTTGCCCCTACAGTTTATGATTTTGAATATGTAAATTACTATAAATGCAAATATTGTAGGGGCTTAGTTGTAAATATAGTCATTTGGAATTTTAAAAAATATATCAGCTATTTAATAATGATTACCAAGATTGTAAGCTAACAGGGGGTACAGTTCCACACAGTTCCCACCGCCAGAGCTCCAGGTCCCATCCCCTCCCTTAGAAACTTCCCTAATCTTTATCCCTCTGGGAGTGTGGACCAAACTTACTCGCCATTTTGACGTTGAGCTTATTGATTCTCTGTAGGAACTCTGCCAGTGCCGACCTGGAGAAGGCAACTGTTCTTGCTGCAAGGAGTGCATGCTGTGTCTCGGCCCGCTTTGGGATGAGTGCTGTGATTGTGTTGGTAAGCTCATGTTAGTAACGTCCTTCATATTTCTCATCGCAGAATCCTTGGCTCCAAAGAACGTAGTGGATTCTGTGTATAAGACCTACCACCCACTATGGATATGAAGCATTGTATTATTTTGTTTGAATCAAATAATACTTTGGAAAAAATGTATAGAAAAAATATCTGGAAAGGAATTATTTACTCTTGGAAACTAGAAATGGATGAACAAGTAAGATTTCTTTTTCACCTTTTTAAAAACTTTTGGGCAGGGGAGAGCAGGGGTCGATAGCATGATGGTTATTATGCAAAGAGACTCTCATGCCTGAGGCTCCAAAGTCCCAGGTTCAATCCCCTCACACCACATAAGCCAGAGCTGAGCAGTGCTCTGGTGTTTCTCTGTATCTTTCTCTCTCTGCATCTCTCTCAAGAATAAAATAAATAAAATACTTAAAAAAAAACTTTTAAAAAGGGAGCTGGAACAACATCAATAACAACAACAATGAAAAACAAGGGCAACAAAAGGGAAAATAAATAAATATTTTTTTAAAAAAGGGGGGCTGGGCAGTAGTAGCTCAGTGGGTTGAGCACACATGGCCTGAAGCTTAAGGACTGGCGTAAGGATCCCAGTTCGAGCCCCCGGCTCCCCACCTGCAGGGGAGTCGCTTCACAGGCGGTGAAGCAGGTCTGCAGGTGTCTGTCTTTCTCTCCCCCTCTTTGTCTTCCCCTCCTCTCTCCATTTCTCTCTGTCCTATCTAACAACGACATCAACAACAATAACTACTACTGTTTCTATCTTTCCCTAGTGGAGTAGGACTCCAGAGTCAGTCTCTCTCTGTCTCTGTCTATATGTCTGTCTCTTTCTCTTTCTCTCTTTCTTGCTGTCTCTATCAGAAAAGAAGTACAAAGAAAATAAGTAGCTACTGGGAATGGTGGGGTTGTCATGCATGCACTAAACTGCAGTAGTAATCCTGGTGTCAAAAAATGGAGAGAGAGTTTTCTCAATAGTAGCTGGGTAATACATGAAACATCCCTTTTAGACCAGTTAACTTTTTTTTTTTTTATGATTTAAAATCACAGTTCAAACACATGAAATTGAGAAAAAAAAAAATTGCCAAACTGCAAACAGTCTCTAAGAGTTGGTCAGACCACAGTAGTTATCATTGTGCGTGTTGGTGAAGTAAAAGAGAATTTTGGTTGGGGGTGTGGTATAAAACTATATACCCATAATTTTATTATCTTTTAAGACACTATTAAATTGCTAATAAAAATCACAAGCAGACAAACACAGTCCAAGCATTCTCTTTCCTCAGAAAAGTTTCCTTACTTGACTATGGTAGGAATCTGTATGCCGTTCCGACCATCTGCCTCTGTAGGTCACTTACTGCATACTGCTGTAATTTTTGTTCTGCACGTCTCTTCCAGTAGAATATTATAAACTCCTTAAGAATATGGATGGTGGGGGTCGGGCGGTGGCGCAGTGGGTTAATTAAGCGCATGTGGCGCAAAGCGCAGGGACCGGCGTAAGGATCCCGGTTCGAGCCCCCGGCTCCCCACCTGCAGGGGAGTCGCTTCACAGGTGGTGAAGCAGGTCTGCAGGTGTCTGTCTTTCTCTCCCCCTCTCTGTCTTCCCCTCCTCTCTCCATTTCTCTCTGTCCTATCCAACAACGAACAATATTAACAACAATAATAACCACAACGAAGCTACAACAAGGGCAACAAAAGGGGGGAAAAAAAAGGCCTCCAGGAGCGGTGGATTCATGGTGCAGGCACCGAGCCCAGCAATAACCCTGGAGGAGGAAAAAAATAATAATAATAAAAAAAGAATATGGATGGCCAGGGAGTCGAGCAGTAGCACAGGTGGCGCCAAGCGCAAGGACCGGCGTAAGGATCCTGGTTCAAGCCCCTGGTTCCCCATCTGCAGGGGGGTCGCCCACAGGCGGTGAAGCAGGTCTGCAGGTGTCTTTCTCTCCCCTTCTCTGTCTTCCCCTCCTCTCTCCATTTCTCTTTGTTCTACCTAACAATGACGACGACGTCAATAACAACAATAATAACTACAACAACAAAAAAAACAAGGGCAACAAAAGGGAATAAATAAATATTAAAAAAAAACAAATATGGATGGCCTCCTACTGAACTTTTAACATTATTCTTGAGAGGCCATGGTGGTCACGCACCTTGTGCACACTTTACCATGCACAAGGACCCAGGTTCAAGCCCCTGTCTCCACCTGCAGGAGAGGAAGTTTAAATCTCTCTCTCTCTCTCTCTCTCTCTATATATATATATATAACCTTTCCCTCTTGATTTCTCTGTCTTGACATAAAATGAATAAATTATTTTTAATTGTTTTTATCTTTATTTATTGGATAGAGACAGTCAGAAATTGAGAGGGAAGGGGGAGATAGAAAGGAAGAGAGACACCTGCAGCCCTGCTTCACCACTTGCAAAGCTTTCCCTGCATAGGTGGGGTCCAGGGGCTCGAACCCGGGTCCCTGTGCACTGTAACGTGTGCTCAACCAGGTACACCACCACCTGGGCCCATGGATAAATTTCTTAAAAACTTATTTTCCGTTAATGTCTCCATTTTTAAATAAATTTTTAAAAAAAAAACACCTTATTTTCAGGGTGGAGGAGATAACATGATGTTTATGCAAAAGACGGTTATGCCCATACTACCATAAGTCAGAGTTATGTAATGCTTTGGTAAAAATAAATTAAATATATCTGTATTATCAGAGTGGAATATAAACACATTAGATTCGTGTACATAGTGGTAAAGCAATCCTGTCATTCTTCTCATGCCAAAGACAATGCCTTTTCAGTCCTTTAATGCTATATTTCTTCCACAATTTTTTTTTCCCTTCAGGGTTATTTCTGGGGCTTGGCGCCTGCACCACGAATCCACTGCTCCTTAGAAGTCATTTTCCTAATTTTTTACTTGCCCTTGTTATTTCTTCCACAATTATTTTTTATTTATTTTCTCTTTTTTTTTTTTTTGGTGGCGGTGGTGCAGGGGATTGAACAATAAAACAACAAGGGCAACAAAAGGAAATAAATTTTTTGTTGTTGTTGCCTCCAGGGTTATTGCTGGGGCTCGGTGCCTGCACCACGAATCCACTGCTCCTGGAGGCCATTTTTTCTCTTTTGTTACCCTTGTTTTTTACTGTTGTTGTAGTTATTATTGTTGTTGTTATTGATGTCGTCATCATTGGATAGGACAGAGAGAAATGGAGAGAGGAAGGGAAGACAGAGGGGGAGAGAAAGACAGACACCTGCAGACCTGCTTCACCGCCTGTGAAGAGACCCCCCTGCAGGGGGGGAGCCGGGACTCAAACCAGGATCCTTACACCGGTCCTTGCGCATCACGCCACCTGCGCTTAACCCGCTGCGCTACTGCCTGACCCCCATAAATAAATAAATATATTTTTTAAATGTTCACATTCATTTCTAGTTCCCAAGACCTCTTCCCTGATTCCCTTTTTTGGAAAATGTATCTTTCTTGTTTTATAGCTAAGATATTTTTTGCCTGTTGTTTTTCAGGGACTGTCATTATAGGATTTGGCTGTGGTGAGGCTTCTCCTTCTCTTAGTGGTACTATTTACATCTCCTCAAATATTTGGTGATCCGTGACTGTTCACACTCAAAAGCTAGGCAGTCTAAGCCTGAGAGAAACCCTGTGCTTGTGGCATTAATTTGTCCCTTCATTATCGTCGATTACTAGAGGATGGCCTGACTTTTCCACTGATGAGCCCTCTAAGTCAATAGCTATTGATCTTTGCTGTTTTTCTTTCTTTCTTTTTTTTTTTTTGCCTCCAGGGTCATCGCTGGGGCTCAGGGCCAATGCTATGAATCCACTGCTCCTGGTGGCCATTTTTTCCATTCTTTAAAAAAAATTTTATTTATAAAATGGAAATACTGACAAGACCATCGGATAATAGGGGTACAACTCCACACAGTTCCCACAACCAGAACTCCGTATCCCATCCCCTCCCCTGATAGCTTTCCTATTTTTTTTATATTTACTTGTTTATTTTCCCTTGTTGTTTTTTATTTTTGTTGTAGTTGTTGTTATTGATGTGGTCGTTGTTAGGACAGAGAGAAATGGAGAGAGGAGGGGAAGACAGAGAGGGGAAAGAAAGACACCTGCAGACCTGCTTCACCGCCTGTGAAGCGACTCCCCTGCAGGTGGGGAGCCCAGGGCTTGAACTGGGGTCTTTACACAGGTCCTTGTGCTTTGCGCCATGTGCATTTAACCCACTGCGCCACCGGCCCACTCCCAGATTCCCTATTCTTTATCCCTTTGGGAGTGTGGACCCAAGGTCATTATGGGATACAGAAGGTGGAAGGTCTGGCTTCTGTAATTGCTTCCCCGCTGAACATGGGCGTTGACAGGTGGATCCATACTCCCAGCCTGTCTCTCTCTTTCCCTAGTGGGCCGGGGCTCTGGGGAAGGGGGCTCCAGGACACACTGGTGGGGTCGTCTGTCCAGGGAAGTCAGGTTGGCATCATGGTAGCATCTGGAACCTAGTGGCTGAAAAAGAGTTCAGATATAAAGCAGAGCAGATTGTTGACTAGTCATGAACCTAAAGGCTAGAATATTACAGATGAAGATTTGGGGGTCTCCATTTTGGAAAAAGGTCTGTTTTAGGTATATTCCAAGGGGCCCATGACTTTACTAGTTTTTGCCTGAGTCTGACAGCTGACATGCAGGTGGACCCAAAGTCTTGTCTGGGGCAGATGTTGCCATAGCTGGAAATGATCTGTGCTTTTTAGGTTGTGTACCTTTTTCAGAGAAAGATCTTTCAATATTTTTTTTTTCCTTACAGAAAGGGTGGGTAATTTGACTGGATGCAAATATTCTGGGAATCTGAGGAAAAGTGTCAGTATTTTGTAAACATATTCTCAGACAATTTCTTTTTTTTATCTTTTTTTTTAATTTCTTTATTGGGGAATTAATGTTTTACATTCAACAGTAAGTACAATAGTTTGTACATGCATAACATTCCCCAGTTTCCCATATAACAATACAACCCCCACCAGGTCCTCTGTCATCCTTTTTTAAAAAATTTAATTAATTAATTAATTTATTTATTCCCCTTTTGTTGCCCTTGTTGTTTTTTGTAGTTATTATCAATGTCATTGTTGTTGGATAGGACAGAGAGAAATGGAGAGAGGAGGGGAAGACAGAGAAGAGAGAAAGACAAGACACCTGCAGACCTGCTTC
Source organism: Erinaceus europaeus (assembly GCF_950295315.1). Lineage (NCBI taxonomy): Eukaryota > Metazoa > Chordata > Mammalia > Eulipotyphla > Erinaceidae > Erinaceus > Erinaceus europaeus. The sequence goes on along the minus strand of NC_080171.1, from coordinate 118,594,534 downwards.
ACCGCCTATGAAGCGACTCCCCTGCAGGTGGGGAGCCGGGGGCTCGAACCGGGATCCTTTTGCCAGTCCTTGAGTTTGGCGCCACCTGCGTTTAACCCGCTGTGCTACTGCCCGACTCCCCTCTGTCATCTTTCTTGGACCTGTATTCTCTCTACCCACCCACCCCAGAGTCTTTTACTCTGGTATGATATGCCAGTTCCATTTCAGGTTCTACTTGTGTTTTCTTTTCTGATCTTGTTTTTCAGCTTCTGCCTGAGAGTGAGATCATCCCATATTCATCCTTCTGTTTCTGATTTATTTCACTTAATATGAATTTTTCAAGGTCCATCCAAGATCGGCTGAAAACGGTGAAGTCACCATTTTTTATAGCTGAGTAGTATTCCATTGTGTATATATACTACAACTTGCTCAGCCACTCATCTGTTGTTGGACACCTGGGTTGCTTCCAGGTGTTGGCTATTACAAATTGTGCTGCCAAGAGCATATGTGTACACAGATCTTTTTGGATGGGTGTGTTGGGTTCCTTAGGATATATCCCCAGGAGAGGAATTGCAGGGTCATAGGGTAGGTCCATTTCTAGCCTTCTGAGAGTTCTCCAGACTGCTCTCCACAGAGGTTGGACTACTTTACATTCCCACCAGCAGTGCAGGAGGGTTCCTTTCACCCCACACCCTCTCCAGCATTTGCCGCTGTTACCTTTTCTGATGTATGACATTTTCACAGGAGTGAAGTGGTATCTCATTGTTGTCTTTATTTGCATTTCTCTGACAGTCAGAGACTTGGAGCATTTTTTTCATGTGTTTCTCAGCTTTTTGGATCTCTTCTGTGGTGAATATTCTGTCCATGTCCTCCCCCATTTTTGAATGGGGTTATTTGTTGTCTTGTTGTTGAGTTTGGCAAGCTCTTTATATATGTTTGTTATTGAACTCTTGTCTGATGTATGGTATATAAAGATCTTCTCCCATTCTGGGAGGAGTCTCTTGGTATGGGCACTGGTTTCTTTTGCTGTGCAGCTTTTTAATTTGATGTAGTCCCATAGGTTTATGCTTGCCTTAGTCTTCTTTGTAATTGGATTCGTTTCATTGAAGATATCTTTAAAATTTATGCAGAAAAGAGTTCTGCCAATATTTTCCTCTAAGTATCTGATAGTTTGTGGTGTGACATCCAAGTCCTTGATCCACTTGCAATTTACTTTTGTATTTGGGGAAATATAGTGGTTCAGTTTCATTCTTTTGTATATTTCAACCCATTTTTTCCAACACTATTTGTTGAAGAGACTCTGCTTTCCCTCCTGTTCTTTATCCTTCTGGAGTATGGGCCCAGGGTCATTATGGGGTGCAGAAGATGAGACGTCTGTATTGATGGGATTGAGAAGATGGGATGCTGCATTGACCTCGTCTAACCTCAGCTGTTTCCCCTTTTCGTCTCTCATTTCAATTATTATAGGATCAGACAGGATATGTTATGTACACTTACACAATACAAGCAAGCCAAATAACATCTGCTGCTCACTGCCACTTAAAGATTATTTATAGACCACGGTTACTAAATGGACAGTGGACATGAAATCAAGCTGAATCATAATCTTGGCTCTAATCCTAGATTATATAACACTGAACAAATAAGCCAACTGGACTTGTTCTTTCCCTTATGAATACAAGAAGCAGATTTGTTTACTGAATCTATAACTCAGTTCCACAGTCTGAATCAGTAAAGCTCCAATGCACAAAAAGATTCTAAGAACCTGTACAGCCATTCTACCTTGTAAAGCAATATTCACATTAGCCAAGATAGGAAACCAGCCCACAGGTGGGTGACTGGTACGATGTGACGTGTATGCATAGTAGCATGCCCAGCACCCAGAATGGAAAGAAAGACAAAAGCTTGCCTATGTGACGTGGCTGGGTCTTAGGGGTGGGCACTCCTCTTCCTCCTCCTTCCTCTCCTCCTCTTCCTCCTCCTCCTCCTCCTTTTTTTGCCTCCAGGGTTATCACTGGGGCTTGGTGTGAGCCATTTTTCCCCCATTTTATCAGACAGGACAGAGAAAAACTGAGAGGGGCAGGGGAGACAGAGAGGGAGAGAGACAGAGAGACACCTGCAGACCAGCTTAGCTGCTTGTGAAGCTTCCCCCTTGAGGGGATTCTTCATTTTTAAAATATTTATTTAATTTATTTATTCCCTTTGTTGCCCTTGTTTTATTGTTATAGTCGTTGTTGGATAGGACAGAGAGAAATGGAGAGAGGAGGGGAAGACAGAGAGAGGGAGAGAAAGACAGACACCTACAGACCTGCTTCACAGCCAGTGAAGTGACTCCCCTGCAGCTGGGGGAGGGGATTATTCTAAGTGAAACAAATCAGAAGGAAAAAAGTGAATATCCTATGATTTCATTCATATGTGGGATATATAGAAACAATGAGGGAGTCGGGCGGTAGCGGATGCATTGGATCGATCTTCTCGTGGTGCATCCCGTGAGTACCCATTTATTGGGGAGACTGACGATCCTTCCTAGCCGACTGAATCCACATGGATCCCAGTCACTTTCAAAGCCAGCAACAAGCAGACATCAGGCACAACCTGACGCTGTTGACTGGCTACGGAAGAAGGGCAAACGCTAGAAGAAGAAGAAGTGGGTTAAGCTCATGTGGTGAGAAGCGCAAGGACCGGAGTAAGGATCCCAGTTTGAGCCCCCGCCTCCCCACCTGCAGGGGAGTCGCTTCACAGGCGGTGAAGCAGGTCTGCGGGTGTCTGTCTTCCTCTCCCCCCACCCCCGTCTTCCCCTCCTCTTTCCATTTCTCTGTCCTATCCAACAACAACAACATTAATAACAACAATAAAAACTACAACAATAATAAAAAGGGGAAAAAATTAAATAAAAATAATTACTATAACAATAAAACAAGGGCAACAAAGGGAATAAATAAATAAATAAGTTTTAAAAAAAGAAAGCAAATGAACAAAACAAAAACAAGCCCTTAAACTCTGACAAGAGAATGGTAGTTACTACAAAAGTCAGGAAGACACGAGACAGGGAAGGAATAAGTAGAGGAGGGATGGCGGGTTACAGGTGGATGTAGACTAGGCGTGGGTGCAGCATGGTATAAACAGCTCCGGAGCTGTTTACCGGAAATGGATACAGGATTGTGTTACCGGAAATGGATACAGGATTGTGTTACCGGAAATGGATACAGGATTGTGTTACCGGAAATGGATACAGGATTGTATTACCGGAAATGGATACAGGATTGTATTACCGGAAATGGATACAGGATTGTGTTACCGGAAATGGATACAGGATTGTATTACCGGAAATGGATACAGGATTGTATTACCGGAAATGGATACAGGATTGTGTTACTGGAAATGGATACAGGATTGTATTTCAGTATCACTGCAACATATATACCTGCATACACGTCTGTGATTTTTTTTCTTTATGAAATCGGTGTATCTTTTTCAGATTTTTAATCTGGAGATAAAAAAACTTCATACTTGACCTAATAAATGTTAAAATTTAAAAAATCACCTTTTATTTTAAAATATTTTATTATTTTCCCTTTTATTGCCCTTGTTTTTTATTGTTGTTATAGTTATTATTGTTGTTGTTGTTGAGGTCATCTTTTGTTGGATAGGACAGAGAGAAATGGAGAGAGAAGGGAAGACAGAGAGGAGGAGAGAAAGACAGACACCTGCAGACCTGCTTCACCGCCTGTGAAGCGACTCCCCTGCAGGTGGGGAGCTGGGAGCTTATTTATTTTTTTATAAAGACAGAAAGAAATTGAAAGGGAAGGGGGGAGAGAGAGAGAGAGAGGAAGAGGCAGACAGACCTGCAGCCTTGCTTTCCCACTATGAAGCTTTTCACCCCACAGGTGGGGGCCAGAGGCTTAAACCCCGGTCCTTGGACACCGGAGTGTGTGTGCTCTACTGGGTACACCACAGTTTGTCCCCCAAACATCAGCTTTCACACGTGGAATGTGCACCCCTACTCATGCACAGTGTTCTGGGGATCCAGGTGGCTCTCTGCCAGTTATTATTACTAGGAAGTAGCCTCCCCGATAGTGTGATGACGGAGTGATAACAGTTATAATATTTCATGGGTGCTGGTCTGGGACAGGATTCTCTGGGGTCAGTGCTTTCTGCTCCACACTCAGACTAGAATTGACGAAACACTGTCTTAGCCTCTGTTAACAAAACTCCTGGAAAAACCTTTTTTTAAAAAAAAAAAAAATTATTTATTTATTTTTGTTGCCCTCATTGTTTTATTGTTGTAATTATAATTGCTGTCATTGTTGCTGGATAGGACAGAGAAATGGAGAGAGGGGGAGAGAAAGACAGACACCTGTAGACTCAGTGAATCTCAAGCTCTTAGCCTTTACCCTGGTAATTTTTGGAAGTATAGACTTTATGTTTTGATGACTGTTAACCTCGACCTACCTGATATTAACTCCAATTTAGTCCCATTCTTGACAATATGACTAACAGGAAGGACTCAGTACTCTGTTTTGTACCAGTGATAGTTACCTATTGCTGTCAGTCTGTATTTCTGTGTTAAATTGACTTTGCCAATGGAACCCCTTTGCATGGCCATCTGTGCCCTTTCTGGATATATTTCATTATTCATTGACCACTTTCTTTTTGGGTCCCTTTGTGTTTTCACTGAACACCACCTGTAATCTGGCTTCTCTCCAAGGAGCTGTGGTTCCTGTAAGTTGTAAGTAGAAAATGACCAGCCTAGTGGTCTGGCAGTGGCACAGTGGATAAAGCATTGGACTCTTAAACATGAGGTTCTGAGTTCAATCCCCGCCAGCACATGTACCAGAGTGATGTCTGGTTCTTTTTCTCTCTGCCCTCCTATCTTTCTCATTAATAAATAAAATATTTTTTAAAAAGAAAATGACCAGCCCAAAAGCCCTATAAGCTTGGGAAGTCTTTTGGTCTGATCTTGTGCAGGCAACCAACATTCAACAAATCTAGGTGCTCTTGGATTTTTTTTAAAAAATTAATTTCTTTTTTATTGGATAGATACAGAAATTGAGAAAGGAGGGGGATAGAGAGGAAGAAATGGAGAGAGAGACACACCTGCAGCTCTACTTCACCATTCATAAAGCTTCCCCCCTACAGGTGGGGACCAGGTGAACCCAGATCCTTGCACACTGGAATGTGTGCACTTAACCAGGTGTGCCCCAAGAAGCTCTTTTCACAGCAACCTTAAGTGTTCATTTTAAAATTGATCATTTTGTATGACCCAGATTATAAGTATTCATATATTTTGCAGAAATAGGGTTCCCCCAGAGAGTTGGGCAGTAGCCCAGTGGGTTAAGTGCACATGGTGCAAAGTGAAATGGCCAGCATAAGGATCCCGGCTCAAGCCCCCAGCTCCCCACCTGCAGGGGAGTCGCTTCACAGGCGGTGAAGCAGGTCTGCAGGTGTCTGTCTTTCTCTCCCCCTCTCTGTCTTCCCTTCCTCTCTCCATTTCTCTCTGTCCTATCCAACAACAACAGCATCAATAACAACAGCAACAATAATTACAACAATAAAATAGCAAGTGCAAGAAAAGGGAATAAATATAAAAAGATTAAAAACAAACAAACAGATATAGGGTTCCCCACCCCTAAGTGAAGGACAGATATTTAGAAAACAAGATACGGGTCCTTTGTATGCTTGAGGCTGCTGGGGTGTCACTGCAGAATAAACTAGGAAAATATCCTCATACAGCGTTAGAAGTAAAATAATTTTTTAAATATTTATTTATTTATTCCCTTTTTCTGCCCTTGTTGTTTTTGATGTCGGCATTCTTGGACAGGACAGAGAGAAATGGAGAGAGGAGGGGAAGACAGAGAGGGGGAGAGAAAGACAGACACCTGCAGACCTGCTTCACCGCCTGTGAAGCGACCCACCTGCAGGTGGGGAGCCGGGGACTTGAACTGGGATCCTTACGCTGCTCCTTGTGCTTTGCGCCACCTGCGCTTAACCTGTTGTGCTACCGCCGGACTCCCGAAGTAAAATAATTTTTTTAAATTTATTTTTATTTATTCCCTTTTGTTGCCCTTGTTTTATTGCAGTTATTACTGTTGTTATTAATTTCATCATTATTAGATAGGACAGAGAGAAATGGAGAGAGGCGGGGAAGACAGAGAGGAGGAGAGAAAGACAGACACCTGTAGACCTGCTTCATCGCCTGTGAAGCGACTCCCCTGCAGGTGGGGAGCCGGCGGCTCGAACCGGCGTCCTTAACACCAGACCTTGTGCTTTGCACCACCTGCGCTTAACCTGCTGCGCCACCGCCCGACCCCCCAACTTAAAATAATTTTAACACTTCGGCACCTGGACTACTGGGCTCATAATATCTCATACTGCTCTCAGTGAGAAAAATGAATGTTAAAAGCTCGTTGCCTGTCTCCTGCAGGGATGTGTAACCCTCGGAACTACAGCGACACACCTCCAACCTCGAAGAGCACAGTGGAGGAGCTCCACGAGCCCATCCCGTCTCTCTTCCGGGCTCTCACAGAAGGAGACACTCAGCTGAACTGGAACATCGTCTCCTTCCCTGTTGCTGAAGAACTCTCACACCATGAGAATCTGGTCTCATTTTTAGAAACCGTGAACCAGCCACACCACCAAAATGTGTCTGTCCCCAGCAATAATGTTCACGCACCTTATTCCAGTGACAAAGGTAACTGTCAACAGTTGACTTTTTCTGTCCTGTTCTCTCACTTTCTTGTGGTCTGTGAAACCTACAGTAAGCTTATTATTAGGGTAACTGGTTTTGATTTTGTATAGTATTAAATAAATGAAGATCTTTTTTTTTAATTTGTTTAAGTATTTATCTGATAGAGACAGCCAGAAATTGAGAGGAAGGGGGAGATAGAGGAGACAGAGAGACACCTGCAGCACTGCTTCACCACTTGTGAAGCTTTTCCCCTGCAGGTGGGGACCAGGGGGCTTGAACCTGGGTCCTTGCGCACTGTAACATGTGTGCCACCACCTGGCCCCCAAATGAGGATCTTTAATAACCCCAATCCCAAAGGAGACATGGCATGGAAAACGTATTATGACAATTACTTCATCTTGGCAATAAAGATGATCTTAGAATATGAACAAGTTGGCACTAATTATGATATTTACTTGAATTCCATTTTAATTTGTTTTCCATATGAAAGCAAGAGTGCTAGAGGGGGCAAGATAGTATAGAGGTTATGCAAAGAAGACATTCATGCCTGAGACTCTGACGTCCCAGGTTCAGTTCCCCACACAGCCATAAACCAGAGCTGAGGAGTGCCTTGGTAGGAAGGAAGGAGGGAAGGAAGGAAGGAAAGAAGGAAGGTGTTTATCTTATATAGTATTGACCACCATCAAGTATCGTCCAGAGTGTGAAGTCAAGGTTGTTTTTCGTTTTTGTTTTTTTTTCACAGGTGTCTGTCATAGGACAGAGAGAAATTGAAAAAGGAGGGGTAGGTGGGAGGGGTGGAGACAGACGCCTGTGAACCTGCATCACCACTTGTGAAGAGACCCCTCTGCAGGTGGGGAGCCAGGGGTTCGAACTGGGATCCCTCTGTGGGTCCGTGTGCTTAACCTGGTGCGCTACTGACCGGTCCCATCCTCTTTTTTTTTTAAATTTATTTCTTTATTGGAGAATTAATGTTTTCCATTCAACAGTAAATACAAGTTTGTACATGCATAACATTCCCCAGTTTCCCATTTAACAATACAACCCCCACTATGTCATTTATCATCCTTCATGGACCTGTATTCTCCCCACCCACCCACCGCAGAGTCTTTTACTTTGGTGCAATATGCCAATTCCATTCAGTCCCATCCTCTTATTTCCTTTTTTTTTTTTTTTGCCTCCAGGGTTATTACTGGGGCTCAGTGCCTGCACCAGGAATCCACTGCTCCTGGAGGCTATTTTTTTTCCCTTTTGTTACCCTTGTTGTTTTATCATTGTTGTGGTTATTGTTGTTGGATAGGACAGAGAAAAATGGAGAGAGGAGGGGAAGACGGGGGGGGGGGGGGGGGAACACCTGCAGACCTGATTCACCACTCATGAAGCGATTCTCCCCCCTTCAGATGAGGAGCTGGGGGCTCGAACTGGGATCCTTAGGCTGGTCCTTGCGTTTTGCCCCACGTGTGCTTAACCCGCTGTGCTACCGCCTGACCCCCCTTTATTTCCTTTATAAACCAGTTTGCATTTTGTATGCGCAGTGGTAATTCTGCAGTCTCATATTAATACCAACATATTATTAATGAGAAAGATAGGGGGGGAGAGAGAGAGAGAGAGAGAGAGAACCAGACATCACTGTGCTCCATGTGCTGCTGGGGATTGAACTCAGGACCTCATGCTTGAGAGTCCAGTGCTTTATCCACCGTACCACCTCCGGGAGCACATACCTACTCAATCCTTACTTCATCTTCCTGTGTGCATTATACTCATCTCCTTGTAATTTGCCGTATTTTTCTCCATGGTGGGGAGAAATGAAGTTTTCTTTCTTCTTTCTTTCTTTCTTTCTTTCTTTTCTTTCAATAATAATTTTTCTCTTGTTTTAATCTTTTTATTATCTTTATTTATTTATTAGATAGAGACAGCCAGAAATCAAGAGGAAGGGGGGGGATAGAGAGGGAGAGAGCCAGAGAGACCCCTACAGCCCTGCTTCACCACTCACAAAGCTTCCCCTGTAGGCAGGGCCTGGCTTCCTGCACACCGTAAAGTGTGTCCAACCAGGTGTGCCACCCCTCCCCCCCGCCCCCGGGCCCTCAGCCTTCTTTCTCATTTAAGTCCAGCTTATCTCCTGAGATTTTTCCTTACTACTGAGACCCGTGCTAATTTGTCAGTTATTCAATTGGTTTTGTCAAATAACTTAGCCTGTAATATTGTATTCTCCACTAGTGATGTTATTTATCTCACGTGCCCTCTCCTCTCAACTTGATCGTTTATGTGGGGTTAACAATGAGAAGTGCTACAAATTGAAGCAACCACATATGGCTGCAGGACTCAAGATTGCTCTTAATAACAATCATGGTAACAGTCAGATTTTTCCAGAAACTAGCGCTGGCTTGTACCGAACATCCCAAGCCACTTTGCACCATTTCAATTGAATTTGTTTTGTTTTTATTATAAATTCTCAGTATACCTTTAGAACAGCATTTTTTTTTTCAAAAACTCTTTGAGCTGGAGAATTCTTTCCTCATAGAAGATCTTAGCAGAAATGCCCAGTTTTAACAGCACAGTTCTAAAGCATAGAAAATGTTGTTAAGGGAGTCGGGCGTAGCTCAGCGGGTTAAGCGCAGGTGGCACAAAGCACAAAGGTCGGCATAAGGATCCCGGTTCAAGCCCCCAGCTCCCCACCTGCAGGGGAGTCGCTTCACAGGTGGTGAAGCAGGTCCGCAGGTGTCTATCTTTCTCTCCCCCTCTCTGTCTTCCCCTCCTCTCTCCATTTCTCTCTGTCCTATCCAACAACGACAGCAATAACAACAACAACAATAAACAACAAGGGCAACAAAAGGGAAAATAAATAAATAAATGTAAAAAAAATTTTTAAAAAATGTTAAGTCCAGTGCATTAACTTTACTGTCAAAGTCTGAAACCTGGCAGTGAATTCGAACCCTCTGCCTCCTGTCAGCTGCAGCAGGAGACAGGAAAGCCTGGCTTCCTCTCAACATAATTCATAGTCGTGACTATTTGTTCTGTATCTCCTCCATTGTCCTGTGCAGGCAAGCAGTAAATTGCTATTAATAACATCCAGGTAGGGAGTCAGGTGGTAGTGCAGCAGGTTAAGCGTATGTGGCACGAAGCACAAGGACTAGCCTAAGGATCCCAGTTCGAGCCCCACTCCCCACCTGCAGGGGAGTCACTTCACAAGCAGTGAAGCAGGTCTGCAGGTGTCTGTCTTTCTCTCCTCCTCTCTGTCTTCCCCTCCTCTCTCCATTTCTCTCTGTCCTTTCCAAAAACGACGACATCAGTAATAACTAAAACACTAAAACAGCAAGGGCAGCAAAAGGGAATAAATAAATAAATAAACATCCAGCTAGATATTAAGAGTTCCTGCTTTTCCTCTTTCTTGCTTTTTAAAAAATATTTATTTATTCCCTTTTATTGCCCTTGTTGTTTTTTTATTGTTGTAGTTATTATTGTTGTTGTTATTGATGTCGTTGTTGTTGGATAGGACAGAGAAATGGAGAGAGGAGGGGAAGACAGAGAGAGAGGGGAAAGAAAGACAGACACCTGCAGACCTGCTTCAGCGCCTGTGAAGCGACTCCCCTGCAGGTAGGGAGCCCAGGGGCTCAAACCAGGATCCTTAAACCGGTCCTTGCGCTTTGTGCCACGTGCACTTAACCCACTGCGCTACCGCCCGACTCCCCTCTTTCTTGCTTTTTTAAAAGTTTTTTTTGTTTTGTTTTTCAGAGCACATGTGTACTGTGGTTTACTTTGATGACTGCATGTCCATCCACCAGTGTAAGATCTCCTGTGAGTCCATGGGAGCATCCAAGTACCGCTGGTTCCATAATGCCTGCTGCGAGTGCATTGGTCCAGAGTGTATCGACTACGGCAGTAAGACCGTCAAGTGTATGAACTGCATGTTTTAAGGAAGGAAAAGATTGCAGACCAAAGCAATGGAGCTAAAAAAAAAAAAAAAGAAAGAAAGAAAGAAAGAAAGAAAGAAAAGAAAAGAAGAAAGAAACTACCCAGCAAGTTCTCCTGGTGGCATCAGAATGCCAGCAAGCTAAGAAGATGTAAAAGCATTTGGACTGAGTTTCTTTGAAAGTCTAACAGGCTCGGTAAGATGTCCACTTAGAGTATAACTGACCTGACTCCTTGCTCGCAATAAGCCCTTTCCTTTTACCTACACACATGGACAACTGCAGTCACACAGCAGCATCATAGAAAAATTCCTTGAGAGATCAGATGTTTCTAATGTCAAACCGTATACCTTTTTTTTTTTCTGGCATCCCAGAAGTACTCTGCTTTGAAAACATTTTTTTCATCAGCATTATTTATTGGATGCTTATTTGTGTGCAAGGCGCTATGCTAGGCGCTGGGGAAGTTACAAAGCTGAGTCCAGTAAGACTGCCCTCAGAGCCACAGTCTAGTCTAGGAGCATTCAGTTTGTGGAGAAGGTGATCTCAGATATATCTGTTACACACATCCCTACAACAAAACTTAAGTTCACTTAGTTTCATCCATTTTCTTTTAGTTGAGCAGCTTCACATAAAAAGCATAAATCTGAAAATCTCATATTTCCACTCATAGACAAAATTTATTTTTTGAAGACATTTCAGTGTAAGTCGTGGATTCTTCTTGTGTTTGCTCCAAGGAATCCGAGTTCTTACAGGTCTATGCCATTCTTCACTGTGCCTTTTATCCTTTTCTGGTCCGTAAATAGTGCTGATACTCAAACTTATCGCCTCAAGAATCACACAAAATCAGCACAGAAAGCCTAATTCCAAACATTTGTATGTTGGTTTTATAAGTAAACGCTTCCCACGGTTTGCAACTTAGAATCTACGTAGTAGGATCCACCTTTGTCATACACAGGCTGATAAGACTTTGGAGAACACTTCTCCTCTTCTCCCGTCCTGCTGATAAAAGCAGTAATAAAGAGTTTCTGCCAGGAACTCTAGGTTGCACCTGTAAATCTATCAGACACCATCAGGACACACACCTGGGAAATTAAATCGTCTCTCTGACATCAAGTATCAGCTTACAGAATTCTGGGGTTGCCAAGTGACTGCCAAGTCAAGAGTCTTCGTAGAGGCTACAAACAGCTTGCCCTCTCGTGTGGAAATGGCAACACCAGAAGGCCATGCAGCAGTGGTTTTATGGATAAATTACGCCTTCTGGACCTTAGCACAATTCTCCCAATGGCCTAGCTAGCGGTGTTAGTATAAATATGAAAATTTTCAGTATCAACAAGGTTGAAAGTGCTATGTCACTTCTGTTAGGAAACAAACTAAAAACTATTTACATGCATTATTTTGTAGTCTTTAGTTTATACCTGGATAGCATGTTCTTACTAACCAAGTATATTTATATAGTACAAAGCCAGAAATCTTCCTGTTTGAGATGATATTAACTCCATATACATCACAGATATTAATTTTTTTCCATATTGCTTTGATAAGTGTAAGTACTATGAGCCCTTCAGAATAATAAAATTCCAATCTTTAAGCATGAATCTGGGCCAACTATTTATATTACAGAAACTGCTAACTTTACAAAAGTATAACTTTTTCAAGGGCATATTTGAATTACTAGTAACTTTTTAGGAAATAACTTCTCTATATATCTAAATATTTTAGTAAATAAAAGTAGAATGCTTTTAGACATTTTGTATTCATTATCCAAACAATAGTTATAAGACCATATATAATATTGTGATTAAATTTAAAGCCTTGATACTGCTTTTTCTTCTTTTCAATAATGCTAATGAATATTCAAGGTACTTTAAGCTTTTAAAAAGTTAAAACTGATGTGGTTGTTTAGATAGGAAGACATGGGGATAACCTTTCTCTTACTTTTACCAAGAATGCCTTTGTTTAAAAGTGCCTTAAAATATTTTCTCCCTCTCTTCTTTAGTACCAATAAAGTCCTGTTGGCTTTCTTGAACTTACAAAAGAGAAGGTGTTTATGGAATCTCTAAACAACTGCTTCATTTCAACCTTGCTGTTTTGGAAATGATTCCATGTGTATAAGTGGAGAATGGTTCTGTGTCTTTTGGCAACGTGTTTGATACATTGTTAGATATATCTTCAAACATCTACTGTCCTCTTATCCTCTTTCTTATAAAATTTCATTATAAAATTTTAAAATGTATCTTTTACCATATCACCACTACACAGGGAAGATAATTTCTTGAACCATATCATGTTTTAACTGATCTTTTTAGCTCTATTTCTCCTAATAGAAATTATACCTTAATATAATGATATTTTATTTTATTTTTTGCCTCCAGGGTTATTACTGGGTGCTCAGTGCCTGCACCACGAATACACTGCTCCTGGAGGCTATTTTTTTCCCCATTTTGTTGCCCTTGTTGTTTTTATCATTGTTGTGGTTGTTATTGTTGTTGGATGGGACAGAGAGAAATGGAGAGGAAGGGAAGACAGAGAAAGGGAGAGAAAGATAGACACCTGCAGACCTGCTTCACCGCTTGTGAAGTGACTCCCCTGCAGGTGGGGTGCCAGGGGTTGAACCGGGATCCTTATGCCGGTCCTTGCGCTTTGCGCCACCTGCGCTTAACCCGTTGCACTACCGCCTGACCTCCATTGATCTTCTATATTCAAATTTAATTTCTTTTTTTTTTTTTTTGGTTATGAAGGGGAGTTTGAAATAAGAAAAAAATCATGTTAAAGCTTCCCTTACCAGGTTTCGAGTAACAATTTTTTAAGTATGACATTTGGGGAGCCAGAAACTTCACTACAATGTGGATTTCTGTTACCACTTCATTTTTTTTCAATTTATTTTTTAATTCATGGTTCTCACTGGGGCATTAACTGCTCCAGGTTAACATTTTCAGATAGAGACAGATAAAAAGAAAGACCGCGATGGGATACAGAGATCTGGTGGTGGGAATTGTGTGGAGTTGTACCCCTCTTATCTTATGGTTTAGTCAATGTTTCTTTTTTACTGTTGTAATTATTCTTGTTATTGATGTCATCCCCCTGCAGTTGGGGAGCCAGGGGCTCGAACAAGGATCCTTAACACTGGTCCTTGTGCTTTGCGCCACTTGCGCTTAACCTGCTGCACTACCAATGTTTCCTTTTTATAAATAAAAATTTAAATTAAAAAAAAAAGACAGCACCACACCACAGCTTCCTTCAATGGGGTCAGGGCTGGGATCCAACCAGAGCTGTCCCCACAGCAAGCAAGCACACTGAGTGAGCTATCTTGCTGCCCTTCTAAGCTCAATTCACTTTCAGATAGTTGAAGCTCTGGTAAAAATAAATAAATAAATAAATAAGTAAGTAAGTAAGTAAGTAAATGAAAAATAAATTTAATTAATAAGTTATTGTCAAATACCACTCAAGTTTGAGTCGATGGGTATTATAAAAGTCACATCTAAAAAGTTCTTCTCTATGGAAAAAAAATATGGCCTTGGTAGCAGAATTTTCCATCTTCTCCAGTGACATCTCATTATTACTGAAACTGTCCTCAGAATTGTGACACCAAATCCCACAATTCCTACAAAATCAAGTCCTTGTTTACATAGAATGATATGCAAGAGGGACCTTCATTTAGAATGTTAACTTTAAAAAGTAATAATAATAATAAAGAATGTTAACTTTAAAGTTTCAGAAAACAAATTTGGTAAGAATGTCACAGTATTTGAATAATTACTTATAAATTGTAGCAGCATTAAAATGGAGGAAACAAATGAAAGTTTCCTAAAATTGAGATCATTGTAAATAAGCGCATATTTAAATTTTGTTTTCAATTTTGATGATCTGTAAAATCTATTCTGTATTCCCAAGAATCTCTTTAGTGTATATTACATGGTCTGCAATATGTATAATTCTGTATTTTCCCCCTTTGGCTATCCCTATAAACAAAAAATATTTTAATAAAAAATTGAGTGTGTCACAATTTTTGTTCATTTCAGCACAGAGCATCTAGATAAATTTGGCATTCTTGTCAAGTTATTAAGGGAAAAGGTGGGGGGCTGGGTAGTGACTCACTCGGTTGAGCGCACATATTACAATGCGTAAGGACCTAGGTTTGAGCCCCTGGTCCCCACCTGCAGGGGGAAAGCTTTGCAAATGGTGAGTAGTGCTACAAGTGTCTCTCTTCTTCTCTAACTCCCTATTCCCTCTCAGTTTCTGGCTGTCTCTATCCAATATATAAATAAAGATAGTACCAAAAAATAAAGTAAAATAAAGCATGTCAAATGAACTTATTTTTTATTTAGGAAAACTTGAAAAGATCGGGGGTTGGGTGGTAGCGCACCAGGTTAAGAGCACATAGTATGGGACACAAGGACCTGCACAAGGATCCTGGTTCAAACTTCGGCTCCCCACTTGTCGCTTCATAAGTGGTGAAGCAGGTCTGCAGGTGTCTCTCTTTCTCTCCCTCTATCTCTCCCCTCTCTCAAATTCTTTCTGTCCTACCCACTAAAATGGGGGAAATGGCCTTCATGATCAGTGGATTGTATGTAGTGCAGGCACTGAGCCCTGGAAGCAAAAGAAAGAAAAGTATAGAAGGTCTTAAGAGAGACTGAAGACCCCACCAATGTGTCCTGGAGCTCCGCTTCCCCAGAGACCCACCCTACTAGGGAAAGAGAGAGGCAGACTGGGAGTATGGACCGACCAGTCAACACCCATGTTCAGCGGGGAAGCAATTACAGAAGCCAGACCTTCTACCTTCTGCAACCCACAATGGCCCTGGGTCCATGCTCCCAGAGGAATACAGAGTGGGAAAGCTATCAGGGGAGGGGGTGGGAAATGGAGATTGGGTGGTGGGAATTGTGTGGAGTTGTACCCCTCCTACCCTATGGTTTTGTTAATTCTTTCTTAAATTAAAAAAAAAAAAAAAGGTCTTAAGAGATCTGAGCATGCCTGCCTGGCTTAGTAAATTCAAAATGAGCTGGGTGTTGGGTCAGTTGTAAGGCATCAGCTGTTTCCAGCCCCTGGTCTGCTTCCTATTGGCTTCTCAAGTTTAAGGACAGTCCCACCAGCCCAGCATCCTTGCCCGGACCCTCTCTACATAATTGTCCCTGAACACTTTCAGCAAAAGAACAATTTTCCAGGCAGAGGTAGACAGCATAATGGTTATACAAACAGACTCTCATGCCTGAGGCTCCAAAGCCCCAGGTTCAATCCCCGCACCACCATAAATAAGCCAGAGCTAAGCAGTGCTCTGGTTAAAATTAATTAAATTTATAAAGAACAATTTTCCTAGCCAAGTGTAATAATTTTTCCTTTCCTATTTTTTTCCTTTATTGGGGGATTAATGTTTTACATTTGACAGTAAGTACAGTAGTTTGTACATGCATAACATTTCTCAGTTTTCCACATAACAATACAACCCCCACTAGGTCCTCTGTCATCCTTTTCAAGGACCTGTACGTGTAATATTTTCTTAAGATTAATCCTACCTCCAGAATTCCTCAGATAGTCATTGTTTTAATATTTATTTATTCCCTTTTGTTGCCCTTGTTGTTTTATTATTGTAGTTATTATTGTTGTCGTCATCATTGTTGGCTAGGACAGAGGGAAACGGGGGGGTAAGACAGGGGGAGAGAAAGACAGACACCTGCAGACCTGCTTCACCACCTGTGAAGTGATTCCCCTGCAGGTGGGGAGCCGGGGGCTTGAACTGGGATCCTTATGCTTGTCCTTGGCGCTTTGCGCCACCTGCGCTTAACACACTGCGCTACTGCCCGACTCCCAGTCACTTTCTTTTTCTTTTTTTAGTGAATGTATTTGTTTATTCATAAGAAAAATAGGAGGGGAGAAAAAAAGCAGATATCACTCTTGTACATGTGCTGCCGGGGATCAAACTCAGGACCCCATGGTTGAGAATCCAATGCTTTATCCACTGCACCACTTCCCAGACCACAGACAGTCATTTTCTTTCTTCTTTTAAAAAATATTTTATTTTCCTTTTTTGTTGCACTTGTTTTTATTATTGTTGTGGTTACTATTGTTATTGATGTTGTTGTTGCCAGATAGGACAGAGAGAAATGGAGAGAGGAGGGGAAGACAGAGGGGGAGAGAAAGACAGACACCTGCAGACCTGCTTCACCATTTGTGAAGCAACCCCCCTGCAAGTGGGGAGCTGGGGGCTTGAACCAGGATCCTTACGCCAGTCCTTGAGTTTTGTGACATGTGCACTTAACCCGCTGCACTAGCGCCCAACCCTCAGACAGTCATTTTCTTAAGTCAATCAGGCCAGCAACCTGCCCTTGGGTTTTTCACACTGTCGTCCCCTTTTTATGCTGTCAGAATGCTGATATGTGAAGTAATCTATCATGCGTGTAGCATCTATGTCTCAATTATAACCTTATCCTGTGGAAACGATGGCAAGAGAACTCAGAATGTTGATTTCCTACTCTGACTTTCTGTAACTCCTTTAAAAAAAAACTTATTTATTTAGATAGAGACAGAGAAATCAAGAGAGGTGTGGGAAGATAAGGAGACACCTGCAGTCCTGCTTCACCACTCCTGAAACTTGCCCCTCTGCAGATTGGGGCTGGGGCCTTGAACCCAGGTCCTTGTGCATTCTAGCATATGCACTCAACCAGATGCACCACCGCTTGGTCCCGCTCTAACTCCTAACCATTGCACAGCATTATCAAATCCAAGGTTCTAATTGCTTACTACTCAGGAGACAACTAGCCAGGAAACAAGGGTTGGTGTGAGGAGAGCAGACTTGTTCAGGGGCTAGCCACCTGGGAATATGGCAGAATTTTATCTCAAAAGACTATTTTTATCTCACTGGCACCTCTCAGTATCTAAGTGGCTAGCTGCTGTGTACACTATCAAAGAAAGTAATCAGTCAGGAAGATAGTTATTGATAGCTGTCAAAACTAAAGCTTTGACTAGAAAACCACCCTTTTTTTATTGTCACCAGGGTGATCAATTGTTGGGGCTCAGTGCCGATACTATGAATCCATTGCTCCCAGAGGTCGTTCCTTCCTTTTTTCCCCCCTCTCTTTTCTACTTTTTACTGGATAACAGAGAGAAATTAAAAGAGGAGGGGGAGATAGAGAGGGAGAGAGACTCCAGCCCTGCTTCACTAGTCATGAAGTGTGTTGTCCCCCCCCCCCCAATGTCAGGAGTCGGGGCTTGAACGCGGATCCTTGCTCATGATAATTAGTGTGTTTGATTAGGTGCACCTCGGCCTAGCTCCCATCCCCCAGACTACCATTCTAATGTATTTAATCCCAATGACTAAACTTCTTTTTTTTTTTTTTTTCCTCCAGGGCTATTGCTGGAGCTTGGTGCCTGCACTACAAATCCACTGCTCCTGGAGGCTACTTTTTTCCTTTTGTTGCCCTTGTTGTTTTATCCTTGTTGTGGTTATTATTATTGTTGTTATTGATGCCGTCGTTGTTGGATAGGACAGAAAGAAATGGAGAGAGAAGGGGAAGACAGAGAGGAGGAGAGAAAGACAGACACCTGCAGACCTGCTTCACTGAGGCATGTGCAATACCACAGAGCTGTCTCTTTGCCCAATGTTTTACTCTTTTAAAATTTGTTAATATTTATTTTTGCTTTTGTTGCCCTTGTTGTTTTTTTATTGTTGTTGTAGTTATTATTGTTGTTGATGTCGTCATTGTTGAAAAGGACAGAGAGAAATGCAGAGAGGAGGGGAAGACAGAGAGGGGGAGAGAAAGACAGACACCTGTAGACCTGCTTCACCACCTGTGAAGTGACTTCCCTGCAGGTAAGGAGCCGGGGGCTCGAACCGGGATCCTTAAGCTGGGCCTTGTGCTTTGCGCCACCTGCCCTTAACCCACTGTGCTACCAGCTGGCTCCCACTCTTTTAAAATTTTTAAATGTGTTTTCTTTCCAGAGTACTGCTCAGCTCTGGCTTATATAGTGGTGTGGGAGATTAAATTTGGGATTTCAGATTTCAGACAAAAAAAAATCATTTTACATAACCATATGCTATCTTCCTTACTCCCAATGCTTTGTTCTTGATTTGTTGAGAAATAAGGAAAGAGAGGGAGTCGGGCTGTAGCGCAGCGGGTTAAGCGCATGTGGTGCAAAGCGCAAGGACTGGAATAAGGAACCGGGTTCGAGCCCCAGCTCCCCACCTGCAGGGGAGTCGCTTCCCAGGCGGTGAAGCAGGTCTGCAGGTGTCTGTCTTTCTCTCCCCCTCTCTGTCTTCCCCTCCTCTCTCCATTTCTCTCTGTCCTATCCAACAACGATGACATCAATAGTAACTACAATAATAAAACTACAAGGGCAACAAAAGGGAATAAATAAATAAAATAATATTAAAAAAAAAAGAAATAAGGAAAGAGAAAATGAGAATGAGAGAGATACTGAGACGGTTCCACTACCCATGAAGTTCCCCCGGCACTATTTCTAGTTCTCTTCTGTGATACCAGTGACCAAACCCAGCACCTGGGATATGGTAAGGTATGCTCTCTACCTGGTAAGCAGCCTCCTCGGCCCCTCAGTGTGTGACTTTTGGAAGGGACATAAACATTAGTCGATAATACTGAAAAAAATAAAACTGGGGGGTTGAGCGGTAGCACAGCAGGTTAAGCACAGGTGGCGCAAAGCACAAGGACCGGCATAAGGATCCTGGTTTGAGCTCCCGACTCCCCACCTGCAGGAGAGTCACTTCACAGGCGGTGAAGCAGGTCTGCAGGTGTCTTTTTTTTAATAAAGGATATATTCATGTTTTTAAATATATTTTTAAAGATTTTATTTATGAGAAAGATAGGAGGACAGAGAAAGAACCAGACATCACTCTGGCACATGTCCTGCCAGAGATCAAACTCAGGACCTCATGCATGAGAGTCCAAAGCTTTACCACTGCGCCACCTCTCAGACCACAGGTATCTATCTTTCTCTCCCCTATTCTGTCTTCCCCTCCTGTCTCCATTTCTCTCTGTCCTATCCAACAATAACAACAGCAATAATAACCACAATGATATAACAAGGGCAACAAAAGGGGAAAAAATGGTTTCCAGGAGCAGTGGATTCGTGGTACAGGCACCGAGCCCCAGCAGTAACCCTGGAAGCAAAATAAATTAATAAATAAAACTGGAATCATATTTCATAATTTATAGCAAAATTAACTCTATATCAAAGAGTTAAGAACCAACATTCAACCACAAAAGCAGAGAGAATTTTAGTTCTACAACAAAACCTTTCTATTATCAATGCAAAAATCTAAAAATCATTATATGACTGGTGCAGTTTTACACATGAATTGCTATATAGTGCTGAAATTTGAATGTGATAACTTAAAAATATAACCAATAGGGGCTGGGCAGTGGTACTTATGGTTGAGTGCACTTATGACAGTGCTCAGGGAGCCAGGTTCAAGCCCTTGCTCCCCACTTGCAGGGGGGAAGTTTGACGAACGATGGAGTGGTGCTGCAGGCGTCTCTCTCTCAGACTTCCCTTCCCTCTCAACGCCTCTGTCTAGATCCAAAAATAAATAAATATAAGAAAGAAAAGATAAATATATAACCAGTGAAAAAGAGAAAAAATGGGAATTCAGTGCTTGGCAAGTTACTAATAAAATAACCATATTATAAAAGTGTAATTGAAACCATAAAAGACCATTCAAAGAACAGGAAATGCCAATGACTATTGAAGGTTTTCAATCTGTTTAAGATTTGAGAAATGGGGGGGGGGGGGTTGGGCTGTAGCGCAGCGGGTTAAGCGCAGGTGGCGCAAAGCCCAAGGACCGGCATAAGGATCCCGTTCGAACCCCGGCTCCCCACCTGCAGGAGAGTCGCTTCACAGGCGGTGAAGCAGGTCTGCAGGTGTCTGTCTTTCTCTCCTCCTCTCTGTCTTCCCCTCCTCTCTCCATTTCTCTCTGTCCTATCCAACAACGACAACAACAATAATAACTACAACAATAAAACAACAAGGGCAACAAAAGGGAATAAATAAATAAAATAAATATAAAAAAAAAGAAAAATAGACACCTGCAGACCTGCTTCACTGCCTGTGAAGCGGCCCCTCTGCAGGTGGGGAGCAGGGTGGTGGGGACTTGAACCAGGGTCCGTGCGCTGGTCCTTGTGCTTAGTATGTGCGGTTAATTTGCTGTGCTGGCTCCCTCTTTCTTTCTTTCTTTCTTTCTTTCTTTCTTCCTTTCTTCCTTTCTTTCTTTCGTACCAGAGCTCTGCTCAGAACTGGTTTATGTTGGTGCTAGAGATTGTGAACCTGGTAACTCTGGTCCTTTTAGCATGAAACTTTTATTGCATAACTATTATGCTATCACCCTAGCCCCAGAAGTGCCTTTTTTTATTATTTCTTTTTTATAAGTACCATTTTAAAAAAAAACATTTAAAATTTTGTTCTCACTAGTGATTCAATAGTGGTTTACAAGATCATAATATTACAGGGGTTTGTCAGTTTCCTTTTTATAAATAAATTTTAAAAATAACAAGGGTATAAGTTCACACTGCATCCATCCCAGTTCTCTGTCCCTCCCCGCAGAACACACCCTTTTTATCCATCAAATTGACAAGGATCAATATTTTTAATGTATGGCATCAACAGTCATCAAAAAGTCACATAACACAGCACTGAGGCGGTTATGGGAAGCTGGTCATAGCACACTTGTGGGAATGTACTTTCCGTGACCTTGCAGAGAGGAATGTGATTGGCACTGTATACTAACGCAGCTGTTTCTTGTTTTATGGATTTGCTTGGAGAAAATTCTTAGAAGACTATTGTTGTCTCAGGTGTACAATTTCATGTTTCCGAAATACGTGCTAGCTTACCTCAGCCATCACTCAAATGCCCTTTCAACTGAGCTAGCCCACATGTAGGTTGTTGTTATTGATGTTGTCACTGTTAGACAGGACTGAGAGAAATGGAGAGAGGAGGGGAAGACAGAGAGGGGGAGAGAAAGACAGACACCTGCAGACCTGTTTCACCGCCTGTGAAGCGACTCCCCTGCAGGTGGGGAGCCAGGGGCTCGAACCAGGATCCTTACACCGATCCTTGTGCTTTGTGCCACGTGCGCTTAACCCGCTGTGCTATTGCCCAACTCCCTTTTATAAATTTTTTAAAATTATATTTATTTATTTATTGGATAGAGACAGCCAGAATTCAAGAAGGAAGGGGGAAATAGAAAGGGAGAGAGACAGAGAGACACCTGCAGCCCCGCTTCACCATTTTCAAAGCTTTCCCCCTGCAGTTGGGGACTTGAACCCTGGTCCTTGCACATTGTAACATGTGTGCTCAACCAGGTGCGCCACTACCAAGACCCTAATTAATTAATTACTGGACAGAAATCAAGAGGGAAGGGGGAGAGACAGAGAGAGAGAGAGAGAGAGAGAGAGAGGTACCTGCATCCCCGCCCCGTCAATAGTGAAGCTGTTCCCCTGCAGGTGGAGGGAGACCAGGGGCTTGAACCTTGGTCCTTGTGCACTGTAATGTGTGTCCTTAACCAGTTTTCACTACTGCCTGGCCCCAATAATTTTTTCTTTCTTTCTTTTTTCAAATATTTATTTATTTATTCATTCCCTTTTGTTGCCCTTGTTTTTTTTTTTTTTATTGTTGTAGTTATTGTTGTTACTGATGTCGTCGTTGTTGGATAGGACAGAGAGAAATAGAGAGAGGAGGAGAAGACAGAAAGGGGGAGAGAGAAAGATAGACACCTGCAGACCTCCCTCACCGCTTGTAAAGCAACTCCCCTGCAGGTGGGGAGCCGGGGGCTCGAACCCACATCCTTACACCGGTCCTCGCACTTTGTGCCACCTGCGCTTAACCCGGTGCGCTGCCGCCCAACTCCCATAATTTTTTTTCTTTAAAAGGAAAAAAAAGTTTGGTGTAGAGCAAAATATATTTTACAAATTATTTTATAATATGTGTATATGTTTCATTAAATGCATAACAAAAATATTTGAAGGGCCAGAGAGTGGCTTGCCAATAGCGCAAACATGTCACCATGCTTGAAGATCAGAGTTTGGCTCCCGTTCCCCACTTATTGGGAGAAACTGCACAAGTGCTGCAAAAGCTACAAGTGTCTCTCCTTCTTTCTCCCTCTCTCTCCATCTCTGTCTCTCACTCACTCTCTCTCTATATATATATATATTTTTTTTTAACCAGAGCACTGATCAGCTCTGGCTTATGGTGGTGTGGGGGATTGAATCTCACTCTCTATTTAAAAAAATGTCTCCAAGGACAGTGGAGTGGAGTAAGTACCAAGTCCCAATGATAAGCCTGGTGGGAAAAAGAAAGAATGGAGAAGAAAAAAAGGAAAAGAGAGAGGACAAAAAAAATATTTGAAAGTACTTTCAAGAAATGAAAATAACAACTGTCAACAGAGAAAAGGGAAGGATGAGTTCAGGTATAGAGGATATTCTTACTCTGCACATTTTCCTATGCTTGGTATTGTGAACCATGAGAAAGCATTACTTTTTCATAAAATAATTTAAATTTTAAAAAGACATGAACAGGACTGGAGGAAATAACATAGCAATTTATAAAACACACCGTTAATGGCCCAGGCACCAGAAGTCCCAAGTTCAGCCACTGATACCATCATAAGTCAGAGCTGAGCAGTGCTAAGGAAACAAAACAAAGAACAAAATGAGAGAGAAAAAGGAAGAGAGAAAACGTTTAAAACAGATAATCTTGTGGCTTGTGCTTCATGGAATTCTGCTACCATGAGGTTTACTTCTTGGTCTTCAGAGGAGAGCCCAAGAGTCTAAATTCAGACCACGTTGTTCATT
Source organism: Erinaceus europaeus (assembly GCF_950295315.1). Lineage (NCBI taxonomy): Eukaryota > Metazoa > Chordata > Mammalia > Eulipotyphla > Erinaceidae > Erinaceus > Erinaceus europaeus. The sequence continues at coordinate 118,571,168 of NC_080171.1, read as the reverse complement.
TAAGTCACTACATTCTGACATCCTTAATCAGAACTGGTAAGAAGCTCCAAATCTTTTTTTTTTCTCGACTTGTTTATGATGTTATTGCGAAGATGCTGATTTCCAGGAATGAGACGTGCTCCTGTTTCAGGTTCTTGAAATAAATCTGGAAAGAAAACAGGTTCTTGGGAGCCAGGAGACAGACCACTCACCAGCACACAGTTTACCATGTTAAAGGATCCAAGTTTGAGCCCCCAGCCACCACAAGAGAGCACCATGGAAAGCTGGAAGCTTCTGGAGCAGAGGAGGGCCCTGTCTCTCCTCTTGTTCCCTCTCTGCTTCACTCTCTTGTCTGGGGGTGGGGAGTGGGGGGCAAAGAGTCTTCCAGGAGCAATGGAATCAGGCTCGAACCCACAGCTCCCCACCTGCAGGGGAGTCGCTTCACAGGCGGTGAAGCAGGTCTGCAGGTGTCTGTCTTTCTCTCCCCCTCTCTGTCTTCCCCTCCTCTCTCCATTTCTCTCTGTCCTATCCAACAATGATGACAACAACAATAAAACAAGAGCAACAAAAGGGAATAATACATAAATAAATGTTTTAAAAATATGTATATTAAAAAATTAATAAATAAGGGTCAGGCATTAGCTCACCAGGTTAAGGGCACATAATACAACACACAAGGATTCTGTCTATCTTTCTCTCCCCCACTCTGTCATCCCCTCCTCTCTTCATTTCTTTTTCTTTTTTTTTAAAGATTTTATTTATTTATTTATTTATTTATTTATTTATTTATTAATGAGAAAGATGGGAGGAGAGAGAGAAAGAACCAGACCTCACTCTGGTACATGTGCTGCCGAGGACTGAACTCAGGATCTCATGCTTGAGGAGTCCGATGCCTTATCCATTGCACCACCTCCCGGACCTCTCCTCTCTCCATTTCTGTCCTATCCAGCAACAACAGCAGCAATAACAACAATAACAGCAACAACAGCAATAGAAAAATGACAGCCTCCAGGAACAGTGGATTCATAATGCAGGAGAGGAGCCCCAGCCATAACCCTGGAGGCAAAAAAAAAGTTAATAATGAGAAGAAATAATAAGTAAAATAATAAAGTAAATAAATAAATAAATAATATTTATAGTGAAATTATAAATCCCGAAAGAGCTTAAAGAGGTGTTCAGTCACTCCAGAGACAAAATCTAACAGCCCGGGCCCCTCTGGTCCCTGAGCAGAGACTCACCCGGTAAGATGAGGCCACGCCCCCGCCCTCAGAGAGGCGCTTCTGCCAGCTGTGTCTTCTTGTCAATGACTCTTCTTTCCCTCCCGAATAGTTTTTAGATAGAAAAACAAAACACCCCTCAAACAGACTGAAAAAGCAGTCGTCCATAATTCACTTGATCTTAACCAAAAGGCCAAGACGAGATAATTGCTTATAATCCAATCATTTGCAAATTCAGATATAAAATTAATTAGTTAATCCATTACTCAATTAATTAAAAATAAAGTCCTTGAAAGGTGTGTGAAAGTGGCTATCATAGCTGCAGGTGCCTCTTGGGAAAGGCAGTCTTTTTAAAAATATTTATTTATTTCCTTTTGTTGCCCTTGTTGTTTTATTATTGTTGTAGTTATTGTTGTTGGATACGATTCGACAGAGAGAAATGTAGAGGAAGACAGAGAGGGAGAGAGAAAGACGGACACCTGCAGACCTGCTTCACCGCTTGCAAAGCGACATCCCTGCAGGTGGGGAGCCGGGGCCTCGAACCAGGATCCTTATGCGGGTCTCTGCGCTTGCTGCCATGTGCACTTAACCAGCCGCCTGACCCCCCAGGACTACACATTTTAAAAAACAACCTGCTGTCACACACGTCATAGACCACAGCACCATGTAAATTGAATTACTGTATGCACTGGGAAACCAAAAGGTCTGTGACTAGCTTTAAGACAGTGATCTGGAACTGAATCCCTACTATCACCAAGGTGTGAAATAAAGATAATTTTTTAAATTCTAAAAAATAAATAAATAAAAAGGACTGGCATAAATATCCCGGTTTGAGCCCCTGGCTCTCCACCTGCAGGGACGTCGCTTTGCAAGCGGTGAAGCAGGTTTGCAGGTGTCTGTCTTCCTCTCCTCCCTCTGTCTTCCCCTCCTCTCTCCATTTCTCTGTGTCCTATCCAACAATGATGACATCACAACAACAATAATAACTACCACAACTATGAAAAATAAGGGCAACAAAAGAGAAAATAAATATTTTTTTAAATTATAACAGGAGTATAATTCTGCACTGTTCCCACCACCAGAGTTCTGTGTCCCCATTCCCTCTATTGGAAGCTCCCGCAGTCCTCCCAAGGTTGTAGAGATGGGTTGACTAGTTCTCTCTTTCTCTCTCTTTGCCTCCAGGGTTATCGCTGGGGTTCAGTGCCTGCACTACCAATCTACTGCTCCAGCTGGCTTTTTTTTTTCCATTTTGTTGTTGTTATTGCTATTGGATAAGACTGAGAGAAATCAAGAGAGGATGGGGAGAGAAAGAGAGACACCTGCAGACCTGCTTCACCACTTGTGAAAGGACCCCCCCCTGCAGGTGGGGAGCTGGAGGCTCGAACAGGGATCCTTGTGCGGGCCTTTGCGCTTTGCGCCACATGAGCTTAACTCACTGCGCTACCGCCTGGCCCCTGCATTGACAATTCTTATAACTAACTGTCTATATTATACATATTTGCTCACTTTGTTCCCTATGGTCCTGCCGTCTCTTCTTTTCTAAGTCATACATTCTACTTTTGAGTGTCCTTACTTTTTTCCCCTCTTCTCTCTCCCAGTCCTGATGAAATTGAAGTTTAGAGCTCTCTGGTCAACTTCCCCATCATTTCTCCCCCTCTAGGAGTAGGGACCAAAATTCTTTTGGAGGTGCAGAAGGGGGGAGTTCTGCCTTCTGTAACTGCTTCTCTACTGGATATGTGCTGTAGCAGGTCACTCCACACCCCCAGCCTGTTTCTATCTTTCCCTAGTGGGGCTCTGGAGAGGTGAGGTTCCAGGACACACTGGTCAAGTCATCCATCCAGAGATGTCAGGATGGAATCATAGTAGCATTTGCAACTTAGTGGCTGAAAGGCGGTAAGATATAAAGCAAGAAAGAATGATCAATGAACAGGAACCAAAAACACAGGAGTAGAGCAGATGAGAATAGGGATTTTAGGATGGAAAGAAGTGAAAAAATCCATTTTAGGTATGTTCCTAGGGGCCCATGACTTTTGTAATTTTTGATAACTAGTTAGTTTGATAATTAACATGGAGGTGGACAAATATATTGTCTGGGAAGATGGTGTCAGAATTGAGAATATGGCTAAAAAGTTGGATTAGAACAGAAAGTAGCTCCCAAACATGAAGAAAATCTATGAATAAAATTAGCTGTTTACCCCATCACCCTGACCCATATATATTCACATTTAGCACAGGAGCCTGTGTAATTTGAGTCCCTATCAGTTTGAGCTCATAGTCCATGGTCACAACTGGGAACATTCTAGGCTGTGCATGATTTCAGGACCAGTTTTTCTTGAGTAACAGGATAGGATAACTCAGCCTCCCTCTGAATTTTCTTTCTTTCTCTTTCTTCTTCTTATTTTTTTAAATATTTATTTATTGATTCCCTTTTGTTGCCCTTGTTTTATTATTGTAGTTATTATTGTTGTTGATATTGATGTCGACGTTGTTGGATAGGACAGAGGGAAATGGAGAAAGGAGAAGACAGAGAGGGGGAGAGAAAGATAGACACCAGCAGACCTGCTTCACTACCTGTGAAGCGCCCCCCCTCCCCCGCAGGTGGAGAGCCGGAGGCTCGAACCCAGATCCTTACGCAGGTCCTTGCACTTCGCGTGCTGTGTGCACTTAACCTGCTGAGCTAACGCCCAACTCCCTTCCTTTTTCTTTCTTTTTTTTTTTAAACTAGAGCACTGATTAGCTCTGGTTTATTGTGGTGGGGGTGGATTGAACCTGGATCTCGAGATCCTCGGGTATGAGAGCTTCGGCATAACTGTTATGCTATCTGCCTCTGTCCCTAGAAGAATTCTCTACGGCCAGCTCTGGCATGTGTAATATATTATTGGCTGCTCCATCCATTACGGGAAACACCGTAAGGATTTCTTCTCCTAGGACAAAGCTTGGGACATGAAGCAGCTGCCTTCAATCCTGGGTAATCACGAGACGTCTGACACACGCACAGTGTTATCCAGCATGGACAGTCTGGGGCAGATTTAAGACACGCAGAGGGCAGGATGCTGATGCAGAAGAGCCATATTCTAAGTCCTTCTCTGCCACCAACTTGACCTTTTCTTCTCCTCCAAGGTCATTGCTGGGCCACTACAAATCCACTGCTCCTGGTGACTTTTAAAAAAAATTTTTCATTTATTTTCCCTTTTGTTGTCCTTGTTTTTTATTGTTGTAGTTATTGATGTCATTGTTGTTGGATAGGACAGAGAGAAATGGAGAGGGGATGGGAAGACAGAGAGGGGGAGAGAAAGACAGACACCTGCAGACCTGCTTCACCGCCTGTGAAGCGAGTCCCCTGCAGGTGGGGAGCTGGGGGCTCAAACTGGAATCCTTACGCCGGTCCTTGAGCTTCGCGCCATGTGCGCTTAACCTGCTGTGCAATTAACTGCCTGACTCCCGGCCATTTATTTTTTTCCATTTTACTGGACAAGACAGAGAGAAATTGAGGAAGAGGAGATAAAGAGGAAGAGAGGGCCAGGTGGTGGTGCACCTGATTGAACGCACATGTTATAGTGCTCAAGGATCGGGGTTCAACCCCCGGTCCCGGTCCCGATCCCAACCTAAAAGAGGAAAACTTTACAAGTGGTGAAGTAGGGGTGCAGATGTCTCTCTTCCTTCCTATCTCCCCTGTCCTCTTGATTTCTGGTTGTCTCAATCTAATAAATAAAGATAAAGACAAACCAGAGAGAGAGAGGAAAAAAAAAAACACCTGCAGGTGGAGAGTCAGTGACTTGAACCCGCATGGGTCCTTAAACTCAGTGCTATGCTCCAAAGTCCTAGGTTCAATCCCCTGCACCACCATAAGCCAGAGCTGAACAGTGCTCTGGTAAAAAAAAAAAAAAAAAAACTCAGCGCTATGTGCACTTAACCTTGTGTATCACCACCTGCCCACACCTGGCCTTCTTGTTGCTAGTCTCTTGACTAACAACAAGGACTTGACTAACTAAGGACCTTTCTAGTTCTTGCATTGTGTGGTCAAGATAGAATGGTACAAAATAGGTGCTTTTAGGGGTTAAGGCGGTGGCACACCCGGTTAAGCACACGTGAGTACTATGTGCAAGGATAAGCGCAAGGACGCAGGTTCGAGCCCCCACACCCACCTGCAGGGGGAGTCGCTTCACAAGCAGTGAAGTAAGTCTGCAGGTGTCTCTCTCCCTCTATCTTCCTTGCCACACTCAAGTTCTCTTTGTCCTATAGAATGAAAAGAAAAAGGCCACCAGAAGTGGTGGATTCCAAGGACTGGAAATAATAATAATAATAATTACATAGATGCTTTTAAAACTAAATTTTTGGGAATGGATAGTTATGCACTCAGTTGAATCCACATGTTACCAAGCACAAGAACCCAGGTTCAAGCCCGCTGTCCCCACCTTTGGGGGAGGGACTTCACAAGCAGTGAAACATTGCTGTGCTGCAGGTGTCTGTCTTCATCTCTCTCTCTCTAGACATCGCCTCCCACCGCGCTCGATTTCACTCAGACCTATCAAACAATAAAAAAAAGGGGGTTGGGTGGGAGCACAGCGGGTTAAGCGCACTTGGCGCCAAGCGCAAGGACCAGCGTAAAGATCCCGGTTCAAACCCCCGGCTCCTCACCTGCAGGGGAATCGCTTCACAGGCGGTGAAGCAGGTCTGCAGGTGTCTGTCTTTCTCTCCCCCTCCCTGTCTTCCCCTCCTCTCTCCATTTCTCTCTGTCCTTATCCAACAACGACGACATCTATAACAACAACAATAACTATAACAACAATAAAAAAACAAGGGCAACAAAAGGGGGAATAAATATAAAAATTAAAAAATAAAAAATAGGGAGTCGGGCGGTAGCACAGTGGGTTAAGCGCACATGGCGCAAAGCACAAGGACCTGCGTAAGGATCCCGGTTCAGACCCCGGCTCCCCACCTGCAGGGGAGTCGCTTCACAGGCGGTGAAGCAGGTCTGTAGGTGTCTGTCTTTCTCTCCCCCTCTGTGAGCTTTGCACTACGTGTGCTTAATCCACTGCGCTACCGCCTGGCCCCCAAAATGCAGATCTTCAAAAGGAAGTTTTCTCACTGGGAAAGGGCTTCCTCCTTGGACCCTAAAGTTGATTGATTCTCCTTGCCACTGGTGATACCAGAATACAAAAGCCTGAGTGGACACTGAGGATCCAGTTTCTCCCTTAGCAGATGGAGAAGAACGGCCACGAGCTAACAGGAACAGAGCAGAGTGGGAGGCCTAGCTCCCCGACCTCACAGCAATGTGCTGTGTGACTTCTTGGGAGAGCCCTGTTCATGGGATGAAGACAAGTCTGGGGAGACAGCAGAACACAGACCTGCCTTCCTGATGCCTTTTCTTGGCAGATAGGGGCCAGTCCTGCACTGGCAGCACCACCCATCTCAAAGGCCTCTCCAGCGGTGCCACAGTGTCTCTGAAAGGCATATGTTCTCATGGGGAAGTGAAAAGGAATTTAGAATTAGGGATTCGGGGGGACCAGGTGGTGGCACACCTGGTTGAGCACACACATTACAGTGCACAGGGACAACACAGGTTCAAGCCCCTGGTCCCCACCTACAGGGGGAAAGCTTCACAAATGGTGAAGCAGGGCTACAGGTGTCTCTCTGTTTCTCTCCATCTCTATCCCCCTCTCCTCTCACTCAACATCTCTCTGTCTCTAACCAATAGTAAACAAATAAGAAAAAAAGGGGGGGAGTCGGGCGGTAGCGTAGCGAGTTAAGCGCATATGGTGCAAAGCGCAAGGACCAGCTGAAGGATCCCAGTTCGAGCCCCTGGCTCCCCACCTGCAGGGGAATCGCTTCACAGGTGGTGAAGCAGGTCTGCAGGTGTCTTTCTCTCCTCCTCTCTGTCTTCCCCTCCTCTCTCCATTTCTCTCTTCCTATCCAACAATGACATCAATAACAACAAGAATAATAACTACAACAATAAAACAACAAGGGCAACAAAAGGGAATAAATAAAAAAAAAATTTTAAGTGGAGAAGTGATTAGAACTGCTTTCTCTGCACCATATAAGATGGTGGCCATCTGCAAGCCAGAGGGGAATTCTCACCAGAGATGGGACCTGCCAGCAACTTGTCCTTATGTTTCCAACCTCTAGAACTGTAGGAAGTGCTTGTTTAAGCCACCCAGGCTAGGGTATTTTATTATAGAAGTCTGAACCGACAGAGACAAGCAGTTTCTGATGGGACAGATGTTTCCATGTTGGCAAGCACTCATGTAAGAAAGCAATCAGTGTTGCTTACTTGAAAACAATGGGTTGGAATTTTTGGAAGACAGGATCACATAGAATGTAGAAAATCCATATTCCTTCTTGGGTTGCTCCCTCGTTTCTCCTCTCCAGATATTTCTGGATTCCATCTGGTGCTTCTTAAAGCAGCAGTCCTCCACCCATCCCCATCCCCACCCCCCAGAATAAAAGGCCAGATTCCTTTAGCTGGTAAATATGTAGAAATGTCCTCACAGCATCAGTCACATAGCGATACAGGTCTCAGCCCGTTTGCACCTCTCTCATTGTGCCTGGTTGTCTGGGTATGTCGGCTGTCTACTGGTAACATTTTAATCTAACATAACTAGCTCTCCTGTGCTGTGATGCCAGAAATATCTGTACCCTGGGGAAATATGTCCAACAGAGAACAGTCAGGATGAGCTGCCTCCATCCGCTTGGGTGTTTGAGGCTAAACTCACCTGTCCACTCTCAGGCGGTTGACAGCCCATGCACTGGGGTGCAGTGAATGTCAGAGCTTTATTGGGAATTAGTAGACTTCTGACTGTCAGCACGCTGGGAATATGTTATTTCCTAAAAAAAAAAAAAAAAAAAAAAACTCCATGTGGAAGTGCAGTGTGGGACTATACCCTGTGATCTTACAATTTTACGAGTTATTAAAGTAAAAAAATTAAGAACTTAAAAAAAAACCCTCCTCATGGGTGGGAGAGATTTCATAGTGGTTATGAAAAAGACATTCATGCCTGAGGCTCTGAGGCCCTAGGTTCAATTACCTGCTCCACCATCTGCCAGAGTTGAGCAGTGTTCTGGGGGGGGGGGGGGGTTACTTTTGCAGGAGGGAGATAGCTTAATGGTTATGCAAAGGACTTTCATGCCCCCCCCAGACTCCTCATAGATTCTATTCTCTCTGCCCTCTACTGCTTTCTGGAGTTTATCTATTTTGTTGCCCTGCTCTGATACTGTTTTAGCTTGTTCAGCTAGTTGCCTTCTTAGCTCAGAGATTTCAGCTTTCAGCTCTCTAATAACCATGAGATTATTAGAATTTTCTTCCATATTCTCATTTGTTGTTCCTGCATTTCTGATTACAATTTTTTCAAATTCTTTACTCACTCCTGTTATTATTTCCTTAGCTAATGTTTGGATGTTGAACTCGTTGTTTTGTGCTTCACCCTCTGGAGGACTTTTAGCTGGACTCTTGTCCTGGTTCGAGTCTCCAATATTTTTTCTTGTTGTTTTAACCATTTTATATATTATGTTATGAGTTCCCTTTATCAGTACTTTTCAAATTATTGATCACTATTGCCTGGATTGACTTGTGTCTAAGTAATTTAATTAAAGGGTTTACCGTGGTGGAAGTTAACAGTTTTTTTTCAATCCCTGAGTTGGAGCTCAGTGGTGTAAAAGCCTCTTTTTTTTCTTCCCTGTAGGCTATGGGTGCCTGAGGGCTTTTAAACTATCAATAGGCTTCTTAGCTTAATCACTGACTCCTGACCAAGAGATAAAGCAGGGTGTGGCAGAGATAATCCAGTGGTTATGCAAAGAGACTTTCACAGCCCCTCAGCTATGCCACCGAGGTATAGGTCTTCTCCTGAGTTTCCCGGTTAGATCTCTGTACACTGGTGTCCCTCCCTGTTGCTGCTCCAGATTCTGAGGGTAGTAGCAATGGAGACTCAGAGTTGCACTTGGTGAGTCTCTGGGGAGTCCTTTCCTCCCTTCAGCTGTCCCCTTGTTGTGGAGCAGACTGGAGGTGGTGTCTCCACTGATAAACTGCTGAATGTTAGCAGTCACTTAATCTCTCCTTAGGCCCCTCTCTCCTCTCTGTCACCAGCCACGCGTGTTTGTACTCACGGGTGATTTACTGGGTTCCTGTGGTCATTCTAGTCCTGTCTTGTTTTGGTCCGGGTGGTCTCCTTTGGTATTCCTCCTCCAAAAAAAGCTTTTCAGATATCGCAGGTGGCGGTAGGTTCTTAATCTGAGGGTGTAGGAGGTGAAGAGCCCAGACTTCTGTAGTCTCAGATTCAATCCCCTATACCACCTTAAGTCAGAGGTAAGCAGTGCTCTGGTTTCTTTCTCTCTGTATCTTTCTCTCTCATTAAAAATAAATAAAATGTGGGCTGGGGAGACAACATAATGGTTATGCAAAGAGCCTTTCAGGCCTGAGGCTCTGAGGTCCCAGGTTGAATCCCCAGCCCCACCATAAACCAGAACTGAGCAGTGTTCTGGTATCTCTGTCTCTCTCTCTATCTCTCTGTATCATTCCCTCTGTATCTACTCTTTCTCATTACAATAAATGAAATTTTAGGGGGTCGGGCGGTGGCGCAGTGGGTTAAGCGCATGTGGCTCAAAGCGCAGGGACCGGCGTAAGGAACCCGGTTCGAGCCTCCGGCTCCCCACCTGCAGGGGAGTCGCTTCACAGGCGGTGAAGCAGGTCTGCAGGTGTCTATCTTTCTCTCCCCTTCTCTGTCTTCCCCTCCTCTCTCCATTTCTATCTGTCCTATCCAACAACGAATTGCGTCAACAATGGCAATAATAATAGCCACAACGAAGCTACAACAAGGGCAACAAAAGGGGGAAAAAAAAATGGCCTCCAGGAGCGGTGGATTCATGGTGCAGGCACCGAGCCCAGCAATAACCCTGGAGGAGGAAAAAAAAAAAAAAGAAATTTAAAAAATTTTTAATTAATAAAATATAAAGTCCTAAATTCAGTACCTCCACTACAATCAGTAAACCAGAGCCAGAGTAATGCTCTGGTAAAACAAACTCCACATAATCCCCAAGGAGGACTATTATACCATTTGGTATGTCGAACTGCCCCTGCGGCTACAGACAGACTATGACCCACATAGTCAACGACTGCCACCTCTCCAGATTCAAAGGAGGTCTCGAAACTTTACATCAGGCTCAACCTGACGCTGTTGACTGGCTACGGAAGAAGGGCAAACGCTAGAAGAAGAAGAATTGTTGTTATTGCCTTGCAAAGTGAAATATTTAACAAAGGAACTCTTGAATATTCACTAGAGAGACTAGCTCATCCTTTATTTACCAGAAAGCTTTCCAGTCACTTCAATAAGGAATTCTATAAGTTATTTCAGGGGAGTCGGGTGGTAGCACACATGGCGCAAAGTGCAAGGACCGACATAAGGATCCCGGTTCGAGCCCCCAGCTCCCTACCCGCAAGGGAGTCGTTTCACAAGCAGTGAAGCAGGTCTGCAGGTGTCTATCTTTCCTCCTCTTTGCCTTCCCCTCCTCTCTCTATTTCTCTCTGTCCTATCCAACAACAACAACAACAACATCAGTAACAACAACAATAAAACAATAAGGGCAACAAAAGGGAATAAATAAATAAATATTTTAAAAAGTTATTTCAGTTGGCACACTTTTGTTGTAATCATACCCACTCATAAATTTGTAAGGGAGATGAGAATTCCTTATTTTTAAAAAGACTTCAACAAGGGCAACAAAAGGGAATAAATAAAATAAATATTTAAAAAAATAAAAAAAAATTTAAAAAAGACTTTTTTTTTTAGGACAGAGAGAAATGGAAAAAGGAGGAGAAGACAGAGAGGGGGAGAGAAAGACAGACACCTGCAGACCTGCTTCACCGCCTGTGAAGCGACTTCCCTGCAGGTGGGGAGCCCCGGGCTCAAACCGGGATCCTTACTCAGGTCCTTGTGCTTTGCGCCACGTGCGCTTAACCCACTGCCCTACTTCCCCCCTCCCCGGGAAGCTTCTAAACAGGGCTGCAGGTAACTGTCTGTCTCTCTCACTCTCTATCTCCTCTTCCCCTCTCAGTTTCTATCTCTATCCAATAATAAATAAATATTTTATTTATTATTATTATTTTTTTAACCAGAGCACTATTCAGCATTGGCTTATGGTGGTGCGGGGGATTCAACCTGGGACTCTGGAACCTCAGGCATGAGAGTCTGCATAGCCATTATGCTATCTACCGTCCGCCCAAATAAATAAATTGTAACAAAGGAAATATGTGAAGTAAAAGAAGTTGAATGATTATTATTACTTCAGATGGAAAGAGACAAAGAGGCAGAGAGAGAGGAGGAGAGGGAGAGAGACAGCAGCATCAACGCTTCCTTCAGTTTGATGGGCGCCAGGCACCAACCTGAGCTGTGAACCTGCTAAAGCAGCTATTTTGCTGGCCCTCAGTCAAGCTGTTATCTAGTGCCAATCCAGAATCAAAGAAGCTTGACAAGTCCTTGGGCCACATATCCTCTCTCTCAGGTTGCATACTTGTGTCTCACAAGATGAAACTCTTATTTAACAGCTGGAAAATCACTGAAAACGTAGACAACTAGCAAAAACATAATGCTAGAGGTTGTGAATATGTAAAAAAAAAAAAAGTTTCCACAATTTCAGTTGAATAACCCAAACCATTCCAGAATTCATGTGATCCACAAAACTAGGTCTGCACGATGAACACAGCATCTGTGAAGCAGCAAACACACTGAACGCATGTTCAAAGCAAAGCCACATTGGCCTGACTAAAGCAGGAACAGCGCTCCAAACAAAAGCCGACCCCTGGCACTGGATGAAAGTTCACGACTGTGGGACCACGTGAGTGCTCAGGGTGCGACGCTGACTGACCATCCGTATGGTGCACACTAACCCGGGGCATAGGCTCACTTATTTTCTTTATCTTTCTTTCTTTTTTTTTTTTTTTGCCTCCAGGGTTATTGCCGGGGCTCAGTGCCTGCACCACAAATCCACTGCTCCTGGAGACCAATTTTTCCCCTTTAGTTGCCCTTGTTGTTTTTTTATCATTGTTGTGGTTATTATTATTGTTGCTGTTGCTGCTGTCTTTGGATAGGACAGAGAGAAATGGAGAGAGGAGGGGAAGACAGAGAGGGGGAGAGAGAGACAGACACCTGCAGACCTGCTCCACTGCCTGTGAAGCGACTCCCCTGCAGGTGGGGAGCCAGGGGCTCGAACCGGATCCCCACGCTGGTCCCTGCGCTCGGCGCCACGTGCGCCCAGCCCCCACTGTGCTACACCTGGCTCCTGCTCACCGCTTTTCTATCCTTCCGTGAGCCAGGGTGTGAAGTCGTGCAGTCTAGTGCATCTTAGAAATGTAACACCGGAGGTTGGGCAGTGGCGCACCTGACTGAGTGCACATGTTACAGTGCTTAAGGACCTAGGTTCAAGACCCCAGTCCCCACCTTCAGGGGGAAAAGCTTTGCAAGTGGTGAAGCAGGGCTGCAGGTGTGGCCCTGTGATTATCCCTCTCTATATATCCCCCTTCCGTCTTGATTTCCGGCTGTCTCTATCCAATAAATAAAGATAATAAAAAAATTATTCTTTGTGGGGGCTGAGCAGTAGCGGAGTGGGTTACAAGGACCCGCATAAGGATCAGGGTTCAAGCCCCCAGCTCCCCACCTGCAAGGGGATAGCTTCACAAGCGGTGAAGCAGGTCTGCAGGTGTCTTTCTCTCCTCTCTGTCTCCCCCTCTTCTCTCGATTTCTTTCTGTCCTATTCAACAACAACAGCTATAACAACAATAACAACTACAATAACGGCAACAAAATGGGAAAAATAGCCCCCAGGAGCAGTGGATTCGTAGTGCAGGCACAGAGCCCCAGAAATAATAACCCTGAAGGCAATATATATATATATATATATATTTATATATATATTTATATATACTTTGTAAATATAACAACATCTGAATATAAGCAACAAAAAGTAGTACTGGAGGAGAGTGACCCAAGTAAATAAACACTAAGCTTGTACCTAATAATTCAGTGAAATCAGGGGCCGGGTGGTAGCACACTGGCTAAGCATACATGGGAACCCAGTTCAAGCCCCCTGCTCCCCACCTGCAGGGGCTCGCTTCACAAGCAGTGAAACAGGTCTGTAGATGTCTATCTTTTTCTCTCCCTCTGTATCTTCCCCTCCCTTCTCAATTTCTCTCTGTCCTATCAAAAATATCGGGGGTGGGGGGTGGGGAGTGGGGAGGCTACAGGAGCAGTGGATTCCTAGTGTAAGCGCCGAGCCCCAGCAATAACCCTGGAGGCACAAACATATATATATATATATACACACATACATATCAGTGATATCAGTGTAGTTAAAAAGAAGGAGGAAGAGGAGGAGGGGAGGCAGCAAGATAGCTCACCTGAGTGGCTGTATGCTTTGCCATTCTCACTGGGGAGGAGATAAAACTGTGGATGCCCAAGGTGAGGAGGTCGGACCCTCTATCGCCTGGCCCTCTGACAAGTGTCAGGGAGTAACCCCATGGTAACAGGGGGACCAGGAACAGCCATGCAGACCTGAGAGGGTGCCCACACCTGAAATGCTCAGGTGACATTCTGAGGCCCTGAGTTTGACTTAAATGTAGAAGGAAGTTACTATATTTACAGAGCCTACATGTGTACTTTTTTTTTTTGTCTGTCTGTCTGTCTGTTTTCCTTCAGGATTATCTCTGGGAGCTGCTGGGGGCTCAGTGCCTGCACTACAAATCCACTGCTCCTGGAGGCCATCTTTTTCCCATTGTTTTTGTTGCCGCTGTTGGATAGCGCAGAGAAAAATGGAGAGAGCGGAGCTACGAGCAGCAGATCACTTTCTCTCCTCTCCTCTCCTCTCCTCTCCTCTCCTCTCCTCTCCTCTCCTCTCCTCTCCTCTCCTCTCCTCTCCTCTCCCGGATCAACTAGGAATACCAAAGGAGACCACCCGGACCGAAACAAGACAGGACTAGAATGACCACAGGAACCCAGTAAATCACCCGTGAGTACAAACACGCGTGGCTGGTGACAGAGAGGAGAGAGGGGCCTAAGGAGAGATTAAGTGACTGCTAACAGTTCAACAGTTTGTCAGTGGAGACACCACCTCCAGTCTGCTCCACCAACAAGGGGACAGCTGAAGGGAGGAAAGGACTCCCCAGAGACTCACCAAGTGCAACTCTGAGTCTCCATTGCTACTACCCTCAGAATCTGGAGCAGCAACAGGGAGGGACACCAGTGTACAGAGATCTAACCAGGAAACTCAGGAGAAGACCTATACCTCGGTGGCATAGCTGAGGGGCTGTGAAAGTCTCTTTGCATAACCACTGGATTATCTCTGCCACACCCTGCTTTATCTCTTGGTCAGGAGTCAGTGATTAAGCTAAGAAGCCTATTGATAGTTTAAAAGCCCTCAGGCACCCATAGCCTACAGGAGAAAAAAAAAAGGCTTTTACACCACTGAACTCCAACTCAGGGATTGAAAAAACTGTTAACTTATATAAAATGGTTAAAATAACAAGAAAAAATATTGGAGACTCGAACCAGGACAAGAGTCCAGCTAAAAGTCCTCCAGAGGGTGAAGCACAAAACAACGAGTTCAACATCCAAACATTAGCCAAGGAAATAATAACAGGAGTGAGTAAGGAATTTGAAAAAATTGTAATCAGAAATGCAGGAACAACAAATGAGAATATGGAAGAAAATTCTAATAATCTCATGGTTATTAGAGAGCTGAAAGCTGAAATCGCTGAGCTAAGAAGGCAACTAGCTGAACAAGCTAAAACAGTATCAGAGCAGGGCAACAAAATAGATGAACTCCAGAAAGCAGTAGAGGGCAGAGAAAATAGAATCAATGAGGCTGAAGACAGAATTAGCAAGATTGAGGATGAATTAGAGACAACTAAAAAAGAAGTAAGAGATCTCAAAAAAAGATTAAGAGATGCTGAAAACAACAACAGAGTCCTATGGGATGACTTCAAAAGAAACAATATACGCATTATTGGCTTACCAGAGGAAGAAAGAGAAGGGGAGGAAGAAAGCGTTCTCCAGGCCATAATAGCTGAAAATTTCTCTAGTCTAGACAACACCAAAGACATAAAGATTCAAGAAGCCCAGAGGGTCCCAAACAGAATTAACCCAGACCTAAAGACACCAAGACATGTCATACTTAGATTGGAAAGGAATAAGGATAAAGAAAGGATCCTCAAGGCTGCAAGAGAAAAACAAAGAGTCACCTACAAAGGAAAACCCATAAGATTAGCAGCAGACTTCTCCATACAAACACTACAGGCCAGAAGAGAATGGCAAGATATCTATCGAGTGCTCAATGAGAAAGGCTTTCAGCCAAGAATACTATATCGTGCTAGATTGTCATTCAGACTAGATGGAAGCATCAAAACCTTCTCAGACAAGCAACAGTTGAAGGAAGCAACCATCACCAAGCCTGCCCTGAAAGAAGTTCTGAAAGGTCTCCTATAAACAACCAGACCACCACAAATAGGACATATATCAAAACACTCTAAAACTCTACAAGAATGGCGTTAAAATATCTTCAATCTTTGATATCAATAAATGTCAATGGCCTGAATTCACCTATTAAAAGACACAGAGTAGGCAGATGGATCAGAAAACACAACCCAACAATATGTTGTCTACAGGAAACTCACCTAATGCAACAAGACAAACACAGACTTAAAGTGAAAGGATGGAAAACTATCATTCAAGCCAATGGCCCACAAAAAAGGGCAGGAACAGCTATTCTCATATCTGACATGATAGACTTTAAAATAGATAAGATTAAAAAAGATAGGAATGGACACTACTTAATGCTCAGAGGATCAGTAAATCAAGAGGACTTAACAATTATTAATATCTATGCACCCAATGAGAAGCCATCTAAATACATCAAACTTCTACTGAAAGAGCTACAGCAATATATTAACAGTAACACAATCATAGTAGGGGACTTCAACACCCCACTATCTCAACTTGACAGATCATCCAGGCAGAAAATCAGTAAAGACATAAGGGAGCTAAATGAAGAGATAGATAAACTAGAACTATTGGACATTTTCAGAGTCATTCATCCCAAAAAACTGGAATACACATTTTACTCAAATCCACATGGATCATTCTCAAGGATAGACCATATGTTAGGCCACAAAGACAGCATCAGCCTATTCAAGAGCACTGAAATCATCCCAAGCATCTTCTCAGACCACAGTGGAATTAAACTAACACTTAACAATCAACAAAAGATTAGTAACAGTCCCAAAATGGGGAAGCTCAACAGTACACTTCTTAACAACTTCTGGGTCAAAGAGGAAATCAAGGAAGAAATCAAAATGTTTCGAGAGTTCAATGAAAATGAAGACACAAGCTATCAAAATATTTGGGACACAGCTAAAGCAGTCCTAAGAGGGAAGTTCATAGCTATACAAGCACACATTAGGAAACAAGAAAAGGCACAAATAAACAGCCTGATTGCACATCTTAAAGACCTAGAAGAAGAACAACAAAGGAATCCTAAAGCAACCAGAAAGACAGAAATTACTAAAGTTAGGGTAGAAATAAATAACATTGAGAATAGGAAAACCATACAAAAGATCAATGAAAGTAAATGTTGGTTCTTCGAAAGAGTAAATAAAATCGACAAACCTTTAGCCAGACTCACAAAACAAAAAAGGGAGAAGACCCAAATAAATCGGATAGTAAATGAAAGAGGAGAAATCACAACAGACACTGCAGAAATTCAACATATCATGCGAGGCTTCTATGAACAACTATATGCTACCAAGCTAGAGAACCTGGAAGAAATGAATGATTTCCTAGATACCTACCAACTTCCAAAACTAAGTAAAGAGGAAGTGGATAACATGAACAGGCCCATCACAGCTAATGAAATTGAAACAGTTATCAAAAATCTTCCCAAAAATAAAAGTCCTGGACCAGATGGTTTTACAAATGAATTCTACAAAACTTTCAAAGAAGAACTAATACCTCTACTTTTAAAAGTCTTCCAGAAGATTGAAGACACTGGAATACTCCCTGCCAGCTTCTATGAAGCCAACATCACCCTGATACCAAAAGCAGACAGGGACACAACCAAAAAAGAAAACTACAGACCAATATCTCTGATGAACAGAGATGCGAAAATATTGAACAAAATTCTAGCCAACCGGATACAGCAGTATATCAAAAAGATTGTTCATCATGACCAAGTGGGGTTTATCCCAGGCATGCAAGGTTGGTTTAATATACGTAAATCAATCAATGTGATCCACCACATCAACAAAAGCAAGACCAAAAACCACATGGTCATATCAATAGATGCAGAGAAAGCCTTTGACAAAATACAACATCCCTTTATGATCAAAACACTACAAAAAATAGGAATAGATGGAAAATTCCTGAAGATAGTGGAGTCTATATATAGCAAACCTACAGCCAACATCATACTCAATGGTGAAAAACTGGAAGCATTTCCCCTCAGATCAGGTACTAGACAGGGCTGCCCACTATCACCATTACTATTCAACATAGTGTTGGAAGTTCTTGCCATAGCAATCTGGCAGGAGCAAGGAATTAAAGGCATACAGATTGGAAGAGAAGAAGTCAAACTCTCCTTATTTGCAGATGACATGATAGTATACATGGAAAAACCTAAGGAATCCAGCAAGAAGCTTTTGGAAATCATCAGGCAATACAGTAATGTGTCAGGCTATAAAATTAACATTCAAAAGTCAGTGGCATTCCTCTATGCAAACACTAAGTTAGAAGAAATTGAAATCCAGAAATCAGTTCCTTTTTCTATAGCAACAAAAACTATAAAATATCTAGGTGTAAACCTAACCAAAGAAGTGAAAGACTTGTATACTGAAAATTATGAGTCACTACTCAAAGAAATTGAAAAAGACACAAAGAAGTGGAAAGATATTCCATGTTCATGGGTTGGAAGAATTAACATCATCAAAATGAATATATTACCCAGAGCCATCTACAAATTTAATGCTATCCCCATCAAGATCCCAAGCACATTTTTTAGGAAAATAGAAAAAATGCTACAAATGTTTATCTGGAACCATAAAAGACCTAGAATTGCCAAAACAATCTTGAGAAAAAAGAACAGAACCGGAGGCATCACACTGCCAGATCTCAAACTGTATTATAGGGCCATTGTCATCAAAACTGCTTGGTACCGGAACATGAACAGACACACTGACCAGTGGAATAAAATTGAGAGCCCAGAAATGAGGCCCCACATGTATGGACATCTAATCTTTGACAAAGGGGCTCAGACTATTACATGGGGAAAGCAGAGTCTCTTCAACAAATGGTGTTGGAAACAATGGGTTGAAACATGCAGAAGAATGAAACTGAATCACTGTATTTCACCAAATACAAAAGTAAATTCCAAGTGGATCAAGGACTTGGATGTTAGACCAGAAACTATCAGATACTTAGAGGAAAATATTGGCAGAACTTTTTTCCGCATAAATTTTAAAGACATTTTCCATGAAACGAATCCAATTACAAGGAAGACTAAGGCAAGTATAAACCTATGGGACTACATCAAATTAAAAAGCTTCTTCACAGCAAAAGAAACCACTACCCAAATCAAGAGACCCCTCACAGAATGGGAGAAGATCTTTACATGCCATACATCAGATAAGAGTTTAATAACCAACATATACAAAGAGCTTGCCAGACTCAACAACAGGACAACAAATAACCCCATCCAAAAATGGGGGGAGGACTTGGACAGAATATTCACCACAAAAGAGATCCAAAAGGCCGAGAAACACATGAAAAAATGCTCCAAGTCTCTGATTGTCAGAGAAATGCAAATCAAGACAACAATGAGATATCACTTCACTCCTGTGAGAATGTCATACATCAGAAAAGGTAACAGCAGCAAATGCTGGAGAGGGTGTGGGGTCAAAGGAACCCTCCTGCACTGCTGGTGGGAATGTCAATTGGTCCAACCTCTGTGGAGAACAGTCTGGAGAACTCTCAGAAGGCTAGAAATGGACCTACCCTATGACCCTGCAATTCCCCTCCTGGGCATATATCCTAAGGAACCCAACACATCCATCCAAAAAGATCTGTGTACACATATGTTCTTGGCAGCACAATTTGTAATAGCCAAAACCTGGAAGCAACCCAGGTGTCCAACAACAGATGAGTGGCTGAGCAAGCTGTGGTATATATACACAATGGAATACTACTCAGCTGTAAAAAATGGTGACTTCACCGTTTTCAGCCGATCTTGGATGGACCTTGAAAAAATCATGTTGAGTGAAATAAGTCAGAATCAGAAGGATGAATACGGGATGATCTCACTCTCAGGCCGAAGTTGAAAAACAAGATTAGAAAAGAAAACACAAGTCGAACCTGAAATGGAATTGGAGTATTACACCAAAGTAAAAGACTCTGGGGTGGGTGGGTGGGTGGGGAGAATACAGGTCCATGAAAAATGATGAATTAAATAGTGGGGGTTGTATTGTTAAATGGGAATCTGGGGAATGTTATGCATGTAAAAAAAAAAAAAAAGAAGTAGAAACACAAAGCAGAAATTGACTGAGTTTGGAGTATGGCACCAAAGTAAGAAAGCAGAAGTACACTAGAGTTTGCATCACCAGGTTCCAGATGCCATCAGGATACCGGCCAGACTTCCCTGGATTGAAGACCCCACCAATGTGTCCTGGAGCTCAGCTTCCCCAGAGCCCCACCCTACTAGGGAAAGAGAGAGGCAGACTGGGAGTATGGACCGACCAGTCAACGCCCAGGTTCAGCGGGGAAGCAATTACAGAAGCCAGACCTTCTACCTTCTGCAACCCTCAATGACCCTGGGTCCATGCTCCCAGAGGGATAGAGAATAGGAAAGCTATCAGGGGAGGGGGTGGCATATGGAGATTGGGCGGTGGAATTGTGTGGAGTTGTACCCCTCCTACCCTATGGTTAAAAAAAAAAAAGAAAAAGAAAAATGGAGAGAGGAAGGGAGGAAAGAGAAAGATAGACATCTGCAGACCTGTTTCACGGCCTGCAGGTGGGGAGCTGGGAGTTCAAACCCAGATACTTGTGCCAGTCTTGCACTTTGCACTATATGTGTTTAACCCAGTGCATTACCGCCTAGCCCCCGTGTTTTTCTTCTTTATTTTTTGTTTTTTAAAGGATTTATTTATTTATTCATGAGAAAGATAGGAGGAGAGAAAGAACCAGACATCACTCTGGTACATGTGCTTCTGGGGCTCAAACTCGGGACCTCATGGTTGAGAATCCAGTGCTTTATCTACTGCGCCACCTCCCGGACCACCTTCTTCTATTTCACATACATAGTTTTTATGCTGCACTGAGGTATGAACTCAGGAACTTGTATGAACAGTATATGAATGAAACAATGAAGATTGTTTCCTTTCTCTGAGAGACAAACAAAGAAAAGAAGGAAAGACAGACACAGAGAGAAGAGAAGCATCAGAACACAGCCCCACTATCCACGAAGCTGTCCTAGCACCTTCCTTCAGGCTTCCAAAGTCCAGACTTTGGAACTCAGGGCAGTGGTTTTTCCAGTGTCCATCTTCCAGTGTCCCCCCTCCCAATCCAGCTCCCCCCGCACACACACACATTTTAAAACATAAGTTGAGGGAGCTGGGCTGTAGTGCAGTGAGTTAAGCACACGTGGCGCAAAGCGCAAGGACCAGCATAAGGATCCCGGTTCGAGCCCCCAGCTCTCCACCTGCAGGGGATTCGTTTCACAGGAGGTGAAGCAAGTCTGCAGGTGTCTATCTTTCTTTCCCCCTCTCTGTCTTCCCGTCCTCTCTCCATGTCTCTCTGTCCTATCCAAGAATGTCGACATCAATAACAACAACAACTACAACAATAGAGACTGGGTGGTGGTGCACCTGGTTGAGCGCACATATTACAGTGCACAAGGGCCTGGGTTCGAGCCCCCAGTCCCCACCTGCAGGGGGAAAGCTTTACAAGTGGTGAAGCAGGTTTGCAGGTGTCTCTCTGTCTCTCTCCTCTCTATCTCCCCTCCTCCTCTCAATTTCTGGCTGTCTCTATCCAATAAACAAATAAAGATAAAAAATTTAAAAAAGAAAAAGAAAAAAAGGAAAGCTTGAAAAAATAACTACAACAATAAAACAACAAGGGCAACAAAAGGGAAAAATATTTAAAAAACAATAATAATAAATAAAAATATTTAAAACATATGTTGAATATCACATTGAATTCCTTTTTCTGTCACTTTTTAAAAAAGTTTCGGCTAGAGACAGAAATTGAGAGGGAAGGGAGAAATGAGAGAGAGGATGAGGGAGAGGCCTATAGCCCTACTTCACACATGTGAGACTTCCCTCCTGCAGGTGTAGACTGGGCACTTGAACCCAGGTTCTTGCACGTGGTAATGTGTGTATTCAACCAGAGGTGACACTGGTGGGTCCTCTGACACTTCTTTTTTCACTTTAGGTGCTAAAGTTTTCCATGTCTGTATATATAGAACCAGCTCATTCTTCTTTTCTTTGCTTTTCTTTTTTTAAATCAAAGTTTAATGATTTACTATTGGTTTACAACACTGGAAAACTTGAGAAGTTTAAGTTCAGGTGTCTAAAACCCACCACATCCACCAAACATTATTATTGATTAGAGTAATTATTAAATGTTGCTAGGAGCTAGATACCAAAGTGTTAATATATTTCACCTTAGGAGAACAAAGAGAAATTCAGGTTTATGTTTTAAATAAATTTCTTGTCGGGGCCGAGCAGTGGCACGCCAAGTTAAGTGCACATGTTACCCACCATACGTGAAGACCAAGTTCCAGCCTCTACTCCCCACCTGAAGGGGGGAGGCTTCACAGTTGGTGAAGCCATGCTGCAGGTGTCTCCCTGTCTCTCTATCCTCTCCCTCCTCCTCCCTTCTTAATTTCTCTCTGTTCTATCAAATAAAGAAAAAAATGGGAAAAAAATGTCTGCTGGGAGCGGTGGATTTGTTGTGCAGTCACCGAACCCCAGTGATAAACTTGGTAATGGTAAAAAAAATAATAATAAAATTAATAGCTTTCCAGGGTCAGGCGGTAGCGCAACGGGTAAGCGCACATGGCATGAAGCTCAGGGACCAGTGTAAGGATCCAGGCTCGAACCCACAGCTCCTACCTGCAGAGGAGTCGCTTCATAGGCGGTGAAGCAAGTCTGCTGGTGTCTATCTTTCTCTCCCCTCTCTGTCTTCTCCTCCTCTCTCCATTTCTCTCTGTCCTATTTAACAACAATGACATCAATAACAATAATAGCTAAAACAACAAAGGCAACAAAAGGGAAAATAAATATGAAAAAATTAAAAAAAAAAAAAAGATACTGTCCCTGAATCAGCATTACTTAGAAACTTGTCAGAGGGAGTCAGACCATAGTGCAGTGGGTTAAGTGTACATGGCGCAAAGCGCAAGCCCCCGGCTCTCCACCTGCAAGGAAGTCGCTTCCTAAGTGGTGAAGCAGGTCTGCAGGTGTCTATCTTTCTCTCCCCCTCTCTGTCTTCCCCTCCTCTCTCCATTTCTCTCTGTCCTATCCAACAACGAACAACATCAACAATGGCAATAATCATAACCACAATGAGGCAACAACAAGAAGGGCAACAAAAAGGGGGAAAAAATGGCCTCCAGGATCGGTGGATTCATGGTGCAGGCACCGAGCCCAGCAATAACCCTGGAGGGAAAAAAAAAAAAACAGTATAAAAAAAAAAAAAGAAACTTGTTAAAATGCAAGTTCCCATACTGCACTCCAAATATACTGAATTAGAAACAGGAAGAATAGCCAGCACGTTCTTCTTAACAAACACTGCCAATCTTTTGAAATCAGAAAGCTGCCTGTGTTCTTTATTTTCTGTTGTTTATTTAGAACTAAGGGGCAGGCAGAAGGACCACATCCCTGTACACGTCGTGGCATGTCTAGAAGGAGCCTTTTGCTGTTAACCAACCACTGTTCTGGGGCTGGTGGGATAGGGGTGGGCCAACCTACGATGGCTTGACCTCAGTTTCTACATGTCTGCAAAGGAAGAGTGAGAAAGGTGGGGGGAGGTGATCCCCAACTTTCATCTTTTTGAAAAATGCGCCCTCTCCATTTTAGGTCTCCGTAGCACAAGTCTATCAAAGCTTCTGTGACTTCAGAGTCATTCTTCCCTTCCCTTTTGCTGCTTTTTCTCTCATTTTAGAGAATCAAAGACAAACTTTGTGTGTTTAGAATGTCAACTCCATCCATTTCAATGCTTTTACTGACATTGCCAACAAAGAACAACCCAGAAGCGAACATGTCAAAATGATCTCTGTGAAAGGGGGGGAAATAAGCTGGTTGCAAATGCTAGTGGTTAGCAATATACTTGAAATATAATGATAGCCTTGGGAAATCACGTTTCTTAAAATTACTTGTTCCACGATCACAGTTGGCTTTTCTTTCACAGAACTTTCAAACAAGCTCAAATAGTAATATGAACTGACAATTCATTTTTCTCCCAAGAATGGCACTGAATCTCCTTGGTATAAGCTTGTATAAGTCAATCAAGTAGGATCACACCATGAATGCTGGGGCGGGACTCAGGGCAGGAAGCCAAGCAGATGTGTCTTTGTGGGCTTGCCTCTGAGCCTGGAATTCTTCCAGGGCTGCTTTCTTGGCCTCAGAAGTGAAAGTATCCTGACTTGTTTTAACAATTGCCAAAATACTGAGGTGGGAGTGGGGATGGGAGTGGGGTGCAGATAATGAGTGAGGATTTGAATTTTCCTTAAGTTAATAAAAACAAGATTTCTTCCCCCTTTATTGGGGGATTAGTGTTTTACAGTTGACAGTAAGTACAATAGTTTGTACATGCAAAACATTTCTCAGTTTTCCACATAACAATACAACCCCCATTAGGTCCTCTGTCATCCAAAAAAAGGGAGTAGCACTGTGGGTTAAGCACACATGGTGCAAAGCACAAGGACCGGTGTAAAGATCCCGGTTCAAGCCCCCGGCTCCCCATCTGCAGGGGAGTCCCTTCATAGGCAGGTGAAGCAGATCTGCAGGTGTCTGTCTTTCTCTCCCCCTCTCTGTCTTCCCCTCCTCTCTCCATTTCTCTCTGTCCCATCCAACAACAATGACATCAACAACAACAATAACTACAACAATAAAACAACAAGGGCAACAAAAGGGAATAAATAAATACAAAAAAAAAAAAAAAACTTTGAATGCTTCTCCAGTGGACATGGGCATTGACAGGTCGATCGATACCCTCAGAATCATTTTATCTTTCCCTAATGGGGTTGGGCTTTTTTGTTGATCATTATTAAATCACTAATAAAATTAAAATGGATAAATACAAAGTTCTAGTTTAGTTTTAGTGTGGACAAAATTTTGAATTCTCATGTATATGATCCAGAGTTCATTGCCTGGCATTGTGTATGCCAGAGTGATACTCTGGTGTCCTCCCCAAATAAACCTTTAAATTTATCTATTTATGAGAGAGAACCAGAACATTACTCTGGTACAGGCTACGCTGGGTTTTGAACTCAAGACCTCATATATGAGAGTCCATTGCACCACCTCCATGTCTGTGCTGATGTTTTTTTTTTTTCTTTTTGTTGCCCTTGTTTTTTTTTTTGTTTGTTTGTTTTTATTGTTGTTGTTCTAGTATTTTTTTTTAACTTTTTATTTTTATTGCCACCGGGGTCAAAGCTAGGAATCAGTGTTTGCACAATGAATCCACTCCTCCTGATGGCCATTTATTTTCTTTCTTTTCTCTTTTTTTAAATATTTATTTATTTATTTATTCCCTTTTGTTGCCCTTGTTTTATTGTTGTAGTTATTATTGTTGTTATTGATGTCGTTGTTGTTGGATAGGACAGAGAGAAATGGAGAGAGGAGGGGAAGACAGAGAGGGGGAGAGAAAGACAGACACCTGCAGACCTGCTTCACTGCCTGTGAAGCGACTCCCCTGCAGGTGCAGAGCCGAGGGTTCGAACCGGGATCCTTATGCCGGTCTTCGCGCTTCACATCATGTGTGCTTAACCTGTTGTTTTTTTTTTTAATGTGAAACTGTATTTCAAACTTCTCACATAAGCAGCAGTAACAGAGCACCCACAAAGATGGAGAGCGAGTTGCTGACGGGAAGCGTTGTTCACTATGGAGAGGGGTTGGGTTCCTTTAGAGCAGTAGCTTCAGAAAACAGATTTGCAGAAAGGCAACTTTCCCAACGGTGGGCCCCAGGGACTCGCTTTCTTAGAGGATAGAGAACTCTCATTGTTTCTATTTCAAATTTTTCCTACTTTACTTAACAGTAAAGAGAGTAGTTGGGGGGAGAGACAGAGATGGAGAGAGAAAGATAGAAAACTGCAGACCCTTTGTAAGCGGTGAAGCAGGTCTGCAGGTGTCTTTCTCTCTCCCTCTCTGTCTTCCCCACCTCTCTCAATTTCTTTCTGTTCTATCCAACAGTAACAACAACAACAATAACAACAATGGCAACAAAATGGGAAAAAAATGGCTTCCAGGAGCAGTGGATTCATAGTGTAGGCACTTACTGAGCCCCCAGTGAAAACCCTGGAGGCAAAAGAAAGGAAGAAAGAAAGAAAGGAAGGAAGGAAGGAAGGAAGGAAGGAAGGAAGAAAGAAAGAAAGAAAGAAAGAAAGAAAGAAAGAAAGAGGGAAAAGAGAACTGCAGACCCTCTGCAGGTAGGGAGTGGGTAAACCCAGTCCTTGTACATAGTAATCTGTGCACTGAACTAGGTATGACACTGACCAGCCTCCTCTATTTTAGTATGTATGTATGTATGTATGTATGTATGGATGGATGTATTTATTGCCTCCAGGGTTATTGCTGGGGCTTGGTACCTGCACCACAAATCCACTGCTCCTGGAGGCTATTTTCTCCCCTTTTGTTGCCCTTGTTTTTTTTTCGTTGCTGTGGTTACTATTATTGTTGTTGTTGTTGATGTCGTCGTTGTTGGATAGGACAGAGAGAAATGGAGAGAGGAGAGGAAGACAGAGAGGGGGAGAGAAAGATAGACACCTGAGACCTGCTTCACTGCCTGTGAAGCGACCCCCCTGCAGGTGGGGAGCCGGGGGCTGGAACTGGGATCCTTACATGGCAGTCCTTGTGCGTTGCGCCATGTGCGCTTAATCCGCTATGCTACCGCCTGACTCCCCATTTTATAGTTTTCATTCTTTTTTTCCTTCCAGGGTTATTGCTGGGGCTCAGAATCCAGCTCCTGGAGGCAATTTTTTCCCCCCTTTTGTTGCCCTTGCTTATCGTTGTTGTTATTGTTATTGCCTTGCAATGTGAAATATTTAACAAAGGAACTCTTGAATATTCACTAGAGAGACTAACTCGTCCTTGATTTACCAGAAAGCTTTCCAGTCACTTCAATAAGAGATTCTATAAAAGTTATTCCAGTTGGTACACTTTTGTTGTAATCATACCAACTCATAAATTTGCCAGGGAGATGAGAATTCCTTATTTTTAAAAAGACTACTTTCAAAAGCTTTCAACAGCCACTATACAAACGTCCTTTTGATGGCAGACTTCAAAGCTTTGTTTTGGGTAAGGCTCCTTTCTTTTGGTTTCAATTTCAGTGAAAAGATGGAATGAATAGTGATTCCTTTTTCTGAAAACTAGATTCTCAACCATTACAGACCTACCTCCACGAGTAGAGCTGATCCCACAGGACTGAAAGGCTGCATTCATTAAAGGACTGGCCAGACTCCCTCTTGTCTGAAAAACAATACTAGGTGCCAGTAAAATAAATAAATAAATAAAGTTAGGGAAAGGAAGGCAAGGGTGAGGGAGGGCAGCAATTTAAGTAAAGTCTTCTTGGAAAACATGACGAAAAATGTTAAGTGTTTCAGAGAGGCTAGGCGATAAAGTAAATATATTGCATTGAGTCACAGGTGGTAAGTACCTTCATGGCTTTAAGCCAGAGCCAACACCATAGAAAGATCAGCGAGGGGGTCGGGCGGTAGCGCAGCGGGTTAAGCGCACGTGGAGCAAAGCGCAAGGACCAGTGTAACGACCCCAGTTCGAGCCCCCCGGCTCCCCACCAGCAGGGGCGTCCTTCACAGGCGGTGAAGCAGGTCTGCAGGTGTCTGTGTTTCTCTCCTCCTCTCTGTCTTCCCCTCCTGTCTCCATTTCTTTCTGTCCTATCCAACAACGAACGACATTAACAACAACAATAATAACCACAACAAGGCTACAACAAGGGCAACAAAAGGGGGGGAAATGGCCTCTAGGAGCAGTGGATTCATGGTGCAGGCACTGAGCCCCAGAAATAACCCTGGAGGCAAGAAAAGAAAAGAAAGAAAGATCAGCGAACCAGAATTACTAAAACTCCCTTCAGCAGCCCTGTGCTAGGCAATTTATTTCCGACACTACCCAGCT
This sequence comes from Erinaceus europaeus, assembly GCF_950295315.1. Classification (NCBI taxonomy): domain Eukaryota; kingdom Metazoa; phylum Chordata; class Mammalia; order Eulipotyphla; family Erinaceidae; genus Erinaceus; species Erinaceus europaeus. The sequence continues at coordinate 118,543,598 of NC_080171.1, read as the reverse complement.
GAGCTATACCAGAGTTTAGAGACATGCCCAGGCTTGCCCAGAGTGATCTGTAACTAGGTAACAGTAAACCCTAGACTTAGCCTGGGATCTACATGATTTGGGAGCCGTTTCATTGTCTTGATTCACTTATGTTCTATAAATGCTGGAACAATCTAGCAAAGTTTGAACACAGCCTGAGGTAAGAAAACCTGTTTATAGAGTAGAGGTCAATAAAATGTAGTCCCTGGGTCAAACTCCTTCCTTCCTTCCTTCCTTCCTTCCTTCCTTCCTTCCTTCCTTCCTTCACTTGTCTTTTTAAATAAACATTTTTGGGAACATAGTCTCACTCAATGTTTACAGATTGTCGTCTATAACCACCTTGACATTATAACAGCAACTTTTTAGTAGTTCCAGAAGCCCCAAAGACTAACATATTTACTCTCTGTTCCTTTTTAAAAAAAGCAAAAAAAACAGGGGGAGGATCGGGCTGTAGCAGAGGGCTAAGCTGCGTGGCACAAAGCGCAAGGATCCTATTGGAGCCCCAGACTCCCCACCTGCAGGGAAGTCGCTTCACAGGTGGTGAAACAGGTCTTCAGGTGTCTGTCTTTCTCTTCCCCTCTCTGTCTTCCTCTCCTCTCTCCATTTCTCTCTATCCTATCCAACAACGACGACATCAATAAGAACAGCAATAATAACCACCACAACAATAAAACAACAAGGGCAACAAAAGAAAAAAAAAAGCAAATTAAAAATATTGGACCTGATGTGGAAGAGGTATTAGAGCCAGTATTCAAACTCAGCTCTATTAAAAGTTCCAATAAGAAGTCCAAAATGTACCTCATCATGCTCTTTAGTTATACTGGCTCATGTGTTTTTAGATGTTTAAAAGATTGATTAATAACTGAGGGCCAGGAGGAGGCACAGTGCCTAAAATATGGGACTCTCAAACAAGAGGTCCTGGTTTCATTCCTAATACCTCACATGCCAGAGTGCCCTCTCTTTCCCTCATATCTCTCTCTCTCTCTCTTAAATTTCATTTATTTGTTAATGAGAAAGATAGGAGGGAAAGAGAGAAAGAACCAGACATCACTCTGGTACATGTGCTGCCAGGGATTGAACTCCGGACTTACCGCTTGAGAGTCCAGTGCTTTATCTACGATGCCATCTCCTGGACCACTCTCCCTCATCTCTCTCACTAATAAACAGAACCTTTCCTAAGGCTAGTGATACTGACTCTGTGATCTGCTCTGGTACACGTATGTACCTCATGCTTCCTCTGCAGTGTGTTCTTTACTATCCGCATGTGTGACGAACGCCTGTAATTGTATCTGACCACGCTCACAGCTGCTCATGCGTTATTTTACTAAAGTCACAGTGTGACATTATGTAGGCGTTTTTAAGTTGATTTACTTAATCCTTTGGTACTGGAATTTTGTACTTATTTCAAGTGGTAACTTTTTATGCAATATTGCAGTAAAATCCTGATAAATATTTTTTAAAAAATAAATCTTTTAAAAAAGATTTATTAATTAACTGGAGCATCATGATGGTTTATGTGTTGCCAGGGACTGAACCCAGGACCTTATGCTTGCAAATCCTTTATTATGTTGCTGCATTATCTCCTGGGTTGAAAGCTTTTGTAAATTGTTTTAGAGAGTGTTTCTGTTATTATTGTGGATAGAGTAATGCAGCCTACATAATCATACATATGCTAAATCAGAGCTTTTTTATTTTTGCTTCTAGTGTTATTGCTGAGGCACACTATACAGATCCACTGCTCCGAGTGGCAACAAGAGTAGAGTGGGTGGCCTGGCAGTGGTGGTGTGGTGGCACACTGGGCTAAGCGCACATAGTACGAAGCACAAGGACCTGCTCAGGGATCCCAGTTCAAGCCCCTGCCTCCCCACCTGCAGGGGGTTCACTTCACAAGTGGTGAAGCAGGTCTGCAGGTATGTCTATCTCTCCGTTTTCCCTCCTCTCTCAATTTCTCTCTGTCTTATCCAAAGTGGGAGGGGGATCACACACATACATAATGGAACCCTCATAAGACTAAAAACTGATTTCTCAACAGAAGCACTAAAGGTCAGAAAAGATTGGCATGATATGTTCAATGTTTCAAATAGAGAAGACCTCTAACCAAGAAAACTCCATTAGGCTGTCACTCAGATTTGAGAGCCTGATACACTTGGAGACAAGTTATCGGAACTGATTACCACCAAACCTGTCCAACAAGAAATGCTAAAGGAACTTACATAAAAGAAAAACACCAAGTGACCTCACTCAAATGTAGAACAGGAAGGAACAAAGCAAAGTAAAAGAAAAACAAACCTTTAGGTTTGATGTGCAGGGCTGAGGAAGCTAGTGCACTGCAAGTGTTGAAAGGGTCCAGCAGACAAACAACAAAAAAGACTGAAAGCCAACAGAGTAGCGGAGAAGACACGGCTACTCCTGAGAGTAGGCGGGAGTGGGTAGACAGTGTGTAGAAGAACAGGTCCAAAGAACGGCTAGGGTGGTGGTGTTTGGGGGGAGACAGCATAATGGCTATGCAAAGGGACTGTCATGCCTAAGGCTCCAAAGTCCAGGTTTAATCCCCTGCACCACTGTAAGCCAGAGCTGAGTAGTGCTCTGGTAAAAAAAAAAAAAAAAAAAAAAAAGTATGTTTCTTAGGTAACTGGGGAATAGCTCAACTGGTAGAACACCAGTATGTTCATATGTAATAAGCAAAGCAAAACAAAACAGCGGTGTAATAGTGGAGGAACTACCAAATGATCACACACTAGAAGGCAGAACTAAAACAAAATAGTGTTGTCTTATTTTTTGTGGTTTGTATATTATTTTTATCTTAAATCTTTTTATTTATTTATTATTGGATAAAGAGAGAAATTAAGAGGGGAAAGGACAATAGAGAGGGAAAGAGACAGAGACACCTGTAGTCCTGCTTCACCACTCATGAAGCTTTCCCCTTGCAGGTGGGGACCAGGGGCTTGAACCTGGGTCCTTGTGCACTGTCATGTGTGCACTTAACCAGGTGCACCACCAGTTGGTCCCTGTGCTTTGTATTTTAATGTTTTTTTTTTGAGAAAAAAAATGAACTCTTTTTTTTAATGCTTATATATATGTATAGAATCAGTCCATATCAGTGACTTTGGGAGAACATTTTCCAGTGGAGAGGATGGGACACAGAACTCTGGTGATGGGAATAGTATGGAATTATAGTTGTATTATCTTATAATTTTGTAACTCAATATTAAATAACTAATAAAAAGGGAAAAATACATATAATTCATGTTTTTTTTCTTTTTTTCTTTGCCTCCAGGGTTATTGCTAGGGCTCAATTCCTGAGGTGCCTGCACTACAATTCCACTGCTCCTGGAGGCTATTTTTCCCATTTTGTTGCCCTTGTTGTGGTTGTTATAGCTGCTGTTGTTGCTGGATAGGACAGATAGAAATCGAAAGAAGAGGGGAGACAGAAAGGGGGAGAGAAAGACAGATACCTGCAGACCTGCTTCACTGCTTGTGAAGCAACTCCCTGGCAGGTGGGGAGCCGGGGAGAACCCGGATTCTTGCCGCTGGTCCTTGCGCTTTGCGCCACGTGCGTTTAACCCGCTGTGCTATTGCCCAACTACCTATTTTTTTAAATCTTTTTTATTTATTGGATAGAGACAGTAAGAAATCAAGAGGAAAGGGAGGGAGAGAGAGAGAGAGAGAGAGCTGCAGCACTGCTTAACCACTCGCAAAGCTTTCCCCCTATAGGTGGGACCTGGGGGCTTGAGCCCGGGTATGTGCGCTCAACCAGGTGCGCCACCACCCAGCGGGGTGTGTGCGTGTGCGTGTGCGTGTGCGTGTGCGTGTGTTTAAACTTAAGTCTATTCAGCTTTCCTATATTTTTCTTGAGTTAGTTTTGGTAATTTAATCTTTCTAGAAATGCTCTCATTTTTGTTTATCTTAGCAGTTATCAAAATGATAGAAGTCCTAACACCCTTTTATAATTCTGCCTGTTTAAGGTAGTGTCCTTTCCTTTTTCCTTTTTTTTTTTTTTGTAATTTGTGGCATATCTTTCTTAGTCATTCTAGACGCGTACAGATTGATCAGTTTGGGTTAAGAATGAGCTTTGGGGTTCTTTTCTTTGTTTTTAATTCATTTGACTTTACGCCAGAGAGTTTTCTCACGGTGTTTGATGTGCATACCTGAGGCCGCAGAGGTAGCAGGTCCAATCCCCAGCACCACCATCGGGCAGAGCTGAGCGGTACTCTTGTATAATCCTCTCACTCTCCCTCATGGAATTTGATTCATTCGTTAATTGAAAAAATGGCCGGGAGTCCTGCGGCAGGTCAGCAGGTTAAGTGCACGTGGCGCAAAGCTCAAGGACCGGAGATAGGATCCCCACCTGTCTTTCTCTCCCCCTCTGTCTTCCTCTCCTCTCCATTTCCCTCTGTCCCATCCAACAACGACTATAACAATAAAACAACAAGGGCAAGCAAAAGGGAAAAAAATAACTAAATATTTTTTTAAATGGCCACGCATACACCCAAGGGTAAGCTATTTTCCCTCCCTACAGTTTTTGTTAAATATATCGAGAAATGCAAGTTTATTAATCATACAATTCAGGATTTTTTTTTTTTGCAATTCAGGATTTCTATGCCCTATTGACTATCTGTCTTATTATCATTAGCTGAGCAAAGAATCTGAAACCTCTAACCATAATTGCCAATTTCTTCTCTTAGTTTTCATGATTTTTTAAAAGATTTTTAAAATTAATTAATTAATTTACTCCCTTTTGTTGCCCATGTTTTATTGTTGTAGTTATTGTTGTTGTTATTGATGTCATCATTGTTGGATAAGACAGAGAGAAATAGAGAGAGGAGGGGAAGAGAGAGGGGGAGAGAAAGACAGACACCTGCAGACCTGCTTCACTGCTTGTGAAGCGACTCCCCTGCAGGTGGGCAACCCTGGGCTCCAACCAGGATCCTTATGGCGGTCCTTGCACTTGGCGCCATGTGTGCTTAACCCACTGCACTACAGCCGACTCCCCATGGTTTTTGATTTTTGCGCATCTGAATGTCCTATTCTAAGACTCAGCAATACTCTGTGCTGTATAAACACTATACTTGATTGATTCATCAATGGACAGCAGATTGCTCCACCTTTTGACCATTGCTAATAATGCTCCTGATTCAATTCTTTTACTTATATATTTAGAAATAGAATTGATGAATTCAATGAGAATTTTTATTTATTTAAGAAAGGAGACATTAACAAAATCATAGGATGGGGGGTACAATTCCACACAATTTCCGCCACCCAATTTCCATATCCCATCCCCTCCCCTGATAGCTTTCCCATTCTCTATCCCTCTGGGAGTATGGACCCAGTGTCGTTGTGGGTTGCAGAAGGTGGAAGGTCTGGCTTCTGTAATTGCTTCCCCGCTGAACATGGGCGTTGACTGGTCGGTCCATACTCCCAGCCTGTCTCTCTCTTTCCCTAGTAGGGTGGATCTCTGGGGAAGTGGAGCTCCAGGACACATTGGTGGGGTCTTCAGTCCAGGGAAGCCTGGCTGGCATCCTGATGGCATCTGGAACCTGGTGGCTGAAAAGAGAGTTAACATACAAAGCCAAACAAATTGTTGAAGAATCATGGACCCAAAGGTTGGAATAGTGGAGATGAAGTGTTGGGAGGGTACTCACTGCAAACTCTAGTGTACTTCTGCTTTCAGGTATATATTTGCCCTAGTTTATGGATACATGTGAACATATGCTCTATCTCCTGGAGCCTGGTCTATATCTAGGTTTTGGGACTTTGTTAGCAAGCAAACCACCTGGAATGGAATTAGAGTGTACTATGAAAGGAAAGGTCTCACCCGAGTGATGAAGCTGAAGGGTTGTTGTTCCACACCTGAAGTCTCTGGACACAGTCTGAAGTGAAGCATGCTGGGGTGGCGCTCATTGCGTTGATTAGGTTGTGATTGGCAGATGCGATATTATTTGATAAGAATTGGGAGAAGCGGGAGTCGGGCTGTAGTGCAGCGGGTTAAGCACAGGTGGCGCAAAGCACAAGGACCGGCATAAGGATCCTGGTTCGAACTCCGGCTCCCCACCTGCAGGGGAGTCGCTTCACAGGCGGAGAAGCAGGTCTGCAGGTGTCTATCTTTCTCTCCTCCTCTCTGTCTTCCCCTCCTCTCTCCATTTCTCTCTGTCCTATCCAACAACGACAACAACAACAATAACTACAACAATAAAACAACAAGGGAAACAAAAGCGAATAAATAAATAAAATAAAGATTAAAAAAAAAGATTAAAAAAAAAGAATTGGGAGAAGCATGCGGGAAAGTGGGCCCTACCCTAGGGTCCCAGGACTGGGGGAAGTTTAGGCTCTATAGTGGAGATGTGAGGTTCCTGCTGTCTTAGGGTTCAAGAAGACAATGGATAGTTACTGTTATCATCACATTATTTGGTAATTGGGTTAACTATGAAAAGTCCTTTTGTTAGACATACAATCAATTTTTCCCCCTCTCATATTAATTAAATAGTGATTTATATGACTACAATTTAATAGGTGTGTACATAAACACCATTCCCATCACTAAAAGATTGTGTCCCATCCTCCCCACCCCCCCACACTCCCCACCCCCGCCAGCCCAGGAAGCCGCATGTCCACCCTCCCACTCAGATTTCCTTTCTTTTTTTTTCCCTTAAAATTTTTTTTTAATTATCTTTACTTTTATTGGATAGTGACAGCCAGAAATTGAAAGGAATGGGGAGCTAGAGAGGGAGAGAGACAGAGAGACACCTGCAGCCCTGCTTCACCACTTGTGAAGCTTTCCCTCTGCAGGTGGGGACTGGGTGCTCGAACCCAGGTCCTTGAGCACTGTAACATGTGCACTCAACCAGGTGCACCACCACCCAGCCCCCAACATTTCCTTTCTATCCACTCATCATTCCCTTTCAACCTTTCCGAAAGAAAAAAAAAAGTGTGTGAGAGGACACACACGGATGGACAGAAAAAGGATTCTCGGGCAGGGGTAGATAGCATAATGGTTACGCAGACAGACTTGCGTGCCTGAGGCTTTAAAGTCCCAGGTTCAATCCCCCACATCACATAAGCCAGAGCTGAGCAGTGCTCTGGTTAAAAAAAAAAAAAAGACAAGGCATGCTCCCAGGTGGACTATCACACCCACACCCACTTCTACTTTTCCTATTTTATTTTTCCTTTTCATGTTTTATAGCCACAAACCATGTTTTTGAATATGACTCATAACTGAAAATGTTTTCACTCTTTAACCTTAAATAGTAGAGATAGTATAGATTCTCCTTATTCCCCTTTTTTCCTTAAAAAAATTTTTGTTGTTGTTGTTCTTTGGGTAATTTCAACTCCTCTCTTCATTGATACCGTTTGACCACCTCAAATCTTTCACTGCAACCATCCAGTAAAATATGAATTTCTGTTGTTATACTTTTCAACTCTAGAAATATCATTTCTTCCTTTTTATAGTCCATTTCCTTCTTGAAAGGCTCTGCTAAATAATTTCATTATTCCTTCATTTGGGCGGAAGATTTAATTTTTTTAGAACATTCTAAGAACTAAGTAGCTCTTTGAAATCTGCTTTTAAATCATCTATTTGTGCCCAGTTTTTTTTTTTTTTCTGGTTGTTTGATGCCTTCAGGATGGATTCACCACTCCTGGTGGCTGTATTTTCCTTTAATTTAATAAGACAGAGAAACATTGAGAGGAAAGAATAGAGATAGAGAGGAAGAGGAATGCTGTTGACTGGCTACGGAAGAAGGGCAAACGCTAGAAGAAGAAGAAGAAGAAGAAGAAGAAGGAGGAGGAGGAGGAGGAGGAGGAGGAGGAGGAGGAGGAGGAGGAGAAGGGATACCTGCAGCCTTGCCTCACCTCTTGTGAAACTGGTGCTGCAGGTGTGGACTGTGAGTTTGAACTCTGGTCCTTGCATATGGTAATGTGTGTGCTCAGCAGGGTGCTTCACCACCCAGCACTCAATTTCTATGGATTGCTTCTCCCTCTGTCCCCACCCCCTTAATTTAAACAAGTATATTTTATATACTGCAGCAACTATAGATACTGTTTTCTTTACTGTTGTTACTTTGGTTTTTTTTGTTGTTGTTGTTGTTTTTTACCAGAGCACTGCTCAGCTCTTGTTTTATGGTGGTGCAGGGGATTGAACCTGGAGCCTCAGGCATGAGAGTCTGTTTGCATAACCATTATGCTATCTACCCCTGCTACTGTTGTTACTTTGGACATTTATTACTTTTTTTAATAATCTACTCAACTTTACACAGATGTAATATTGGTCTCTTTCATGATTACAGATAATGGTATCTTTGGCTTTTTTTTTTTTTTTTTTTTTTTTTTACCACTCAGTGTCATTTTATTTTACTTTCCATTCAGATAGAGACAGAGAAAGAGACACCACCACACTGAAGCTTCCTCTGTTGCCATAGTAACCTCCCCTGCAGTGCCATGGCTCAACTTGAACTTCCGGGTGTCTATGTATTGCAGGCACTCTGCCCAGTGAACTATCTCTCCGGCTCCCTGTTGTGAATTTTAATGTCTAATTTTCTTTTTAGCTTGAACTTGTGGTTTCCTTTTTTCTGCACAGTTGAGTAGCCAGACAGTCAGTGATTTGGGGCAGAGGTTGAACTCAAGTCCTCCTACACTGTTATTTGATCTGCCTACAGTGGAAGGTGTACAAAGTTGCTCTCTGGTCTCCCTTGACTTTTTTTTCTTTCTTTTTGCCTCCAGGGTTATCTCTGGGGCTCGGTGCCTGCACTACAAATCCACTGCTCCTGGAGGCCATTTTTTCCATGTTGTTGTCCTCGGTGTTATTCTTGTTGTCCTTGTTGTTGGATAGGACAGAGAGAAATGGAAAGAGGAGGGGAAGACAGAGAGGGGGAGAGAAAGATAGACACCTGCAGACCTGCTTCACCGCCTGTGAAGCGACTTCCCTGCAGGTGGGGAGCCGGGGGCTCGAACCGGGATCCTTATGCCGGTCCTTGCACTTGATGCCATGCTGCCATGCGTGTTTATCTTGTGCTACTGCCGGGTCCCCGACTTTACTTTTCAATGTGTTTCTACGGTTATCTCCTCGCAAGTGTCTAGTTTCTTAGAGATGTATGTGTAGATTAGTATAAACTCTTCAGCGAGAGTCTAATTTCAAATATCTTATTACATTTATAGCGGGCGTATCATTTGCTCTGTGTGAAATCGCAGCCTAGTGTTTCCCTGTTTATTTTATTTTGAGTTAGTTGCTTTTAGCTAACAAGTTCATGTTTTTTTTTTTTTGTTTTACCAGAGCACTGCTCAGCTCAGGTTTATGGTGGTGCCAGGGATTAAACCTGGGACTTTGGAGTCTCAGGCATGAAAGTCTTTTTGCATAACTGTGTAATCTCCCACTGCCCAAAAGTTGTAATCATGCCACCAAGTGGGTAATAATACACAAATACTACTCAGGCATAATTGTGGTATTCTGTTTGTACAGAAACAGTCAGCTTACACTAAGGTAACTATTACTTCCAAACTCATATGGCGTCCATTCTAGGAACATTAATCATAAACATGTGAGGGATGGGGGGGTGGGTCACCTGGTAGGGCACACGCATTACCTTGTGCAAGGGCTCAGGTTCCCCTCATCCTGTGTGTGTGTGTGGGGTGCTGCTGGTGGTGGGAGATTCACAAATGGTGGAGCAATGCTGCAGTTGTTTCTCTGTCTCTCTCTCTCTCTCAAAAAGAAAGAAGGAAAAATGGCTGCTGGGAGCAGTGGAGCTGTACGGGTACCTAGTGCTGTCGATAACACACAGGCAACAGAACCAAGCCACCAAGCACTCACGTCTAGTTGCAAGTAATAGTTCGCTACTCTGCTTTGCATATTAAGATGCGGCCTCCACACTTGAAGCCCTGCTTTGTTTTCTGCTCTCTGTTGAGAGGTGTTCGGCTTAGTACAAGTAGGGCAAGGCTTCGGCAGAGGGGACAAGCCAGTCTCTGAGAATGCTGAGTTGCTGTTGGGCTCACTGGAGTTTCTGGTTATGTATTTTTTGGGTGTAACTGTTACACTTGTGATGATGTAATACTTTTGAAAGTGATGTTCTTCTGAAAGCAGAGTCTCTTTTTTAAGGTAGTCCCAGTTATGTCGGAGAAGAACCAATGTTCTGCTCTTGACAGGCCCATCCACACCAATAAAGCTAGTTTTGCGGCAACAGGGGAGGACAGAAGCAACCTTAATCAAAGTCGCAGACATTGACCGTTGTTCTTACTGTAACTTCTAGCATTTCATTTTTATTTTCTAGCATTTTAAAAAGAATTGCTGTCATTCTAGTGTCCTTAAGTAGATTTTTTTGGACAATGTTATCCACTTTTTTTTTTTTTTACCTTTTATATTGTTGTAGTTATTATAGCTGTTGTTATTAATGTCGTTGTTGTTGGATAGGACAGAGAAATGGAGAGAGGAAGGGAAGACAGAGGGGGGAGAGAAAGACAGACACCTGCAGACCTGCTTCACCGCCTGTGAAGCGACTCCCCTGCAGGTGGGGAGCCGGGGGCTAGAACGGGGATTCTTAACGCTGGTCCTTGCATTTTGTGACAACTGTGCTTAACCTGCTGCTTACCGCTCGACTCCCAAAATATTTATTTATTCCCTTTTGTTGTCCTTGTTTTATTGTTGTAGTTATTACTGTCTTGTTATTGATGTGGTTGTTGTTGGATAAGACAGAGAGAAACAGAGAGGGGAGGGAAGACAGAGAGGGGGAGAGAAAGACAGACACCTGCAGACCTGCTTCACCGCTTAAGAACCGACCCCCCTGCAGGTGGGGAGCTGGGGATTGAACCGGAATCCTTATGCGCTTTGCTACGGCCCGACTCCCCCACTTTTATACTATTTAAAGTTATTCATGAATGTGAATGGTAGGGAGAGAGATGCCATCGATTGAATTCAGGACTTCATGCTTGAGAGCCCAGTGTTTTTACCCAGCAAGCCGCCACTCAGGCTGCAGTTTCTGTATTATTTTGTGTGAAGTTGTTGAACATGGCATTTAACTGGAAGTATCTTCCACAGTTCCTTCTTTTTTTCCCTGCCCCCATTTTTTTTTCTTTTAAAAATTTTTTATTACATTTATTCATTTATTTGATAGACAGTCAGAAATCGAGAGGGAAGGGATGGATAGAGAGGGTGAGAGACAGAGAGACACCTGCAGCCCTGCTTCACCACTTGTGAAGCTTCCCCCCTGCAGGTGGGGACTAGTGGCTCGAACCTGGGTCCTTTCGCACTGTAACGTGCACTCAACCAGGTGCACCACCACCCGGCCCCCAGTTTCTTTTCAGCAGGAACCTGTATTGGTTCAGACCTTTCAATGTCATATTAAAAACAAACACTGAGTTAGGACTTTAAAATTGGTCCTGATAAGCAAATAAACACCTACTGACTCACCTGGCTATGCCAAGCTCACGCGCTCAGAGCACTGCGACTTAGACAAACCATGGTTTCAGAAGCCAAGTCTTCACGCTGTTAGCTTGTTTTTCTCCATTTCCACTTCTTGCTCAATCACTCCTTTTTCACCTCATCCATATCTACCTCATAGGGCCTCCCACCAAGCACTGCTCAGCTTAGGTTACTGCTGCCTGAGGACTGACAAAGTCTGTCTCATAAACAGACAAGTCTCTATGTTGTGGACAATAACTGTAACCCATGATCTCAGCAAAAAGATCACACCATACATCTCTGTCCCCATGTAGTCATTTCAAGGTCTCAACAAACTGTCTGGGTCAGTGCCTATTCCGTGGGCCAATCTGCATTGGCAGGACAGAGCTTTTTAACTGGTATGGTCACATGTCTGTCTCAGTGGTCAGAAGAACAATTAAGAAAGCTTTTTGGGAGTTGGGTGAGTAGCGCAGCGGGTTAAGCACACATGGCATGAAGTGCAGGGACCGGCATAAGGATCCCGGTTGGAGCCCCCGGCTCCCCACCTGCAGGGGAGTCGCTTCCCAGGCGGTGAAGCAGGTCTGCAGGTGTCTGTCTTTCTCTCCCCTTCTCTGTCTTCCCCTCCTCTCTCCATTTCTCTCTGTCCTATCCAATAACGAACAACATCAACAATAATAATAACCACCACCACAATAATAATAATAATAATAAAAAAACCCAAGGGCAACAAAAAGGAAATAAATAAACAAATAAAAAGGAACAACGAAGCTTCCCATGGAGGGGATGCGGACACACCCCTCGGGTGGTGGGAACTGTGTGGCATTATATCCCTCTTATCTTACAATCTTGCTAGTCATTATTAAATCACTAACAAAGAGTTACCCCAAAAAAAAAAAAAAAAAAGCCTTTCTGGAGGAGACCCGGTTATCCCCAGAGTGCTGCATGAGTCAGTGCTAACTCAGGAGGGTTTCCGTCGTTGTGAAGCCAAAGCAGGGCGGCGGGCGGTGGGGGCGGGGAGCTGGCAGCTGAGCTGCCCCCCAAGAATCTGGGGCCGGCTGCGGCACAGTCTCCACCCAGGGCGGCTCTGAAGGTGCCCCGAGACATGCTGCCACCCCAGAGTCTTCAGGGAGCCCCGGCACCGCCTCTCCCGCTCCTCTCCCCCCTGCCCACCCAGCCCGAGGGCGCAGGCTGCTCCTCCCCGCCAGGCGGGGCCGCCCTCTGGGGCTGGTTTAACCAGTTCGGAGGACTGAAGCCCGCCGGCACGAAGGAAGCTCTCCACTTGCGTACCGGGGAGCGGGCGGGCCACACCGTGCAGAGGCCGCCGCTCTGCTTTCCCGGCTGCACCGCCGGACTCAGCCCGGAACCATCAGCAGAGCGCACCTCGCAAGGCAAGTAGCCCCCACCCTGCCCACCAGGCACTGCGCAGGCGCCCGCAGAATCCTAGCGCGGCGTGTTGTCTCGCGCGCTTCGTCCGGCTCCCCTACGAGTCTCGGGGCCAAAAGGGGGCGCGCGAAGCTTGCTGGGTGTTGTAGTGTGGGAAATCCTCCTGCAGCCTGGGCACGCGCTTTCGCTAAACTACGTTTCCCAGGATGCCTTGCGCCGGGATCCTCGGGCGATGGTCTTTGAGGGCCTGAGCCGTCAAACGTAGAGAGGAGGACCCGGGAAGCCGGCTGCGGAGGGAGGAGGGAGTGCGCGTGCGCGCTGGGGGGCCGGCTCGTCCGATTCCGTCCGGATCACTGTAAACAGGCGGAGGCTGGGGCGGGGTGGGAATGGGGTTCCCGAGGCCGCTCAGGGGCGCAGCGCGGGAGGCGGCTACGGTGGCTGCGGCGGCGGCGGCGGCGTGAGCGCGAGGAGGCGGCGGCTGCGGCGAGGCGGGCGGTCGCGTGGCGGCAGGAGCAGCACCCGGAGCAGGTCAGGGGCGGTCGGCCGAGCCCCCCGCGAGCCCCCCGCGAGCCCCCCGCGAGCCAGGGCGCCCAGTGCGCAGCCTCCGGGCGGCCGGGGGGGGGGCGGGGGCGTGGCTGCCGCCCACGGGGTCCGCGGGAGCCGGCCGCGCCGCGTCTGTCCGTCCCGGCTGTGTGTCCGTTCCCCTGCCCAGCGGGCCTGCTCCTGGCCGCGTGTGGGGCTTGATGCCCCGGGTCTGGGGTCCCTCCTGGGCGCGTGGTGTGGGGGGCCCGGGCTCTCTCTCGGTGCCTGGCGGGGATCAGGGCGTCCCCTGGAGCTGCTGCAGGTCTCCAGTTGGGGGTTCGGTGCCCGTGAGTTGACTGACAGGTCCGGAGTTGGGAATGCTCCCGCAACTCATTTACAGATGTCATGTGCGCGCTGGATACTCCTACTGGGGGCAGGGCTCGCGCCTTCTTTCTTTCTTTCTTCCTTCCTTCCTTCCTTCCTTCCTTCCTTTCTTTCTTTGGCTCTTTCCTTCCTTCCTTTCTAAAAGAATTTTATTGATTTTCTTTGTTTTTAAATCTGTTGACTTATTATTGCATAGAGACAGAAATTGAGAGGGGAAAGGAAGACAGTGCAAAAGCGAGAGACAGACAGAGAGACACCCGCAGCCCTGTTTCACCACTCATGAAGCTTTCTCCCTGCAGGCGGGGACCAGGAACTTGAACCCGGGGCCTTGCACCTTGTAATGGAATGTGTGCCACTTAGCCAGGTGCGCCACTGCCTGTCCCCCACCCCCATCTATCTTTCTTTCTTTCTTTCTTTCTTCCTCCCTTCCCTCCCTCCTTTCCTTCCTTCCTTCCTTCCTTCCTTCCTTCCTTCCTTCCTTCCTTCCTTCCTTCCTATTGGTGCTAGAGTGAAACAGGTTTTACAAACACCTTCCACGCCTCAGTCCTACCCGAAGCGATCATGCTGCTTCCAGTTTAAAGAAGTTCGGTGGACATGGCCACCCTCTTGCGAAAGCAGCATGTTTGCTCTAAGGCCCAGGGGAGCTCTTGGACAGTCATTCAAGTGTCATTCGAGGGCTTCTGAAGGTGTCTTCGGGACACTGGGTTTTGACACACCACTTAGTGTCATTTGAAATTCAGCCTCCTTGCAGTTTTTGTTCTTTTAAGCGCAGTGGGTATGTTTAAGTGCGGCGGCACTTTGGGATGTGGCCCGTCACACTTGGCAGTGAGTCACGAAGTATTTAAATGGTGGTGAGGAACAGGCCCCCTTTTCGTTGGGTGCTAATGCTACGTTTATAAATAAATGCACGGGGCTGTGAATGAGGAAGGTAACCTCACTTCTTGCCTTTTTAAATGACCATTTTTGAATGTCTTCTGGGAAATGGACTCTTGAGTTGGACTGACATCAGGAAGGGGAGGGAAATACTTGAGGGGTTCTTATTTTTTCAGGGTGATCCATGGATCCAAGTGGGATAGTCTTTTATGTCAGTCATCAAGGCTGAGGAGTATATTCTTTTTTTTAATATTTATTTATTCCCTTTTGTTGCCCTTGTTTATTGTTGTTGTAGTTATTATTGTCGTTGTTGGATAGGACAGAGAGAAATGGAGAGAGGAGGGGAAGACAGAGAGGGGGAGAGAAAGACACCTGCAGACCTGCTTCTTCACCTGTGCAGTGACTCCCCTGCAGGTGGGGAGCCGGGGGCTCGAACCAGAGTCCTTACGCCAGTCCCTGCGCTTCATGCCACCTGCGCTTAGCCCGCACTTCCGAAGAATATATTCTTTAATAAAGTGGCATGAAGTAAAGTGACACAACTTAATTTTATTTTTTTTTTTCTTCAGGAATTTTAAATTTTATTCAGGAAAATTGAGAACATTCACATGTTAGGGCAAGAGAGAAAGAGAGAGAGAGACAGATAGAGGAGCTCTTTACTCACATGTTCACAGGCTCACCCAAGCAGAGAGAGAGAGAGCGCACAACCTAATTTTCTATCTTTTGAAAACATTGCCTCTCATTGTAGATCATTCAGTAATTATTTCTCCCCTAATTTAGAAAAACTGAATTAGTATCAAGAATACATAGGCAATAATCAGGTTTAATTTATACACTTGTAATTTTTTTAAAAAGATTTTATTTATTTATTAATGAGAAAGATAGGAGGAGAGAAAGAACCAGACATGACTATGGTACATGTGTTGCTGGGGATCGAACTCAGGACCTCATGCTTGAGAGTCCGATGCTTTATCCACTGCGCCACTTCCCAGACCACATATACACTTGTATTTGAACAGTTGTTTTCTTGGCAAAGAGAAACTGGGCCCAGAACGTAACCTGAAAATCCCTGACCGTGACCGGGCTTGGCTCGTGGCGCACCTGGTTGCGTGTACACGTTGCAGTGTGGGAAGCCCTGACGTCAGGCCCCCGTCCCACCTGTAGGTCCCTGTCCCACCTGCAGGTCCCTCTCGTTCTCTTCAGGGGACGTGGTGCTGCAGGTCTCTGTCTTTCTCCGTTTCCCCTTCCCTCTCAATTTTTCTCTGCCTACCCAAAATAAATAGTAGTTAAAAAAAAAAAAAAGACCTTGAATTCTGTGTGTAACGAGCTGTTCGGCAGACAACACTTCTCATGTATAGTCGCTGTTTTCCGCTTCAGTCTGCTAATATAGCTACGTATCTCCAGGTTTGATTCTTACTCGTTCTTTTCATTCTGCTGGTCAGACAAATACTGTATAATGCTGAGCTCTTGGAGTTGCCTCTTATTTTCATCTGCTTTTATTTTCATTGTAGAATCAGGGTGTGAACTCGGCCTGTCTGGTGAGCAATAATAACACTGAGTGACAACCCAGGCTTAGTTTTTTAATTTTTTTTTTTTAAATGGTGATTTCAACATTTTCTTTTAAAAAAATATATATTTTTTTACTAACTTTATTTTTTGGATAGAGAGCCAGAAATCAAGAAGGAGGGGGTGTTTGGGAGAGAGACAGAGAGACACTTGCAACACTGCTTCACCACTTGCAAAGCTTTCCCCCTGCAGTTGGGGACCGGGGGCTCGAACCCCGGTCCTTGTGCACTGTCACATGTGTGCTCAACCAGGTGCAACACTACCCGGCCTTTCATTTTTTTATTTATAGAAAGGGGGAGACAGGCAGAGATGAGAGACCCCACAGCATTGTTCTACCATCCATGAACTCCCCAGGTGCCATCTTTGATGCTGCCCTGTGCTGGGACTTCAGTTCAGGCCATTGGCATGATGAACATGCCATTTTATTTTATTTATTTTATTTTATGCCTTTCCTTTTTTTAAAAAAATTTTTAATTTATTTGTTATTGGACAGAGACAGAGAGAAATTGAGAGAGAAGGGGGAGATAGAGAGGAAGAGAGACAGACGCCTGCAGACCTGCTTCACCACCTGTGAAGCGACTCTTCTGCATGTGGGGAGCGGGGGCTCGAACCACGATCCTAATTGGTTCTTGCGCTTTGTGCCACACGCACTTAACCCACCGCGCTACTGCCCGACTCCCATGCCAGTCCTTTTTATTTTATGTTTTCACTGAACTCTAGTGACAAATGTATCCCCAAGTTTCAGCAGTCCTTCACTGTATTTTACCATTATTTTCCACATGGTAAAATGTCCTTTTTCCTGTAGCCTGTGAAGTAGCAGCAATTGGTGGCAGGACTTCCTTTTTCTTCATAGTTGCCTCTCAGAGCTGGGACTGGTAAGAAAAGAAAAGGTATAGCAAGAATGTTTCTTGTTACTGTCTAAAATTGCTTTGACTTGACCTACACACCTGGGCGATCGTTAGGACTAACTTTCTTTGAGACTCTCTTTCTACTGGCAGGTTGGTCCTGATTTCTTCTTTTTTTTTTTTTTATTATCCTTGTTTATTTATTGGATAGAGACAGCCAGAAATCAAGAGGGAAAGGGGAGATAGAGAGGGAAAGAGACAAAGAGACACCTGCAGTACTGCTTCACCACTCGCAAAGCTTTCCCTATAAAGGTGGGGACCAGGGGCTTGAACTCTGGTCCTTGTGTACTGTAACATGTGCACTCAATCAGGTGTGCCACCACCTGGCCTCTGGTCCTAATTCTTTATATGTTGATATGCTTGCCCTGTTCCCTACCCCCCTGGTAATCTGTTAGGTGTTACCTGTGTCCTGTGCTCTGTCTGACCTTTCGTGATAATGTTTAATGTGACCTCCTTCATTTATGTTGTGAGTCCTTGTGATTTAATAAGATCCTTTGTAATCTGGACACTTTTTTTCTTTCTTTATTATTTATTGGATAGAGACAGCCAGAAATCAAGAGGGAAGGGTGGAAGAGAGACAGAGAGACACCTGCAGCCCTGCTTCACCACTCGGAAAGCTTTCCCCCTGCAGGTGGGGACTGGGAACTGGAACGTGGGTTCTTGTGCATTGTAACATGTGCGCTCAACCAGGTGCGCCACCACCTGGCCCCGACACTTTTTCTCTTTTTGTTACATTAGTTCTGGGAAAATTTCCTTCATATTCATTGAAGATCAAGAATATTTTGTGTGTGCAAATACTGCCTGTGAAGTGTAGCATTTGAATATGGTAGGCTGGTGCTGGTTCAATATGTACTGTGTTATTGAGAATATTTGTTTTTTCTTTGTTTGCCTCCAGGGTTATTGCTGGGGCTCGGAGCCTGCACTAGGAATCCCCTGCTCCTGGAGGCTATGTTTTCCTTTTTGTTGCCCTTATTTTATTGTTGTTGTGGTTATTGTTGTTATTGCTGCCATCGTTGTTGGATAGGACAGAGAGAAATGGAGAGAGGAGGGGAAGACAGAGGAGAAAATAGACACCTGCAGACCTGCTTCATTTGCTTGTGAAGCAACCCCCCTGCAGTGGGGAACCGGGGGCTCGAACTAGGATCGTCACGCAAGTCCTTGAGCTTTGCACCATGTGCACTTAACCTGCTGCGCTCCCACCCAGTGTCCTTGAGAATATTTGACTCTCTTGCAGAGAGTTAAAGATGTGTAATTCACAGAATTAAAAAAAAATTTATTTATGAGAAAGGAAGAGGGGAAAGAGAGAGAAAAAGAATCAGATGTCACTCTAATACATGTGCTGTCGGGCATAGAACTCAGGATCTCATGCGTGAGTGGAAATCTGGTGCTTCATCCACCGTGCCACTCCCGGATCACCATAGAATTAGTTTGAAAGCCATAAAAATGAAGGAAGAAGTTACTACTAGTAAAATTTTACCCTGGCATTTACAATATACTGAATTTGTTTAACTTGTAAAGTAGTTTTACAAGTTCTTGATTTTCTGGAATTAGTCTTCTGTTTAGATGTTATCAAGTTTCATAGGCCATTGGATTTATTCTTGAATATTCATTTCAATCTTCCTTTCCTACTTTTATTGTTTTGTCCATTTGCATGGATGGATGATTCATTCTTTACTAGGCATGCTGACTTAATACTGCTATATATGCAGAAGAAAAAATACTATTTTAAGAACAATGTACTTTGTAGTTCTTTCGAGTAGATGTTCTTTTTAAATTTTTTCTTTTTTTATATTTACTTATTTTCCCTTTTGTTTCCCTTATTGTTATAGTTATTATTGCTGTTGTTGTTGTTGGATAGTATGGAGAGAAATGGAGAGAGGAGGGGAAGACAGAGAGGAGGAGAGAAAGACAGACACCTGCAGACCTGCTTCACCGCTTGTGAAGCGACTCCCCTGCAGGTGGGGAGCCGGGGGCTGGAACCAGGATCCTTATGCCGGTCCTTGAGCTTTGCGCCACCTGCGCTTAACCCGCTGCGCTGCCGCCTGACTCCCCAGATGTTCTTTTTTAAAAAAGATTATTTTGAGAGAGAGAGAAAGTCCAGAGCACCGTTCCACTCCAGCATATGTGGTTGTGGGGATCAAACCTGAGGCTCCATGTTTGTATGTCTTGAGTTCTGTCTCTGATCCATTTCCCTAGCTGCTTTTAACTGTTTCTTAGTTTACTTTTAAAAGTTTTTATGAGGGAGTCGGACAGTAGCGCAGTGGGTTAAGCGCAGGTGGTGCAAAGCGCAAGGACCGGCATAGGGATCCCGGTTCGAGCCCCTGGCTCCCCACCTGCAGGGGATTCGCTTCACAGGCGCTGAAGCAGGTCTGCAGGTGTCTGTCTTTCTCTCCCCCTCTCTGTCTTCCCCTCCTCTCTCCATTTCTCTATGTCCTCTCTAACAAGGACAACAATGGAAAAACAACAAGGGCAACAAAAGAGAAAATAAATATATTTTAAAAAAATTATTTAAAAAAGTTTTGATGAGAGAGAATGGACAAGAAAGAGCGCAGCATACTGTCCAGCTGTTCAGGGATTAAACCCAGAGCCTCGTTCATAAAAGACTTGTGCTCTGCTGCTGTGGTGTCTCCCCTGACCTTTGCCGAGTCTGATTTTACTACAGATCCTTTGCTTTACTTTATCTCAGTTATCATTTTCATAACTGTTGCTTTCACTCAAAGTATCAGTCTGTTTCAAAGGTATGGTTCATTTTGGTTTTAAAGTAAAATTCTGGATACAATATATATATATATATATATATATATATTTTGACTTTATACTTTACAATTTATTTTATGTATTTATGTGCTGGCACCAGGACTTGACTACTCCTGGCCACCTTTTTCAGATAAATAGAGATAGACACAGACAGGAGGGTGTGAGGGAAAGACTTCACAGCCCTGAGACCTTCCCCAGTGTAATGGGGGGTTCTTTCTTTCTTTCTTTCTTTCTTTCTTTCTTTCTTTCTTTCTTTCTTTCTTTCTTTCTTTCTTTCTTTCTACCAGAGCACAGCTCAGCTCTGGTTTGTGGTGGGGCAGAGGGCAGGGGCTGTGCAGCTTCAGGAATGAGAATCTCCTGGCATAACCATGATGTACTTCTACCTCCTCCCGCGCTCAGTATGTGTTTCAACTCACCTATGTTGTATGTATCAACTTTGTGTTCCTTTTTATTGCTGAGTAAGTTTACATTGTAAGGACACACATAGTTTAAAATGCCATTCTGTTTGCTAGTTTATATTTGAGTTATTTACAATTTTTTTCTCCAGTGACTAAAGATACTGTTAACTTTTTGACATGTATGTGTGGTTTTTTTTTTTTTTTGTCTCTTGAGTAAATGCTTGGGAATGGAATTATTAGATAAAATAGCTGTATATTAATATTATTAAAAACACTCATTTTTTTTCCAATTTTTTTTTTTTACCAGACCACTGATCAGCTCTGGCTTCTGATGGTACAGGGGAATTGAACCTGGGACCTTGGAGCCTCAAGCATGAGAGTCTCTTTGCATAACCATTATGCTATCTACCCCTGTCCTGAAAACACTTTTCTAAAGGGGCTGTGCCATTTTTCAGACAACATCAGAGGAGAGTACCTGCTGCCCTCATTGATGCTAGTGGGCGACATTGTCTTTTAGCAATTGTGCTGGGTACATAGTGCTACTTCATCGTGCTTTCGTTTGAATTTCCCTGATGAGTGAAGATGTATTTGTGTGCATTTCTTTGGTGAAATATCTATTCATACTTTTTGCTCATTTTTTTCCTTAGGGTATTTAGTTGGGCTTAATAGCTTATATATGTATATATGTTATCTTTTTAATTTTTTAAAAAAAATTTTATTGGGGGATTAGTGTTTTACAGTCGACAGTGAATACAATAGTTTGTACATGCATAACATTTCTCGGTTTTCCACACAACAATACAACCCCCACTAGGTCCTCTGTCATCCTGTTCCAGGACCTGAGCTCTCCCCCCCTCCCCCACCACAGAGTCTTTGACTTTGGCGCAATACACCAACGTCAGTCCAGGTTCTGCTTGTGTTTTCTCTTCTGATCTTGTTTTTCAGAATCTTAGAAACATACTATGTCATGCAAATCAATGACATATATCCACACCTTCTTTTCCCTAGAGAACTGAGTTTTTCAAAATCTTAGAAACATACTATGTCATGCAAAATAATTATAGTCACACCCTCTTTTCCCTATAGAACTGAGTTTTTCAGAGTCTTAGAAACATACTATGTCATGCAAATTCATGATACATATTCACACCTTCTTTTCTCTAGAGAACTGAGTTGTCATATCTGTATCTATAGTAAAAATTTTATTTATGTGACTTGTTGCTTTATTTCCTAATTTTCTTTTTAAAATATATTTATTCCCTTTTTTGTTGCCCCTCTTTTTATTATTGTAGTTATTATTGTTGTCATTGTTGGATAGGACAGAGAGAAATGGAGAGAGGAGGGGAAGACAGAGGGGGAGAGAAAGACACCTGCAGAAAGATAGACACCGCCTGTGAAGCGACTCCCCTGCAGATGGGGAGCTGGGGGCTCGAACTGGGATCCATCTGCCTGTCCTTGCGTTTTGCGCCACCTAATTTTCTTTAGAAAGGAGGAATTTTGGGTAGGGGTAGATAGCATAATGGTTATGCAAAGAGACTCTCATGCCTGAGACTTGGAAGTCCCAGATTCAATCCCCCACACCACAATAAGCCAGAGCTGTGCAGTGCTCTGGTATTTGCCTCTGTGTCTTTCTGTCTCTGCATCTCTCTCAAAAATAAAGTAAATAAAATACAAAAAAGAAAAAGAAAAGAAAGGAGGAGTTTTAATTTTTTATGAAATCCGGTCTATTGATTTGTTCTTTTATAGTTCGTGCTGTTTGTGTCCCCGGTAAGGTATTTTTTTCTGCATTTATCTTGTTTGTTCTATTACTGAGAAGAGAATATTCTAATCACCAATGATAATCGGGGATTTGCCTTTTTTCCTCTTAGTTCTGTCAGATTTTGCTTGTTGCATTCGGAGCTGTGTTACCCAGCATGTATTTAATGCAGACTAGTACTGGTAATTGTGCAGCTGCTGGTTACTTCGGAGTGTTTGTAATTTAGTTACCGGTCTCGTGGTAGGCCTTTTGTGTGCCCTCTCCTGCTAACTCCCAGTGGGGCGCAGGGCAGCTGTGTGGGGCTGCTGCCCCTCTGGTGCGGATAAGGGTGGGGAGTTTGTGCTGCGTTTGGCTGCAGTGGCCTCTCTGCTCTGAAAGCTGTCTTGCAGGGCAGCTGGAGGGAGTAGGCTTTTGTTACTGTTGTTGTCAGTCTCAGTGTTCCTGGCGTTTTGAGCTTACATCTGTGATGTCATGAAGCAGGGCAGTAGGGAGGTGGGTTAAGCGCACGTGGCGCCAAGTGCAGGGACCGTCGTAAGGATCCCGGTTCGAACCCCCGGCTCCCCACCTGCAGGGGCGTCGCTTCACAGGCAGTGAAGCAGGTCTGCAGGTGTCTCTTTCTCTCCCCCCCACTATCTTCCTCTCCTCTCTCCATTTCTCTCTGTCCTACCCAACAATGACAACATCAATAACAATAATAACTACGACAACAATAAAAAGGGCAACAAAAACAAACAAACAAACAAATAAATAAACAGGGGTCTGACAGTTGCAGTGTCCTTTGGGTCCTAAGGCCTCTACTCTGTGTGCTTCTCTACTTTTCTTAGTCTGTTTTCTCTTTAACAAGTTTTTCTCTGCTACTGAAGAATTTTCATGGCGCTTACCATGCAGAATAGGAGTAATTACTCATCCTATAAATGTGTAAATCTTTCTTTAAGATTATATATCCGCTTACATCAAACCTAATGATTATCTAATTTTTTTCTTGTTCATTTAATTTCCTTATCTATGACTGCCCTCTCTCTCTCTCTTTCTCTTTCTCTTTTGCCTCCAGGTTTATTGCAGGGACTCTGCTGGCACTATGAATTCACTGCTCTGGTGCCATTTTTTTCCATTTTTGTTTGTTTGTTTTGGATAGGACAGAGAAAGTTGAGAGGGAGAGGGATGGGTAAGGTAGGGAGGGAGACACCTGCAGACCTGCTTCACCACTTGCGAGCTAACCCCTCCCTGCAGGTGGGTAGCTGGGGGCTCGAATCAGGATCCTTGTGTGGGTCCTTGTGCTTTGTACTGTGTGCTCTTAACCCGGTGCACCACTGCCCGGCCCCAGTGTTTACTCTTTAAAAAAAAAATTGGGTGGTTGGGGAGACAGCATAGTGGTTATGCAAAAGATTTTCATGCCTGAGGCTCTGAAGTCTCAGGTTCAGTCCCCAGCCCCATCATAAGCCAGAGCTGAGCAGTGCTGTGGTGTATGTGTGTGTTTCTCTGTATCTCTCTTTTTTAAAACTCTTTTTAAAATTTTTATTTATTTATTTTCTCTTTTGTTGCCATTGTTTCTTTATTGTTGTTGTAGTTATTATTGTTATTGATGTCGTCATTGTTAGATAGGACAGAGAGAAATGGAGAAAGGAGGGGAAGACAGAGGGGGAGAGAAAGACAGACACCTGCAGACCTGCTTCACCGCCTGTGAAGTGATCCCCCTGTAGGTGGGGAGCCGGGGGCTCGAACCGGGATCCTTCCGCCGGTCCTTGAGCTTTGTGCCATGTGCGCTTAATCTATTGTACTACCGCCACACTCCCGACACTTAAGTCATTTTTTATTTTTTTATTTTATTAACAGCACTGTTCAGCTCTGGCTTATGGTGGTGTGGGGAATTGAACCTGGGACTTTGGAGCCTCAGGCAAGAGTATCTCTTTGCATAACTTTTATGCTATCTCCCCCACCTTAAGTTCCCCTTTTTGTAAACATGGAAAAACACTAATTTATCACAGGATGTACTAAGACTAGTGAAATTGTATGGAAGTTCCTGCAGCTTGGATGAACTCAAATAAAATGTTGATCTCTGCTTCCTTAATTAAAATGTAAGGCTATGGGCCAGGTTCGTCTTTTCTAATCTCTGTCTCATTAGTAGTGTAAAATGTGTTGTGAACATAGAAGAGACTAATTAGCTTGCTGTAAATACTTAAGCATGTGTGTTAAGTGCTGGAACTCAGTAATTAATGGGGAAGACTGCTAGGTGTGCAGGTAGTGAAGTACAGTTTGGTCCATGCAGTGCCCGGATGTGTTAAGTGCTGGAACTCAGTAATTAATGTGGAAGACAGCTAGGTGTGCAGGTAGTGAAGTACAGCTTGCATGCAGTGCCTGGATGTGTTAAGTGCTGGAACTCAGTGATTAATGGGGAAGACAGCTAGGTGTGCAGGTAGTGAAGTGCGGCTTGGTCCATGCAGTGCCCGGGTGTGTCCAGGAGACTCTGGGAACGCAGCAAAGGGCGACCGGTCTGCCGTGGACTGAATGGTCGCCAGTGAGGATTCCTGGAGAATGTATTGCTGGTACTTACCTTTTTTTTTTTTTTTTTGAGCTTTATTGGGATGTAATTTATATTCTATAAGATCCATCCATTTAATAACACTTTGGTGAAAATCACAGGTTTTTTTTTTTCTTTTTAAAATTTTTTTTAATATTCTTTTATTCACTTTTGTTGTTTTATTGTTGTAGTTATTATTATTGATGTCGTTGTTGTTGGATAAGACAGAGCGGGAGAGAAAGACACCCACAGACCTGCTTCACCGCCTGTGAAGCGACTCCCCTGCAGGTGGGGAGCCGGGGTTCGAACCGGGATCCTTACGCCGGTCCTTGTGCTTTGCAGCCACCTGCGCTTAACCCGCTGCACCACCGCCCGGCTCCTGAAAATCACAGGTTTATTCAGTCATTACTACGATTCAAATTTAGATCGCTTCTTTCATTCCGGGCTTACTATTAAGGGGTAAGTAGGAATTGGCCCTGTGGAAATTTGGATTCCAGAGAGTGAGGCCCCGTGAGGGAGCCAGAGGAGCGTCAGCTAAAGTGAGTGGGTGTGAGCGCTCAGCCTGTCAGTTATCCGCTGACACCGGACTCTCAGGAGTTGGTGTCCTTCCTTCCTGAACTCAGTGGCGGCTCAGCTTCCTAGACCGTGGAGCTCAGTTTCCTCAATTGTAATATAGTGACAGTTAGGATGGCTGGACTTCAACTTCTTCTAAATTCACACATTCTTTATCAAAACCTGAGATGTCTTCAGTGAAAGGGAAGCTAGAATTTACTTTTTTTTTAAATTTTTTACTTATTTCCCCTTTTTGTTGCCATGTTTTTTTTTTATTGTTGTAATTGTTGTTGTTGTTGATGTCGTCATTGTTGGATAGGACAGAGAGAAATGGAGAGAGGAGGGGAAGACAGAGAGGGGGAGAGAAAGACAGACACCTGCAGACCTGCTTCACCGCCTGTGAAGCGACTCCCCTGCAGGTGGGGAGCCGGGGGCTCGAACCGGGATCCTTACGCCGGACCTTGTGCTTGCGCCACCTGAGCTTAACCCGCTGCGCTACTGCCCGACCCCCTGGATGTGGATTTTTAAAAAGACGTATTTACCGGTGATCGAGAGAGAGGGGAAGCAGAGTTTATCATTCTGGCACAAAGGAGGCCTGGGGTCAAACTTGGAGACTTCGACTGCAGCCCAGGACATTATTCAGTGTTACCTCCTGGGCTGCAGCCCAAGGATTGAGGAGTGCGAAGAGAAACAACTGCATCTCAATGAGATGTGTGGACGGTCCAGAAAAGGGATAAGAAATGACTCGTTGTTTCTGTGCATTTTGACTATATACTCCCATCTAAAGGAGGAAAGAAAATGTGTCTGATGAGATCTTCTTGTACTTGTCCTGGATTCTTACATTTGTCATTTGTCTAGTGGTACTCTGTTGTATATATTTTAATTTTTCACAAATAAGGATGCCTTTTGTTTCTTTGAGCCTAACTGCAGTAAAAATTAAATGTAGCAATATCATAGTGGTGGACCTGATGACTGCAATGAAGCAAAAGCAGAAATAAATAGATAAATGAAAAGACTATAGCAAATCACCTTATTTTTTTGTTGTTTCCAATACCTAAAAGTTGTACTTAAACTATCTGGCAATCTGTCAAGTGTACAGTAGTCTTGTGTCTAAAAATGTGCATGCTTTAATTTTGAATACTTTATTGCTTAGAACAGAAAAAGCTAATTTTCATCTTTAAAATATATATTTAAAAACCCCATTTCTGTGAAGTGCAATATAGTCTCTGTGCTTGTAGTATTACACACAGATTGTCTTATTTCCACTTCGAGTACACAAGTTCTGATTTTCATTTTTTTTTTTCTGTCTTTCTAGTACTAGAAGATCCCAGAACTTTAAACTCTTCGAGTACTGAAATGTGTGATGCATCACATATAAGTTGAAGTAACTAAGTCCTTTCAATGGAGTGTTGCACAGAGTATCTCTGACTTTTCAATGCAAGGTGTATTGATAGCTGTGTGTGGCGCCAGGTGACTGGGATCCTTTCTCCCTCTGGACAGGTGTGATGGATAGGTGACGGAGAAGGCTTCTTCACAGTCCATCGGGGAAGCAGAATGACGGAATGCTTCCTGCCCCCCACCAGCAGCCCCAGTGAACACCGCAGGGTGGAACACGGCAGTGGTCTTACTCGAACTCCCAGCTCTGAGGAGATCAGCCCCACTAAGTTTCCTGGATTGTACCGCACTGGCGAGCCCTCACCTCCGCATGACAGTCTCCACGAACCTCCTGATCTAGTGTCTGATGATGAGAAAGACCATGGAAAGAAAAAAGGGAAATTTAAGAAAAAGGAAAAAAGGAGTAAGTGTGATTTTTTTCTTCTCTTATGTTTTAAATATATGTCTGTACACACACACACCTTATGTGGTCTTGGGGATCAGTGCTGGGGCTTCACATATTCAGTGCATGTCCTTTACCACGGATCTGCCTCTCTGACCCAATTTTAATTTTTCCAGGAAGGGGAGAGAGACAGAGAGAGAGAAGAGAGCTTCTGTAAAATGCAAGTCCCCTTGCAGTCCCCAGGGATACAACTTCTGTTTGTTTTGTCTTTACTTCCCTATGTGGTGCTGGGGATCGAACCCAGGACATCCCGTGCGTAAGGCAGATGCTCTGTTCTGAACTATCTTCCAACCCCGGTTTGGGTGATTCATTCTGACCACAGGACCTGCAGTCTTCTGGAAGTATGTTCAAAGACTTGACTCTTTTTTCAGGGTTGTAATCTTTGTATATTAGAGTTAGATTTTTGGGTTTACGCTTACAAATAAAAACACTGGATTTCTAGTGTAAATTTCTTTAATTGGTCATTTAAAATAACATATAAAAGCAGATATTGGGGTTTTTCTCCTGACAGACTTTATTTATTTTAATAAGAGTGATACAGAGATACAAAGAGAGAGACCAGAGCATTGTTTTTGAGCTGTGGTTCATGGCGGTGCTAAGGATTAAGTCTGGGGCCTTGGGCCCTCAGTCCGGAAAGTCATTTGCACAACCATTATGCTTTGTCTCCAGCCCTCTTGCTGACATTCCACTTCTTGTTATTGCTAAGTAGAGAGAGCAAGCCATTCGTGCATATCTCTTTAGTATGTTAAAAGCAAATAAGGCGTGGTCCGGGAGGTGGCGCAGTGGCTAAGGCACTAGACTCTCAAGCATGAGGTCCTGAGTTCAATCCCCGGCAGCACAGGTCCCAGAGAGATGTCTGGTTCTTTCTCTCTCTCCTATCTTTCTCATAAATAAATAAATAAATAATAATAATGATAATAATAATAAAGCAAGTAAGGCCAGCTAGCTTTAGTTTAGCATTCTGTTATTCTGAGTGTTGACTTGGTTTGGAAGCCATCACTATTGCCAGAATGCACAAATCGCATCCAAGTTCATGAGCCAGCACACGGAGGATAGTGGTTACAGCAGTATGCCAGGGGTCTGCAGACCCCTGTGTGCTGTGAGCATTCAGAAACCCAGCCACTTCCGAGGGTAAACGTCTTCAGGATAGTTTAATACTGCCTGATCTTGACCTCCTGTAAACTGAAGTGTGTTTGCTTGGGCCTAACCTCCTTTGCCCTCCGCTGTTTGTAGATGACCCATGTTACCTTACAAGGCGGCGCCTTGTTCATTTTCGCTGGTAGGTCTGTGCCGTTGCCTCACAGCACCAGAATTTATCCGTTCTGCAGCTGCTTGCTGTGTCTTCACAGAGTTGAGCGTGACCGTGCACGTTCCTGCATTTCTGTTCTGTGCGCACCTCTCTGTGAAAGCTCGCCGCTTGCTCAGAGGCTGTGCTTTCAGCTCTGTTGGATCCTGCAGAACACTTTTTTCCCAGTGGTTGTATCAGTTTACAGTCTTACTTGCAATGGCCGAGGATTTCAGCTTTTTTCCATTGTGGTATTACACTTGTGAGAATTTCATGCCTGGTTGGTATGGGCATTTGTGGCATTTGAATTAGAAGATGATGATGAGGGTCAGGTGGTGGTGCAGCGATTAAGTGCACGTCACCGTGTGCAAGGACCCGGGTGTAAGCCCCCGCTCCCCACCTGTAGGGGTGCTTCACAAGCAGCGAAGCAGGTCTGTGTGTCTCTCTTTGCTCCTCTCTCCCCTCCCCTCTCGATTTCTCTGTCCTGTCATGCCAGCACTGCCCAGCGATAACACTGGTGGTAATAAAAAAATAATAATAATTAAGAAACTTATTTAAACCTTCTTATAAAATAGCTTATAAAGTAGCTGACTAAGGAGAAAAATACATATGTATTTCAAATAAAATAAACTAGACTAACTCTTCATATAGTTGGCATTCTGTAAAAACCAGGCAGAGAAGTGGGCTGGCAGATTTAGACACCATCCAAAGGTTAGTAAGAGGCTTCCTAGTTCTTCTGCTGAACCGAGACTACAGTTCCTGTTGTCTCCAGAAAGAGCCTGAGGGCTTGTGACAGCAGAGTGAAGGGCGCTGTGGAAGCAGTTAAGGGCTTCCAAACCTAGAAGAAACACATTTCGTTGTTGGGAGTTCCTGGGGGAGGCCGGCCCCAAAGTAGAAAAGCTAGCTAGCTAGTGTCAGACTGTACTTTTTCCTTTACTTAAAAATACGCACTTGTGTATGTACACACACACAGACACACCCCTTTTTTTTTTTTTTTAATTTCACCTGGGTTATCACTAGAGCTTGGTATCTATACTACGAATCCACTGCTCCTAGAAGCCTTTTTTTTTTTTTTTTCCTCCTCTCCCTTCTCTCCTCCCTCACTCCCTTCCTTCTTTATCTGATAGGACAGATAAAAATTAAGAGGGAAGAGGGAGAGGAAAAGAGACACCTGCAGCATTGCTTCACTGCTCATGAATCTACCCTCTGCAGGTGGGCACCAGGCACTTACTTGAACCTGGGTCCTTGTGCATTGTAATGTGTGTGCTCAACCTAGTGTGTCACTACCTGGCTCTGTATCTAACACACACACACACACACTCTCTCTCTCTCTCACTTTATTAACACAGAGAAAAAGAGAGAGAGAGAGAGAGAACCAGAGCATCACTCTGACGCTCATGATGCTGGAGATGGAACTTAGGACTCCTACTTGAAAACCTAGTGCTTCATCAACTGTGCCATCTCCAGGCTGTGAACTTTTTTCGTTCTGATCCTGCTTTTAAGAAGTGCATGAACAGAGCTGACAACATCGCTCAGTTGGAGAGTGTGCTTGCTTTGGGGCGTGATTTAGATTTGAAGCTGGCCCCAGTACCTTGAGGGGAGTTTCAGTGCTGTGGTTTCTCTATGTCTAACTCTGCTTCTGTCTGTCAGAAAAGTGGGCCTGGAGTAAGTAGTTCAACCCCAGTACAGACCCAAAGAAAAGTGTATGGGCAGTTTGTGCTAAACAGATCTATAATATAGACTGCTTGTTTCCTTGGCAGCTGAAGGCTATGCTGCCTTTCAGGAAGATAGCTCCGGCGATGAAGCCGAAAGTCCTTCCAAAATGAAGAGGTCCAAGGGAATCCATGTTTTTAAGAAGCCCAGCTTTTCTAAAAAGAAGGAGAAGGATTTTAAAATAAAAGAGAAACCCAAAGAGGAAAAACAGAAAGAAGAAAAGCACAAGGAAGAAAAACATAAAGAGAAGAAATCAAAAGACTTGACAGCAGCTGACGTCGTTAAACAGTGGAAGGAAAAGAAGAAAAAAAAGAAGCCGATCCAGGAGCCGGAGGCGCCCCCGGTCGATGTCCCAAACGTCAAGCCCATTTTTGGGGTTCCTCTGGCCGAGGCGGCCGAGAGGACCATGATGTATGACGGCGTGCGGCTGCCGGCGGTGTTCCGCGAATGTGTGGACTACGTGGAGAAGCACGGCATGAGGTGTGAGGGCATCTACAGAGTCTCAGGTATCGGGAGAGGAGCACACGCTGGCTGGGGGCTTTGAGAAAGTACTTTCCTTCCCGTTTCTTTCTTTCTTTTTAAAATTTATTTATAAAAAGGAAACATTGACAAAACCATAGGATAAGAGGGGTACAGCTTCGCACAATTCCTACCACCAGAACTCCGTATCCCATCCCCTCCCCCGATAGCTGTCCCATTCTCTATCCCTCTGGGAGCATGGACCCAGGGTCATTGTGGGATGCAGAAGGTGGAAGGTTTGGCTTCTGTAATTGCTTCCCCGCTGAACATGGGCGTTGACAGGTGGATCCATACTCCCAGCCTGTCTCTCTCTTTCCCTAGTGGGGTGAGGCTCTGGGGAAGCGGGGCTCCAGGACACCTTGGTGGGGTTGTCTGTCCAGGGAAGACCTGGTTGGCACCATGCTAGCATCTGGAACCTGGTGGCTGAAAAGAGAGTTAACATACAAAGCCAAACAAACTGTTGGACAGTTATGGACCTAAAGGCTGGAATAGTGCAGGTCAAGTGTTGGGGGGTCCTTAATTTTGTAGATAGCTAGCAGGCCTATTTTAGTTATATTCCAAAGGGGCTGTAACTATACTAGTGTTTTTTTGTTTGTTTGTTTGCTTTTTGCCTGAGCCTCAAATCTGGTATGTAGGTGAATCCTAATTATTGTCTGGGGAGATGCCGTGTTTCTTAAAGAAGGGAAACCACTCGTTCATGAGGAAAGTTATGGTGGGGTCATGTGCCTGAATCCTTCCCATGGTCTTTTCACCTGCACGGAAACCCACCATGTTCCTGCTGTGGGGGGTGTGTGTTTGGTGGTGTGTGTGTGTTTAGTTCTTTTTTTTTTTTTTAATGCCACTAGCGTTATCACGGCCTACACAGTGAATCTACCGCTCCTGGAAGCCCTTCCTCCCTCATTCTTTTCTGGACAGAGAGTAGTTTTATTTGTTTCTATTTTTTTTTAAACTTTGGTTAACTTTAATTTTTTAATATTTATTTATTCCCTTTTGTTGCCCTTGTTTTTATTTATTTATTTTATTCATTTATTCCCTTTTGTTCCCCTTGTTACTTGATTGTTGTAGTTATTATTGTTGTTATTGATGTTGTTGTTGTTGGATAGGACAAAGAGAAATGGAGAGAGGAGGGGAAAACAGAGGGGGAGAGAAAGACAGACACCTGCAGACCTGCTTCACCGCCTGTGAAGCGACTCCCCTGCAGGTGGGGAGCTGGGGGCTCGAACTGGGATCCTTACGCTGGTCCTTGCGCTTTGCGCCACGTGCACTTAACCCGCTTCGCTACTGCCGGACTCCCGCTTGTTTCTATTTTATTTTATTTAATTATTTTTATTTTTTAATATTTCAATTATCTTTACTTATTTATTTGATGGAAACAGCTAGAAATTGAGAGGTAGGGGGAGAGAGAGAGAGAGAGAGAGACACCTGTAATACTGCTTCACCACTTGCAAAGCTTTTCCCCTGCAGGTAGCTGTCAGGAACTCTAACCCAGGTTCCTATATCTTGCAGCCAACCAGGTACGCCACCACCTGGCCCCATTTTTTTTTTTTTAATAACATTTCTTCTTGTATTGGAATCTCACAAAATAGCTATGCTACTACCATTTACTTTACCAAGAGTAAACTAAATTTCTAATTGTCGATGCTGACTTTTTATTTTTATTTTTTATTGGGGAATTAATATTTTAAATGATACTCCCGTCCACTGGGAGTTGCAGCAGAGTGGCTCCTAGCTTGCAGCAGTGCAGGATGAGACAGTGAAACGTGAGTCGTGCTGTTGATCTGCGTGCGCTCTGATCCTGCTGCATTGCTACTCTGCCTCTCTGCATAGAGACTCAGCGCCATCAGGAACGCCAGCGGAGAAGAATGTCTAGGCTAACGACTACTCTTGAGCAAGAAAAGTGTTTAGGATACAGCCATGTCATGAGCTTCCTGAGTACGGTCAAGGGACATGCCACAGTGTGAATGGTTCTGTTAGCCATGTGCGGGACTCTCCCACGCTAGTCAGATCAATCTTCTGTTTAGCTTTGTCCACGTGGATGAGAATAGAAACTTCAAAGTGAGCAAGGATTGCTCTCATGACAATTTAAATGAGAGATCTGACTTCTTCTTTTATTTTATATTTATTTTTACTTATTTATTCCTTTTTATTGCCCTTGTTTTCTTGTTGTAGTTATTATTGTTGTTAATGATGTTGTTGTAGTTGGATAGGACAGAAAGAAATGGAGAGAGGAGGGGAAAACAGAGAGGGGGAGAGAAAGAGACACCGGCAGACCTGCTTCACCGGGTGGTAGTGCAGCGGGTTAAACACAGGTGGTGCCTCCCCTGCAGGTGGGGAGCTGGGGGCTCGATCCGGGATCCTTACTCTGGTCCTTGCGCTTTGCGCCACCTGTGTTTGACCTGCTGCGCCACCGCCCAGCTCTCCGAGATTTGACTTCTTACAGCTAGGAGGATTTTTGCGTTGCTGTAAGATAAAATTTCAGAACCGTGGCAACATCTGTGCTCTGTTGGGTTGTCGGAAAAGTCAGGATGCATTTTTTTCACAGAAAGACATGTCATGACTTCAACGATGACCCAGTAATTCACTGTATTTCCATGATATAACTTCTTCAACAGATTTATCTTATAAAATTCACTGTTGATGACACAGCTTTAGGGTTAAGTCAATCATGCACACGTAGGCTATGTCAAGAGGTCAGCTTTGTTATTTCAGTTCACTATATTCACACACATCTCTGGGTTTGTTACTCCCTGAGAAAAGGCAGCCACTTCTGATAATTGGAAAAATCTTGATCTTACCCTCATAGATAGCATGTTAATTAAAAAATTTTTTTGGGCTTACATGCTACTTTTTTTTTTAATAAAAAAATAGGCATTGAATTTATAGTGCCATGGTAAAATCAATATATTAAAAGTAAAACACATAAATTTGAAATTTTGCCTTGAAACTCTTGAGTATTAAGACTTTTTTAAATGAATTTAAGAGTTGTATAATTGGTTTTTAAAGATTTAAATGATAGTAACATACCTGCTGCTCACATGACTTTGATAAGCATTAAATAATTTTCTTGTGAGTTTCTCTGAAGTTTCTACAGTTCTGTCAAGAACGTTATTGTCTTTGCGCTATTCCTGATGTTTGCATTCATTTGGAATGTCAGAGTTACAGAACTCCTCCATATGTGTGTTGATAGCATTCAAACTGAACCATTCACTGATGCTGAGTGAGCAGGGACCTGAATTCTTGTCTGGATCACTGAGAAAGATTTTTATTTATTAATCAATGAGAAAGGTAGGAGGAGAGAAGGAACCAGACATCACTTTGGTATATGTGCTGCCGGGATTGAACTGGGGACATTTTGCTTGAGAGTCCAGTGCTTTATCCACTGCGTCATCTCCCAGACCACACTCACTGCTCGGTTATTTTAAACCCTCCCTGTGTACTGCATCCAATCGTGCTCCTATCCAGTCTTGCCAGGGCTTGAACCAGTACCTCACACATGCAAAGACAAGAACTTTACCACCTAGCCATCTCCCTGGCCCCTACAAAGAGTAACAAAAGCTTAGCACGGATTCTTTTCAAAAAAAGATGTACTGCTTATCAATGAGAGAACACAAGAAGCTCTATGTTGGAGGAAGCTTTGGTGCATGTCTTTCCGTCTCCCCCTTTGTCTTTTTCTTTCTGTCAGAAAAAGTTGTCCGTCTACTCATTTAGAGCAAGATTTCAGATTGGATCATAGTTTGATTTTTGCCTGAATTTTTTTCTGACTTTTCCATGATTTTTCTTTGTTAGTACAGTTGTTTAGTATATCCATGCTCTGCTCTGACTTTTCTCTAAATTCTGGCTCTTGCCATCATCTTACTTTTGGTTAAATTCACTCTCACAGTGCAAACTTTTAAGTTACCTTGACTTTGTTTACTGATGAATTGTATGAACTTTGTATACAAAAATACTTCTGAAGTGCAAGTTCATTATTTTCAGGCTGGCCCTTTTCAGATCTTCTCTTGGTGGGAGGGTGCAGTGATGAGGATAGGTGTGTATGTTTTTTTTTTTTAATTACCATTCTCTTCTTGAATTTGACTATTTTAAGGCATTAAATCAAAGGTGGATGAGCTGAAAGCAGCCTATGACAGAGAGGAGTCTCCAAACTTGGAAGAATATGAGCCCAACACGGTAGCCAGTTTGCTGAAGCAATATCTGCGAGACCTTCCCGAGAACCTGCTCACCAAAGAGCTTATGCCCCGCTTTGAAGAAGCTTGTGGGAGGAACACAGAAACCGAGAGAGTCCAGGAGCTGCAGCGCTTACTGAAGGAACTGCCAGAATGTAACTATCTTCTGATTTCCTGGCTGATCGTACACATGGACCATGTGATCGCTAAGGAACTGGAAACAAAAATGAATATTCAGAACATTTCTATAGTGCTCAGCCCGACAGTTCAGGTACACGGCCTTCTCTGCATACTGCCTCTGGTGCTGGCCTACAGAGTAGGGAGCGGAGAGGGTGACACCTTTCCTGGTGCCTGGTTCCATGCACATGAGTACATGAGTTAGAGAAATTAGCTAACAGACTAGCTAGGATATTACCTTTTTTTTTTTTTTTTCACAGTACAGACACTGTCAGGAGATAATGGGTGTATTCACCCTTTTGCTTACGGAATATAGCTGTTCCTTTACATATCATGCAGTCTTTGGTATGGGCTTACCCACTGGTGTGAAGGCTAGATCACTAGGGAGAAGCCCACAGCCCACAGTTACTGGACCCATCTAGACAGCTTCATTCATTCATGTATTTATGCAAGCGAACCGAGGCCAGGCACACGCATGACTATACTGCTGAGCAGCCTCCTTGGGCCAGCTTCCCTTACTTTAGAGACGGAGAGAGACAGAAACCCCACTCAACCGTGTTCACTGTGCTCTCATGTGCTGGGGCTCACGTCCACGGCATCACCCGGAGGAAGAAAGATTCTTCTTCACGTGAGAAAGCTCAGCCTCTCATCTGTAAATTTTTTTTTCTTTTTTCTTTTTTTATTATTTTTTTTAAAGTTTTCTTTTTTTTTTAATTTTTATTTATTTTATTGATTCCCTTTTGTTGCCCTTGTTTCATTGTTGTAGTTATTGATGTCATCGTTGTTGGATAGGACAGAGAGAAATGGAGAGAGGAGGGGAAGACAGAGAGGGGGAGAGAAAGACACCTGCAGACCTGCTTCACCGCCTGTGAAGCGACTCCCCTGCAGGTGGGGAGCTGGGGGCTCGAACCGGGAACCTTATGCCGGTCCTTGCGCTTTGCGCCACCTGCGCTTAACCCGCTGCGCTACCGCCCGACTCCCGGTAAATGTTTTATTAAATTGATTAAATGTTTAATTTGATGACATTATTATTATATATAGACAGAGTGACCTAATATTCCTTGTTTGATCAGGAATTTATTGTTTTTTTAAAAATTTCTTTATTGGGGGATTAATGTTTTACAGTCGACAGTGAATACAATAGTTTGTACATGCAGAACATTTTTCAGTTTTCCACACCCCCCACTAGGTCCTCTGTCATCCTTTTCCAGGACCTGAACTCTCCCTGCCACCCACCCACCCACCCCAGAGTCTTTGACTTTGGTGCAATACGCCAACTCCAGTCCAGGTTCTGCTTGTGTTTTTCTCTTCTGATTGATCAGGAATTTAATCTGAGCATTTCACTCACAAAGATTGTTTTTAGAGAAGCATTTTATGGAACCTTACTCTGCTAAGGCACTCCTGGGAACTTTGTAGTATGATAGTTGGTCTTTCTTTCTTACTATCTTTATTTGTTTATTGGATAGAGACAGTCAGAAATTGAGAGGGAAGGGGGAGATAGGGAGAGAGACAGTGAGATACCTGCAGACCTGCTTTACCACTTGTGAAGCTTTCCCCCTGCAGGTGGGACCTGGGTTCTTGTGCATGGTAACGTGCGCTCAACCAGTGGTGCCGTCACCTGGCCCCGGTGGTATTTCTTTACATAAATACTTGAATTTTATTTATTGTTCACTTGCTGCTGGCACAGGGTATGTGCTTTCCTTTGTTACTGATATTACCCAGGGCAACAACAAAAGGCGAAGAAGTTGACATGATGACTGTAGTTTTAAACTTGATCCTTGGTCAATATACTAGGTTTTTTTCATCAGTCATTGTCCTGATACTCTGATAGAGTCTGCTTTTTTGTTCTTTACTAAAATTTTGTAAGCAAAACGTTTTTTTAAATTCCAGTTTGTGTCAGTCAAGATTTCAGAATTTGAATTTGGTAAGTACAGAACAGATACTCTATCCATATCCTTAGATATATATAACATGACTATTCAAATGTCCCTTTTTTTTTTTTTTTTTTTTTTTTTTTGCCACCATAGCTGTCCCAGGGCTTTGGCGCTAGCAGGAGTTCACTGCTGCTCCTGGCAGGTTTTTTTTTTTTTTTTTTCTTTCTCTCTTTAGAGAGAGAGGGTGAGGGACAGAGAAGGAGACAGCGGCGGAGAGATAGCATAGCACCGTCTCGCGGCCTATGAAGCTTCCTCTCTGGCAGGTACTCCTGTGTGGAGACCTGTCGCTGAAACCTCGCCCCTGGCAGAGGAGGAGTGTTTGCTCTGTGAGATGCACCACCTGCTGGCTCCCCTCTACAGAGACTTTTTATCTATCATTTATTTATTTATTTATTTTCCACCAGGGTTATCACTGGGGCTCTTGTGCCTACATGACTCTACCACTTTTTTTTTTTTTTTTTGATAGAGGGTGGGAGGCAGAGGGATAGACAGAAGATGTAGGTAGAAACTGCAGTGCCTGTGACGCGCCCCCCCCCCCCCCACCCCTCCGCCCCGTGGGGACCAGAGGCTTGAACCTAGGTCCTCCTCATGCATCATGACGTGGGCTCCACTGGCCACCACCACCAAGCTTTTCATGTACTTCTAAAAACTGAACTGGGCTGGTCTCATCACAGAAAATTCAATTATGTTGTATGAGTAAGTTTTTTGGCAGGAAATGATTTCTTGTATTCGCTTTCTGAGGCTCTCACATCCTCAACCTCCGGCTCTACAACTGCATGTGCTCAGGCTTTCTGCTCTCTGATAAACTCAGTGTGTGTGTTGGAAGCTTTCAGAATGAGGACAGCTGCTCAGTGGTTTTGCTCATACTTGGAATTGAAATTCATGAAGTCAGAGAAAAAAAAAAAGTGACCGTACTGTCTCCACTGTGGTTGGGGTAGGTCACAGAACTTTGGGAGTAGCTTTGGCCAGAAACTATACTCCTGTAATCTTATAAAAACAAAAACAAACAAGCAAAACGTTTTTTTAAATAAATTGGAAATAAAATGGAATTTTAAAAAAATTAGTTAATGTCATGCTCGAAGAAGGCAGGAAATTGTGGTCACCAGCTGCTGAGCCCCATTCCGGGCCTTTCCCCACATCGTCTCATGGTGCAGAGTTTGTGACTTCAGTCAGCTGGCTCTCCCCTTGCCTCTAAGTTGACCACCGAGTAGCAGAACACATCTTGTCATCACTGAGGAAAATGGGCACTTCTGCCAGGAAATTCGAGGAAGCTCAATATGACAGTCGCAGGTCATATGAGGAGAAATGATGTTGTCATTTTTCTTGCATCTTTGTCCCTTAGATCAGCAATCGTGTCCTGTATGTGTTTTTCACACATGTGCAAGAACTCTTTGGGAATGTGGCACTCAAGCAAGTGACAAGGCCTCTCCGCTGGTCTAACATGGCCACTATGCCCACACTGCCGGAACTCCAGGAGCACATCAAGGAGGAGATCAGGAGACAGGTGGGTGCGAATGCTCGAGTCGGCACTTTGGCCTGGCTGACTGTTGCTGTGGCTCTTTTGGAGCGAGGAGGATGATGGGCTCTTGTTCATTGAACACTTTCTGTATACCTGGGGAATGGGGTGCTGTTAAGCAGACTCTTCCTTTTTTTTTTTTTTTTTTTTGCCTCCAGGGTTATCTCTGGGGCTCAGTGCCTACACTAAGAATCCAGTGCTCCTGGAGGCCATTTTTCCTATTACTTAATTTTTAAAAATATTTATTTATTTATCCCCTTGTTTCTTATTTGTTGTTGTTGCTACCACTCAACGTCCTCTATCTGTTTATTGTATAAAACAGAGGGAAGTGGAGAAGGGAGGGGAAGACAGAGATGGAAAGAGAAAGACACCTGCAGACCTGCTTCACCGCTTGTGAAGTGACCCCCTCCCCCCCTGCAGGTGGGGAGCCGGGGTCTCAACCTGGGATCCTTGTACCGATGCACCTCCGCCCAGACACCGTAAGCACATTCTTCTTGGCACACCAAAGGCAGATACTCCCATCTGGCACCGTTTTCATGCCGACTATCAAATCATTGTGGTCGAAGAGCACACGTTTGGGAAGGCCGACTCGAAGTCCTCCCTCTGCTCCTGGTGAGCCAGTGGCAGGCACGTTGCTGTTCAGCACGGATCTCTCTGCTTGCTGGAGAGCCTGAGGCCACAGGTCAGGTCCCCCTACCTCATCAAGTGGCAGGGCAGCTGTTCCTTTCTCCATATTAAATGCGTCAACATTATCTTTAAAAAACTTGGGTCTTTGGGAGTCTGGCAGTAGCGCAGCGGGTTAAGCACAGGTGGCGCAAAGCGCAAGGACCTGCGTTAAGGATCCCGGTTTGAGCCCCCGGCTCCCCACCTGCAGGGGAGTCGCTTCACAGGCGGTGAAGCAGGTCTGCAGGTGTCTGTCTTTCCCCCCCTCTGTCTTTCTCTCCTCTCTCCATTTCTCTCTGTCCTATCCAAAAACGACGACATCAATAACAACCATAACTACAACAACAAAACAACAAGGGCAACAATAGGAAATAAATAATAAATAGATATATAAAAAAAAAAACTTGGGCCTTCTCAGAGTCAATTAGAAGAGTAGAAAATGGGGAGTCGGGCTGTAGCGCAACGGGCTAAGCGCAGGTGCTGCAAAGCACAAGGACTGGTTTAAGAATCCCGGTTCAAGCCCTGGCTCCTCACCTGCAGGGGAGTCGCTTCACAGGCGGTGAAGCAGGTCTGCAGGTGTCTGTCTTTCCCCCTCTCTGTCTTCCCCCATCTCTCTCCATTTCTCTCTGTCCTATCCAACAATGACAACAACAATAATAAGAACTACAACAATAAAAAAACAAGGGCAACAAAAGGAAATAAGTAAATAAGCAAACACTTTAAGAAGAGTAGAGAATGAGTCAGAGATGTGCAAGGCATGCTGTGAATCAGTCCGGAAATGAATGTCAGCTTATCTGGGCAAAGTCACTGGTCAGCTGGCCAGTATTGCAGGGGAGAATGTTGAGATTTGCGGCCAGGACGTAGCATACATAGCGAGTGGCTAGAATTCTGGACGAGGTCTCACGTCCGATCGCCAGCATCCTACATGCCAGAGCGACGCTCTTTTTCTCCAGATGTGTCATTGATAAATTTTATAAGCGTGTTGAAGTTTGCAGATATTAAACTATTTATTCTCTATCTCTTGGTTACTAAGACATCCAGTCAGAAGTTGGACCTAAAGGGTTGTTTTTTATACTACCAGATGGTAGTGGTGGAATAAGAAATTCAGGACTCGGGAGTTGGGCTGTAGCGCAGCGGGTTAAGCGCAGGTGGTGCAAAGCGCAAGGACCAGCATAAGGATCCCGGTT
Source organism: Erinaceus europaeus (assembly GCF_950295315.1). Taxonomy (NCBI): domain Eukaryota; kingdom Metazoa; phylum Chordata; class Mammalia; order Eulipotyphla; family Erinaceidae; genus Erinaceus; species Erinaceus europaeus. The sequence continues at coordinate 118,503,589 of NC_080171.1, read as the reverse complement.
CGAGCCCCTGGCTCCCCACCTGCAGGGGAGTCGCTTCACAGGCGGTGAAGCAGGTCTGCAGGTGTCTGTCTTTCTCTCCCCCTCTCTGTCTTCCCCTCCTCTCTCCATTTCTCTGTCCTATTCAATAACAACAACAATAATAACTATAACAATAAAAAAGGGCAACAAAAGGGAATAAATAAGTAAATAAAATTTTTAAAAATTCAGGACTCAAGGGACCGGGTGGTGGTGCACCTGGTTGAGGGCACATTTCACAGTGCTCAAGGACCCGGGTTTGAGCCCCCTGTCCCCACCTACAGGGGGAAAGCTTTGCAAGTGGTGAAGCAGGGCTGCAGGTATTTCTTTGTCTCTGTCTCTCTCTGTCTCCCCCTTCCCTCTCGATTTCTGTTTCCAATTAATAAAGATAATAAAAAATTAAGAAGAAAAAATTCAGGACTCAATCAGAAATTCACTTTTGGGGGCCAGGTAGCGGTGCTCCCCACTGAGTGTACGTGCTGCCATGTGCAAGGGCTTGGGTTCAAGCTGCCCCACCTTCAGGGGACGGGCATCACTAGCAGGGAAACATGCAAGTGTCTGTCTCTGTCTGTATTATTTCTCTCCTGCTTCTCTCAATCTCTCTCTGTCCTATCAAAGAAAAAGAAAAGGTGCCAGTTGGTGGCACACCTGGTTGGTTGAGTGTACATGTTACAGTGCACCAGAGCCTAGGATCGAGCCCCCCAGTCCCCACCTGCAGGGGAAAGCTTTGCGAGGGGTGAAGCAGGGCTGCAGGTGTCTCTCTGTCTCCCTCCCTATCTTCTTCCCTCTCAATTTCTGGCTGTCTTTATCCATTAAATAAAGATGCTTTTTTAAAAACTAAAAGAAAAAGGGGAGTCGGGTGGTAGTGCAGGTGGCACAAAGCGCAAGGACCGGCTTAAGGATCCCGGTTCAGCCCCCGGTTCCCCACCTGCAGGGGAGTCGCTTCCCAGGCGGTGAAGCAGGTCTGCGGGTGTCTGTCTTTCTCTCCCCCTCTCTGTCTTCCCCTCCTCTCTCCATTTCTCTCTGTCCTATCCAACAACAATGACATCAATAACAACAACAATAAAAACTACAACAATAAAGGAATAAATAAATAAATAAATATTTAAAAAAAATTAAAAGGAAAAAGAAAAAGAGGGACCGGGTGGTGGCGCACCTGGTTGAGTGCACATGTTACAGTGCACAAGGACCCAGGTTCGAGCCCCCAGTCCCCACGTGCAGGGGGAAAGCTTTACAAGTGGTGAAGCAGGGCTGCAGGTGTCTCTCTGTGTCTCTCTCCATCACCCCCTTTCCCTCTCGATTTCTGGCTGTCTCTATCTAGTAAATAAAATAAAGATAATTAAAAGAATTCAAAAAAGAAAAAGGGAAAAATGGCCACTGGGAGGGGCACTGAGCCCCAGCACTAACCCTGGTGGCAAAAGAAAAAAAGAAAATTTACCTTCTTACCGAGTCTCGAATCTACCTACGTTATATTAATCATTGTTTCTCCACATACATATCATTAGATCTTGGTTACCTTTTCTTTCCTGTATGTGTTCTGAGTTCTTTGTTTTTTGATGTGCTGGCAGAAAGGGTAAAAGAAAAAAATCAGCTACTGTTCACCTTATGTGAATTAATGAGTGAGAGCTTTTTGCCCAAAGCAAGTAGTGATTTTCAGATTTACTTGCTGTTAACAAGAGGGAGGGGCCAGAGCATCTGGGTTCAGACTCGGGACCTTACTTCCCGTGCTTGCAAGCCCTGCCCTGTACAGCCACCTCACCTCCCACGCTGCTGCCTGTCGTGCTTTCTGAGGTCCAAAGATCTGAAATACAGGCCAAAGTGGTGGGGCACCTGGCTGAGTGCACTTGCTACAATGCATAAGGACCCATGTTCAAGCCCCAAGTCCCCACCTGCTGGGTGGAAATTCCATGGTGGTAAAGCAGTGCTGTAGGTGTCTCTCTCCCTTCCAAATGGTCCCTTTCCCTTGCAGTTTCTGTTCCTATTCAATAAATAAATAAAAGTACTTTCGGGAGTCGGGCGGTAGCGCAGCGGGTTAAGTGCAGGCGCAAAGCACAAGGTCGGCGTAAGGATCCCGGTTCGAGCCCCCGGCTACCCACCTGCAGGGGAGTCGCTTCCCAGGCGGTGAAGCAGGTCTGCAGGTGTCTGTCTTTCTCTCCCCCTCTCTGTCATCCCCTCCTCTCTCCATTTCTCTCTGTCCTATCTAACAACGACAACATCAATAGCAATAATAACTACAACAACAACGAAAAACAACAAGGACAACAAAAGAGAAAATAAATAAATAAAGTACTTTTAACAGATCAGAAATAACTACTCAGTGTGTGGCACATTGTTTGTTTGCTTTTGTTTTTAGGAATTTCTTTTGAATTGTTTACATCGAGATCTGCAAGGCGGCATCAAAGATTTATCTAAAGAAGAAAGATTATGGGAAGTACAAAGAATCTTAACAGCCCTCAAACGAAAACTCAGAGAAGCTAAAAGACAGGTAACTTGATCATTGCAGTAAATTACGTTTATGATAAAATACAGAAAGTCCTTGTTGGAACCTCTGACATGCGATCAATACTTGAAAGTCATTTCCTTTAAGGACACAGTCCAGGCCCTGGCTGGTAGCTCCTTGGGCAGAGAATGCACAGCACCACGCACCGAGATGGAACCCAAACCCCCTGGTCCCCGCCGGGGAGCGTCTACAGCAGCGATGCTTCAGAAGTGCTGCGGCCTTGCCGCAGGTGCCTCTCCTGCTCCGCCTCTCACTCTGTTTACTAGCGGGGAAAGTAGATACGGCACACACACGGCACTTTCAGTCAGATTTCCTGATAGGAAATTTATTCACGTAGGTGCCCACAGTTCCAGGCTATCGATCCTTCAGCTTAGTATCAGATCTGTTTAATGTAGAAAATGGCTTTTTCAGGTAAACAGACTACTGGAAAATATCTCATCACCTCCAGCTTTGTCATACCTGCACACGTGTATTTCTGAGCCCGAGAAACAGTCAACTTGATCGGTGCATGTGATTCCCTCTGTCCCCTCATCATGTCTGCTGCCGTGTGAGGGCCCAGGCAGGGGTTCCCTGCCTCGGTGGGGCTGGTCGGTGACCAGGAGGAGTTGGAGGTTGTGAGTGTGGCTGTTTTAGGTTACAGGCGCAGGCCTGAAAGGAGACTGGGACCTTTTCTCTGCTGGGATGAGTGCGTATCTGGGGCCAGCAGGGAGCAGGGTGACAGACAGGCTGCAGACAGCAAAGGAACGTAGCTTTGCTGGGGGGGGGGGGGTGTTGGGGGCGTTTGCTGGCTGTCACCAGGCAGTTAGCAGTCTTGGTCAGTATCTCTTAGCCTCCAGCTAATTCTGCAGCTGGATAAGCCTCCCCCCAGACTTTGCCTCCAGGGTGTGCTATAATTGGAGATGGAATTCCAGTATGGCTTCCACCTGAGACATTGGAGAGGTTGGCAGGAGTGCAGCTGCTATGACTTCCACCCAGTTGATAGGCTGTAGTCTCTTGCCTTCTATTTTAATGTTGTCAGTATAAAAATCTTAGTTGGGTTGTGGTGTCTGGAGTTCAGTGTGACTTACTTCCTGGTTCCCATTTAAAGTTCTGCATTCATTTTTATTCTTTTTTTTTTTTTATTTCCTTTTGTTGCCCTTGTTGTAGTTGTTATTGTTGTTGTTGGCTAGGACAGAGAGAAATGGAGAGAAAGAGAGACACCTGCAGACCTGCTCACCGTTTGCAAGCAACTCCCCTGCAGGTGGGGAGCCGGGGGCTTGAACTGGGATCCTTCCGCTGGTCCTTGTGCTTTGCGCCACATATGCTTAATCCGCTGTGCTACCGCCCGACTCCCTAAAGTTCTGCATTTTACGGGGCCAGGTGTTGGTGCACCTGGTGAGCACACGGTACAGTGAGCAAGGACTCGGGTTCCAGCCCCCCCCCCGCCCCCATTTGCAGGGGGAAAGCTTTGCGTGTGGTGAAGCAGGGCTGCAGGTGTCTGTCTCTCTCCCTCTCACCCCCTTCCTTCTCAATTTCTGGCAGTCTCTATCCAGTAAATAATGAAATAAATAAAGTTCAGTACTTGAGAGATCTCTTCCTGGTCGAAGCATTTTAGTGGCGTTTCTGTCTTAAGGAGGGTGTCTTTTTCTGTGATGACCACCTGGATGCTGAGCTTCTGTCTCTTGTGAGTTGGAGATTCTGGTCTTGTGCAAATCTCTCCATGTTTTGGTGTAGCTTTGCTGTTACTGTGAGAGGAAGTAAACATAGGTCCTTCCTATTTGACCATATTGGACACTAAAGACTAGTACTGTTGAGTTTTATGAATTCTTTGTGTCCCTTGATTATCTGCCATTTTATTATATGTACGATGTATACATTTTTCTCCAGTTCAGCAGGCTGTCACTTTGTTTTGCTGACGGTTTCTTGTGTTGTGCAGTTCTTGAGTCTGATTACAAGGTTTTCGTATTTATTTGTGTTTGTTTTCTTCACCACTAGAGTCCCAACAGAGGTCAGGATTATGGCGTGCTTATGTCTCCTGTCGGCTTGCTTCTGGGGGAGAGAGAAGAGACCGGAGAGGAGCGGGCACCCCAGAAATGGGCAGGAGCAGAGTGGTTCAGGCCACGTGGAGCTAGCAAAATGGCCGCCTCCCACTCAGCCTCCCAGCCCTTCTCTGGGTCTGGTGGAGGAATGAGAGGAGGGGAGCAAAAGGGGCGAACCGCAGCAGCAGCAGCAGCAGCAGCAGCAGCGGGCTTTTTAGGATAAAAACCGGAAGTGGCAAGTCGGGATGGGATTGGCTAGGAAACGAGGCACTCGGGGAATAGGGTTTCTAGCCTGAGGGTATCTGCACAATTACCCAACAGTCTCCTTCATGGCATTTTATACATTTAAATGATTTAAGTCTTACATCCTCCCCTGTAATCCATTTTGAATTAACTGTTGTGTAGTGTCAGGTAGTAATGTAGTTTCATCCCTTTGTTGTGGGTCTCAACCACAGTGCTGAGAATGTCCTATCAGACAACTAGGACATTAGTTGTGCTGAATGTACAAAGCAGGAGGAACCCTGGTACATTTTGCCTGGGAATGTGAACTGGCCAAACTTTCACGGAAAACTGCACGGAGCTTTCCAAGCCAGTATTTTGCAAAAGTAGAATTTACCACTCCTAGGCGTAAAATGATCACTCCTAGGCAGTGCCACTTAATTAAGAAACTTCCTACATTCATCCGTAGTATGTTTACAACAGCCAAGATAGGGAAACATCCCATGTGTCCAACAGTGGATTCGTGAATAAAAAAAGGAAGTATATAAACAGAACGAAAAACTAGTCAGTTCTGAGAAGAGATAAAATCTTCCCATTTACAACAATGTGGATAGTGTCGGAGACTACTACAGTAAGCAAGATCATCTTGAAAGAGAAAGACAAGCCTAGATGATCCCGCACTCGTGGGTTAATATAAAGAAAGCAAGGGAACAAAACCAACCCAGTACAGCCCTTGAATTTGCGAGTAGATTATGTGAAGGAGAGGCGGGAGGAGTCACAAAAGATGGAGGGGGCCTAGGGGGCTGTGGTGAAGGTATATTGGCACTTCGGTGGAGGGCATGATGTGGTAACTGACTTTTGAAAAGGAATGAAGAACACCATTGAGAAACAGTGAGTCAAAAATATAAGTTGGGGGCCGGGTGGTAGCCAGCAGGTTAAGCGCAGGTGGCACAAAGCGCAAGGGCCGGCTCAGGGATCCTGGTTTGAGCCCCCGGCTCCCCACCTGCAGGGGAGTCGCTTCACAGGCGGTGAAGCAGGTCTGCAGGCGTCTTTCTTCCTCCTCTCTGTCTTCCCCATCTCTCTCCGTTTCTCTCTGTCTTATCCAACAACAACGGCAGCTATAATAAGAATGAGGGCACGGAGTGGGGTGGGAGTGCAGTGGGTTAAGTGCACATGGTGCAAAGCGCAAGGACCTCAATTCGAGCCCCCGGCTCCCCACCGGCAAGGAGGGGGGGTTGCATCACAAACGGTGAAGCAGGTCTGCAGGTGTCTTTCCCCCTCTGTCTTCCCCTCTCTCCATTTCTCTCTGTCCTATCCAACAACGACAATGGTAATAACAAGGGCAGCAAAAAAGGGAAAAAATAGCTTCCAGAAGCAGTGTATTCATATTGCAGGCACTGAGCCCCTGGATAACCCTGGAGGCAAAGTAATAATAACAACAACAATGAAAGTGGCAGAAGCTATTAAAACACCTGCTTCATTGAGAGCCCTGAAACTGACTGGGAGCCACCCATGGGGAGAGCAGCAATCTGCATGTTCAAGGCTCTTGGCTCAGTCCCTGTCACCACATCTGTCTGGTCTCAGTCCCTCTCTCATTCTCTCTCAAACATAAAACAAATCTTTAAAAATAGAGTTAACAGGGAGTCGGGCAATAATGCATCCCGATTAAGCACAGGTGGCACAAGAATCCCGGTTTACACAGGTGTTGTAAAGTGCAAGGACCGGCATAAAAATCCCGGTTCGAGCCCTTTGGGGAGTCTGCAGGGGAGTCGCTTCACAGGCGGTGAAGCAGGTCTGCAGGTGTCTGTCTTCCCCCTCTCTGTCTTCCCCTCCTCTCTCCATTTCTCTCTGTCCTATCCAACAACGATGACATCTATAACAACAACAATAATAACTACAACAATAAAATAAGGGCAACAAAAGGGAATAAATAAATATTAAAAACAAAGAACAGAAGAGAAATGCTGAAAGAGCCTCTGCCAAACGCGGGGAAACAAACGTCAGGTGGCCTGGCTGAAGACCGGGCTCTGCAGCACCTCCTCTCGCCACTGCGGAAACCACAGGCCGAACGAGATGTTCGTATTCGAAAATGAAAGGAGAATCTGAAGCCGACAACAATGCTGAATTCACTGTTACTTCTGAGTAGCTTCAATGCCGATGATGATTGTTACTCAATACGTAATGTGAGGAGAGTGGTGAGTCTACCAGGACTGGTAGAAAGACAGTGTGGAGGCCAGCAGGGTAGCTCACTTAGGATCGTGTGCTTGCTTTGTTACTCACAGGCCCTACTGTACCGAACTGAGCTTTGCTGCTGTGTGTGCGCCCTCTCTCTCTCTCTCTCTCTCTCTCTCGGGAAAAAAATCAACTGGGTCAAGTCCCAGTGAAGACAAAAGATGAAGGCAGCTAAAGTTTGTTTTGAAACTGTAGATGAACTAATTTTGGAGGAAATCTGCTTGCCAGAACCCATCTTAATATCAATCAAACCCTTTTATTCTGGAAATGACTTGAAGGACTTTGAACCATAAGGAGTCCAAACCAATGCCAGAACTCAAGGTTTTTCCCTTCAGTTTGGTACTAAGGAGTGAACCGAGAACGCGGTGTCTGTGACAACCCCTGAGTCCCCCGTGTTGTCCATTTTTATTCTATCTTTTGAGAGACAGAGACCAAAGCACCACTCCACCTCTCTTGGGTTTCCATCAGTGCTGTCCATAATGTCGCCGTGTGCAAGCAGGAATCAAAGCCAAGACCCCACTCGTGACAGGGAATGTGCTTTCCCTGCTAAGTCACCTCCTGGACCCGTAGGTCTGAAGGCTTTTTCTTTTCTTTTTAATTTTTATTTTTCATTTTTTTCCCCTTTTGCTGCCCTTGTTGTTTATTGTCGTTATTGTTGTTATTGCTGTCATCGTTGTTGGATAGGACAGAGAGAAATGGAGAGAGGAGGGGAAGACAGAGCGGCAGAGAAAGACAGGCACCTGCAGACCTGCTTCACCGTTTGTGAAGCGACTCCTCTGCAGGTGGGGATCCGGGGGCTCGAACCGGGATCCTTACGCCGGTCCTTGAACTTCATACCACTTGTGCTTGACCTGCTGCACCACCACCCAGCTTCTAGTTTCAAGGTTTTTAAGGACAGAACAGTTTTGCTTGGGGCAGGATTTTCTTTCCAATGCATGGTGCTACAACAATTGGATGTCTAAATATACTGCTTTCTTTTCCTTTTTTTAAAATTAGGACAGGGAGATTGAGGGGGTGAGGAGATAGAATAGGAGAGAGAAAAAGACACCTGCAGACCTGCTTCAGTACTCATGAAGAGTCCTCCCTGCAGGTGGAAGCAGAGGCTTGAACCTGGGTCCTTGCACATGGCAGCATGTGCACTCAACCACACCACCACTGCCTGGCTCTTAGAGATAGATAGACTTAAAATTTTTTTTTAAACATTTTTATTTATTATTGGATAGAAATAGAGAAATTGAGAGGGGAGGGAAAGATAGAGAGGAAGAGACAGACAGACACCTGCAGCCCTGCTTCACCACTTGTGAAGCTTTCTCCCTGCAGTTGGGGACCAGGGGCTTGAACCTGCGTCTTCATGCACTGTTATGTGAGTGCTTAACCAGATGCACCACCACCTGCCCCCCCCCCATAGATGTACTTTTAAAGGAACTGTACCTCTTTCCACAGGACATATGTAAAACTAAAAATGAATTTGAAAGATCTGATAAATTATATTTCATCAGAATTTTAAAACATGCTCCTCAAAAGATCCTGTTAAGAAATTGGATATTCAGTTTCAGAGAGTGTAACATAATATTTGCAAAACACACCCAGTGAAGAATTCACTGGCACATACACAAAACTCATAGCTCAATAAGAGAAATTCATTGTTTTTGTACTTTTTAGAGCAGTTTTAGGCTCACAGCAAAACCGTGAGTAGGTACAGGGACTGAACAAAAGCCCCTTTGGACCCATCCCTCCAATGTGCATAGTCTCCTGCCAGACCAGTATTTAAAAAAAAAAAAGCCAGGGGTCTGGGTGGTAGCGCAGTGGGTTAAGTGCACATAGTGGAAAGCACAAGGACCAGCTTAAGGATCCTGGTTCGAGCCCCTGGCTCTCCACCTGCAGGGGAGTCGCTTCACAAACAGTGAAGCAGGCCTGCAGGTGTCTGTCTTTCTCTCTCCGTCTCTGTCTTCCCCTCCTCTCTCCATTTCTCTGTCCTATCCAACAACAAGGGCAACAAAAATGGGAAATACGGCCTCCAGGAGCAGAAGATTCCTGGTGCAGGCACCAAGCCCCACCAATAACCCTGGAGGCAAAAAAACCCAACTTAATTAAAAAAGTTTTGAAGGTGATATACAGGTGACCGAATATGCACAACCAAAACTGTTCAACATCATGAGCCATTAAGGATATACAAATAAAAGTCACCATGAGGTACCACTGTGCGTCAACAAGAATGACACCAGTCAAAGATTGTCGGGGTTTAGGTCAGGAGGCAGCTCCAGTGGTAGAGCACAGGCCTTTCCACATGGGAGGCCCCGGCCTTGAGCCCCACACCACGTGAGAGTCTCATGGCCGTAAAGGAAGCTCTAGAGGTGGTGGAGCCGTACTGTGAGAGCCGTGCTGTGGTACCCCCCCCCCCCCGTGTCTTCTGTGTATTTGAAATAATAAATTGGCCAGGGAGTGATGGAAGTGTACATTTGCGAGGACAAATTGGTGCATACTTCACATCATCATATATTACTCAGCAAACCCCTGAAACGAAATACTGATACACAAAATGGCTGAGTTGTACAATCGTTGTGATAATGAGAGAAGACAGATCTAAACAAATGACTGTCTAGTGAATGAGTCATTTCACAGGAAACACAGGAAAAGTCTTAGCAGTACTTGCCAGGGTCAGCAGACGGCAGAAGAGCCCACACTAGCTCTTCAATGGGTGCTGCCACTTGAGTCTACCTCAGCCAGCAACCAAGAGAAGTTTATGGTGGGCGAGAGACAAGTTGAGAAGCAAGGGGGAGGCAGGGAGAGCTCTGCAGCACTGCTGCTCCGCTGGTGAAGTTTCCGTTCTTACAGGAAGGGGCTGGGGGCTTGAACACGGGTCGCTGCATACTGTCCCATGTACTCTGGCTGCACCATTGCCTGGTTCCCGAATTGTATCCTTAAGTCATCACCTCCGGGGGGGGGGGGGGGAATATATATATATAAAATTTCTTCGCAAGTGTCCCTAGAATGCGGGGTGGTTTTTTTTTTAGCTAGAATCGAGCATTTTCACAGTATGACTGTCGATTAAAATCCACATGCTATCTTTTGTTTTTGCCAGAGCACTGCACAGCTCAGGCTTATTTATGGTGGTGTAGGGGATTGAACCTGGGTCTTTGGAGTCTCGAGTGTGAAAGTCTTGTGCATACTCATTATGCTGCTCCTCCTCTGCTCCCCACTCCCCACACTACTTTTAGGTGCAGTTAATAGATGAGATTTTAACGATGGCAATGATATGAATTTGTTAAGTATGTTAATGTCTAGACTTTTTTTTTTTTTTAATTTGCTGTACTTGACAGGAGTGTGAGACCAAGATCGCACAAGAGATAGCCAGCCTTTCCAAAGAGGATGTCTCTAAAGAAGAAATGAATGAAAATGAAGAAGTTATAAATATTCTTCTCTCACAGGTTAGCTCTCTTTCCCCCCAGATCTCCCTCTATTAATATGTACTGAAGATACACAGATGAAGACTTGATACACATACACGATAGAATGATCACTGTAATCACGGCTGCCTGGACCACTGACATTTTTTCTTCTTCCTAAGAACACCTTATTTTTGTTTGCTGTGGCCTTTGTACCTGCATGATTCCACCAACTGCAGTGAACCCTGGCTTCCCCCCCCATCCCCCCAAATCTCAGAGAGGCAGATAGGAAGAAAGACAAAAAGAATGAAAGACGAGAGACACCATAGGCGAGACTCGAGGTCCTTGTGCGCTGTAAATCATGTGGTCATGGGGTGAGCTGTTTCCAGGGCCGCTAGAAAATGTTTGGGGGAGTTGGGCGGTAGTGCAGCGGGTTAAGTGCACGTGATGCAAAGCGCAGGGACCGGTGCAAGGATCCCGGTTCGAGCCCCCGGCTCCCCACCTGCAGGGGAGTCGCTTCACAATCGGTGAAGCAGGGCTGCAGGTGTCTTATCTTTCTCTCCCCCTCTCTCTCCATTTCTCTGTCCTATCCAACAACGACGGCAATAACTACAACAATAAAACAAAGGCAACAAAAGGGAATAAATAAATAGTAAAAAAAAAATGTTTGGGTTCTTTGCAGTTGTTTGAAATGAGTTGTTTGATCATTCATTCACTCAGCAGAGAGCTCAAGTACCCACTGCGTTCCAGGCAAAAAGCTGGAGGTGAATTCATTTCCTTCTGATTTCCTTTTTTTGTAAAAAAAAAAAAAAAAAAAAAAAATTATTATCTTTATTTATTGGATAGAGATAGCCATAAATTGAGAGGAAGGGGGAGAGGGGAGAGACAGACACCTGCAGACCTGCTTCACCACTCACAGAGCTGCAGATGGGGGCTGGGGGCTTGAACCTGGGTCCTTGCGCATTGTAATGTGCTCAACCAGGTGCGCCACTGCCCAGCCCCTCCTGATTTTCCAAAGTCAATCTTAATCTTACTCTGTCCTGGGAACTCCTAGTTTTACCAGAAAGGAAATAATTTTAGGCTTTGACAATAACAAGAGTTGTCTAGGCTTTTAGACTCTTAGGAGTGAGGGGACCTGAAGCCCTAAGAAGTTTCTCAGCTTTTTATTATTTTTTTCTAGTAAGGACACCACTTTTCTTCTGAAAATGAAATCCCAGATTATGTCTTTATTCAATACTTAAAAATTTTTTTTTTAATTATTATCTTTATTTATTGGATAGAGACAGCCAGAAATCAAGAGGGAGGGGGTGATAGGGAGAGAGACATAGAGACACCTGCAGCCCTGCTTCACCACTTGTAAAGCTTTCCCCCTGCAGGTGGGGACCGGGGGCTCGAACCCGTGTCCTTTTGCATTGTAATACATGGGCTCAACCAGGTGCGCCACCACCCGGCCCCTTATTCAATATTTTAAACTAATTTTTATTTATTTTTATATTTATTTTCTCTTTTGTTGCCCTTGTTTTTCTTTGTTGTTGTAGTTATTCTTGTTATTGATGTCGTCGTTGTTGGATAGGACAGAGAGAAATGGAGAGAGGAGGGGACGACAGAGAGGAGGAGAGAAAGATAGACACCTGCAGACTGCTTCACTGCTTGTGAAGTGACTCCCTTGTAGGTGAGGAGCCGGGGGCTTCAACCAGGATCCTTTCGCCGGTCCTTGGACTTTGCACCACGTGCCTCCCTAACTAATTTTTTAATGGCACATTAGCTTTAATAGGAACCCTGGAGTAGAGGGAATTGTGTTTAAAAACCACCTGGAGGGAGTCAGGCGGTAGTGCAGGAGGTTAAGCGCATGTGCCACAAAGCACAAGGACCAGCGTAAGGATCCCGGTATAACCCCCCCTGCTCCCCACCTGCAGGGGAGTCGCTTCACAAGCAGTGAAGCAGGTCTGCAGGTGTCTCTCTTTCTCTCCCTCTCTCTGTCTTCCCCTCCTCTCTCCATTTCTCTCTGTCCTATCCAACAATGACATCAATAACTACAATAAAACAATAAGGGCAACAAAAGGGAATAAATATTAAACAAAAACAAGCAAAACACCTGGAAAGAAACTGCGTATTCTGGGAGTCAGGCGGTAGCGCAGCAGGTTAAGTGCACATGGCACAAAGCACAAGGACCCGTATAAGGATCCTGGTTCGAGCCCCCGGCTCCCCACCTGCAGGGTAGTTGCTTCACAAGCAGTGAAGCAGGTGTGCAGGTGTCTATCTTTCTCTCCTCCTCTCTGTCGTCCCCTCCTCTCTCCATTTCTCTGTCCTATCCAACAACGACAATAATAACTACAACAAGGGAGTCAGGCAGTAGCGTAGTGGGCTGAGTGCACGTAGTGCAAAGTACAAGGACTGGCTCAAGGATCTGGGTTCCAGCCCCCGGCTCCCCACCTGCATGTAGTGGAGTCACTTTACAAGTGGTGAAGCAGGTCTGCAGGTGTCTATCTTTTTCTCCCCCTCTCTGTCTTTCCTTCCTCTCTCCATTTCTGTGTCCAATCCAACAACGATAACATCAATAACAACAATAATATCTACAACAATAAAAAGGACAACAAAAAGAAAATAAATAAAAATTAAAAAAAACCCAACTACAACAATAAAACAAGGACAACAGAAGGGAATACATAAATAAAATGTAAAAGAAAAAAAGAAACTGCGTATTCTATTTTTTTTTAATTTAATTTTATTTTTTGAGAGAGATGCAGAGACACACACAGAGAGAGAAACATCAGAGCACTGCTCAGCTCTGGCTTATGGTGGTGCGGGGGATTGAACCTGGGATTTAGAAGCCTCAGGCATGAGAGTCTGTTTGCATAACCATTATGCTGTCTCCCCCCCCCCCCCCCCCCGCATTCTATTTTCAAGAAAGATCCATGTATATTGGAGACCTTAAGTAGTCCGCCTCAGATCTTGGCCACAGTAACATCATAGTGTGACCGCAGATTTCTGTTCTCTCCATTACCTATTAGTTTTGAAAGAAAGGTTGTAGACATTTGCCTCTCTCCTCTTCTTTCCATAAGCTTCTATCTGCTATCTTTTATGTGTCTTTTCTTTCTTTTTTTTTTTTAATTTTTTATTTAAGAAAGGATTAATGAACAAAAACATAAGGTAGGAGGGGTACAACTCCACACAATTCCCACCACCCAATCCCCATAACCCACCCCCTCCCCCGATAGCTTTCCCATTCTCTATCCCTCTGGGAGCATGGACCCAGGGTCGTTGTGGGATGCAGAAGGTGGAAGGTCTGGCTTCTGTAATTGCTTCCTCGCTGAACATGGGCGTTGACTGGTCGGTCTATACTCCCAGTCTGCCTCTCTCTTTCCCTAGTAAGGTGGGGCTTTGGGGAAGCTGAGTGTCTTTTCTTTTGCTCCCTTATTGCTCCACTAGCAGCTTTTCCTGCTAGTGAGAAGGAGACCAAGCTCACAGCATTGCAGCTCAGTCTAGTGTCATGGGAGTCGGCAGCTCAAACCTGGGTTGTGTCTGTGACGCAGGAGGCACCACCCCTTTCTGGTTTTGCCTTTTAAAGTTTAGGTTGCTTTGGTTTTCTTCTCTGGGCTGCGTGGACTGGACTAGCTAGGTTACAGGCAGATGGAGATCTTTCCCATTTGGAAATCCATTAAAGGTTTAGAAATACGTAATCAAAATAAATAAATGGGGCAGAGGGTAGATAGCATAACGGTTATGCAAACAAGATTCTCATGCCTGAGGCTTTGAAGTCCCAGGTTTAATCCCCCCGCACCACCATAAGCCAGAGCTGAACAGTTCTCTGGTAAAATAAATGAATAAATAAATAAATAGAAATATGTATTCTGCTAAAGCATAGTACTGATTTTATAAACTTTTTTGGACCTAGTCGGGGTTGAATTGTGATGTGGAAAACTGGGAAATGTTGTGCAGGTACAAACTTTTGTGTTTTACTGCCAACTGTAAACCATTAATCCCCCAATAAAGAAATTAAATAAAAATAAATATTTTTGGAGACATGGTTTGAAGAAGACAGTTGCTAATGAGAGAAGATTCCTTCTGTGAATTTTGCGCAGACTTCTTAGGCTGATGCTGATGCTAGCTGTGCATGGCTTGTTTCTTGTCCTGGTGACATTTTTGGAGGTGCCCTGGCCCTAGAATAGCCTCTAATTTTACTAAAAGATGGTAAGGCTTTCAGAAAGGACTGGAAAGAAAACACTGGTTTAATCACTTGAGCTTTGACTTTGTGCTCAGTCTGCTAACCTCAAAGGAGCCTTTGCAAAACAAGGGCAGGATTCATACGTGGTCTTTTATGTCATTCTTCCTAAATAATTGAGCTTACTATTTCGCCAATCTTTCCCTGACATTAAGGAAATGACACTTTCTGGTTGTGTAGACAGTGAGCGTCAGATAGCTACAACTTTTTTTTTTTTAATTTTTAAAAATATTTATTCCCTTTTGTTGCCCTTCCTGTTTTATTGTAGTTACTGCTGTCATTGTCGTTGGATAGGACAGAGAGAAATGGAGAGAGGAGGGGAAGAGAGGGGGAGAGAAAGACAGACACCTGCAGACCTGCTTCACTGCTTGTGAAGCGACTCCCCTGCAGGTGGGGAACCGGGATCCTTACGTCCTTGCACTTCGAACCACATGTGCTTATCCCGCTACGCTACTGCCCGACTCCCTAGCTACAACTTCCTTGAGGATTATTTTTCTCATATATCTGGACAGCTAAAGAATTCAGGGCACCATTGAAGACTCCCTCCTAAGTGGCAATCCCTAGACTCAAATCCACAAAGGGATCGTAATCACCTGGATGATTATTTTAGGAGAATGAAATCCTGACTGAACAGGAAGAGCTTCTAGCGATGGAGCAGTTCCTGCGTCGACAGATTGCCTCAGAGAAAGAAGAGATTGAACGCCTCAGAGCTGAGATCGCAGAGATTCAGAGGTAAAGCCAAGTTCAGAGTTTTGAAGCTTCCGTGTTTACTTAGTTTTATGTAAGTATAAGCCTATGTGTTTCTGTTCTTAGGCTTTTATTTTTTGATTTTTATTATCTTTATTTATTGGATAGAGACAGCCAGAAATCAAGAGGGAAGGGAGAGATAGAGAGAGAGAGAGAGACACCGGCAGCCCTGCCTCACCACTCATAAAAGCGTCCCTGCTGTAGGTGAGGACCAAGAGCTTGAACCCGGGTCCTCGCAGACTGTACCGTGTGTGCTCAGCAAGCACGCCACTGCCTGGCCCCCATTCTCTGGCTTTCATATCAGACAATTAGATACCTGAAATAAATCGTCTCTACGTTTCTTTTTCAGCTTCTAGGAATAGTCTAGGTAGATTCATGAAAAGCCAGTCGGTCTGAACCAAGGGAGAGAACAGACAAACATCTTGACTTGCTCATCAGGGTTTTCTCGGCCTCTTGCCCCGCAGCCGCCAGCAGCATGGCCGGAGCGAGACGGAGGAGTACTCCTCTGAGAGCGAGAGCGAGAGCGAGGACGAGGACGAGGACGAGCTGCAGGTCATCCTGGAAGATCTGCAGAGGCAGAACGAAGAGCTCGAGGTGAGTCGAGAGCCAGGGGCGAGATGCGCACAAGCTCCTGGAAAGCCGTAGAGACCACGTCCACGGGCCCCGTGGGCAGCCGGCCGGGAAGCCCGAGTCAGGGTGGATGTGACATGATCCATCAGCTCACCCGAGAAAGTGGGGAGAGAGCGGGGTGCGAGCTGGGTGCGCGCGCCTTGCACACCTGTCTCTCCCTCGGTGTCAGCCACACTTCGCCGCACCACTTGGAGCAGTTTTGAATGATTTGTCTGTGTCCTCGGAGAACAAAAGAAAAATGCTAGATTTCCCTCTGGGTAGAATGACGTCTTAATTGGCCCTTCAAAGCCACAGAGCAGCAGGGTGAACCTGGCAGTAGGAAACTAGGAGACAGTTGCATTCTAAAAAGACAGCAACAGATTTCAATCTTTCCCTAAGTAAAACATTGTTTCCAGATACTGTTAAGAGGCAAAAGAAAGAAGCCCTTTCTTTCTCTTTCTCTTCAAGGCAGCTGTGTTCCTCATCAGGTACATTCAGTCTGGGGGAATCACAGCTGCAGGCCACATAGGAAACAAAATTCCACAGGAAACCAGCCCTGTCCGTCTTTTCCACAGAACCTGGAGATATTCCAGAGAGACTGCCCACTGAGGTCAAGGTCAAGGTCAAGGCAGCTGTCAGATTCCAGGAGTGTGCTGGAGGAGAGACAGAACTGGGTCACCCAGTGTCCTCAGTTCTTGAGTCTTTGTGTCGGCACCTTACTCTGCTTTCTTAACATTTTGTAGATATCTCCAGTAGCCAGGGAGTGGTGTGTGTCCTCTGTCAGGTCCCCAGCTCTGCTGTTCTCTACAGAGGCTTATCCCACTGGGCAGCACGGTGGCCCACAAACTCTTGCCCATTCTTAGTCAAGCAAGAAGGGGAAAAAGATTCAGGGAATGCTCACTTTTCAAAGGCCGCTTGCACAAGTGGAGCCTAGCTCGTGTACTCACACTCCCTGAGCAGAGGCTCAGTCACATGCAGGGAGTCTGGCCCGGGCAGTGCAGGCTGCGTGGAGATGCCCCGGCCTGGAGAAGGGCTGTTCCATGCAGTCAGTCTGGAACTGAGGTTCTGTTTCTGCATTAGCTTGACTGAATGAGGACAAATACTTTGGAAGTGAAGGTTGTATGTAGTTCGGTTGGGCAGTATATTCCTGATGGAATGCCGTTTTTTTAAAATTTTTTTTAAAAATATTTATTTTATTTTATTTATTTCCTTTTGTTGCCCTTGCTGTTTTTTTTATTGTTGTAGTTATTATTGTTGTTGTCGTTATTGGATAGGACAGAGAGAAATGGAGAGAGGAGGGGAAGACAGAGAGGAGGAGAGAAAGATAGACACCTGCAGACCTGCTTCACCGCCTCTGAAGCGACTCCCCTGCAGGTGGGGAGCCAGGGCTCGAACCGGGATTCTTATGCCGGTCCTTGTGCTTTGCGCCACCTGCGCTTAACCCACTGTGCTACAGCCCGACTCCCGGAATGCCGTTTTTTTAAGAGACAAAGGACATTCCTTATTGAAACCGATCGAGGAAGCTGCCCACTTGCCCGCTCATCCCCAGCGGTTGCTAGAATGACTTACAACGTCCTCTGATTTTTAAGGCTGACCAGTTCAAAGACGCATTGAGAGCTGGGCAGATAGCTCATTCCACTGGAGCTAAAACAGAAATGCCCCAGAGGTCAGTAGTGGTTCAGTTGCTGGCATCACCTGTCATAGCTCAGCAGAGCTTTTTCTTTCCTTAATAAATATTAAAGAGCAACAAATGTAGATACTAGAATATTACTGGCAGAACTTTTTCTTTTAATTTTTTTATATTTATTCCTTTTTGTTGTTGTTGTAGTTATTGTCATTGTTGTTGTATAGGACAGAGAAATGGCGGAGGGGAAGACAGGGAGAGAATGACAGACACCTGCAGACCTGCTTCATCACCTGTGAAGCGACTCCCCTGCAGGTGGGGAGCCGGGGCTCGAACCGGGATCCTTACACTGGCCCTTGCGCTTTGCGCCACCTGCGCTTAACCCACCGCACCACCGCCCAACTTCCAGAACTTTTATTAGTACATTTGTGCTTTCCAGATGTACTGTCTTGTAATTAGGAACTTTTTATTCTTCTCTCTGTTCAGAGTTAAGGTGGTTGTGAGCTTCAAGTGCATATTCGTATTTGTGGCTGTTTTACAGCAGCTAATTTGGCTAAAACAAAAAGATACATATATATATATTTAATATTTTTTAAATATTTCCTTTTGTTGCCCTTGTTTTATCATTGTAGTTATTAATTGTAGTTGTCATTGCTGTCGTTGTTGGATAGGACAGACAAATGGAGAGAGGGGAAGACGGGGAGAGAAAGACAGACACCTGCAGACCTGCTTCACTGCAGGTGGGGAGCCGGGGTCTTGAACCGGGATCCTTATGCTGCTCCTTGTACTTTGGATCACCTGTGTTTAACCTGCCTGGCTCCTCAAAAAGATATATTTTTATGGGAGTCGGGTGGTGGCGCAGTGGGTTAAGCGCACGTGGCGCAAAGCGCAGGGACCAGCATAAGAATCCCGGTTCGAGCCCCCAGCTCCCCACCTGCAGGGGAGTCGCTTCATGAGCGGTGAAGCAGGTCTGCAGGTGTCTATCTTTCTCTCCCCTCTCTCTCTGTCTTCCCCTCCTCTCTCCATTTCTCTCTGTCCTATCCAACAACAAAGCAACGTCAACAATGGCAATAATAACCGCAACGAGGCTGCAACAACTAGGGCAACAAAAAGGGGGAAAAAATGGCCTCCAGGAGCGGTGGATTCATGGTGCAGGCACCGAGCCCAGCAATAACCCTGGAGGAAAAAAAAAAAAAAGATACATTTTTATGTAGGATGCCACTGTCAACTGTTCTCTGCTCCGAAACACTGTCTTTTTTTTTTTTTTTTTTTTGCCGCCAGGGCTCAGTGTATATAGAATGAACCCATCTCTCCCAGAGGCCATTTTTTTAATTCCTATTTTATTTGACAGGACAGAGAGAAATTGAGAGGGTTGAGGAGATAGGGAAAGAGAAAGACAGCTGCAGGCCTGTTTCACTGCTGGTGAAGCGTCCACCCTGCAGGTGGGGATCGGGGCTCAAACCCAGGTCCTTGTGCATTTAACCGGGTGCGCCAGTGCCTGGGCTCCTCTTCATCTTCATCTTTTTTTTTTTAAACTTACATATTTATTTACTCATTAACGAAAAAGAGAACCAGAGCATCATCCTGGCACACGTGATGCCAAGGATCCAACATGGGGCCTCACACTCGAGAGTTCAGTTCTTTATCTCGTCTCCCACCTCCTCGGCCGACTAATGTGCTGCTGGGGAACAGACTCGGGGCCACACACCGACCGCTTCCTTCAGTTCAGTCACGTTTGCTCTACAAGGGCAGAGAGTGGGGAAGGCGGAGGAGGCGGAGGAGGAGGAAAGACACCACAGCCCCTCAGTGCTGGGAGTCGAGCCTTCGGCCTCACACCCCGCAGAGCAGGCGCTCCTCTGGGCGAGCCGTCTCCAGCCGCCTTCAGCCCCGTGTCACAGCTGTTCTCTCTGTCACCCTCAAGATCAAGAACAATCACCTGACTCAAGCGATCCACGAGGAGCGTGAGGCCATCATCGAGCTGCGCGTGCAGCTCCGCCTGCTCCAGGTGCAGCGAGCCAAGCCCGAGCCGCAGCCCCACGAGGAAGACGATCCTGACTGGCGTGGGGGTGCCAGCCAGCCACCCAGAGACACGGCCTCAGAGACGAAAGCGGCCAAGGAGCAGGCCAGGCCGTCACCAAGCAGAGACAGGAAGGAGACGCCCATCTGAGCGGCCGCGGCCGTGTCCTGGGATCCCCTGGACCTAACTCGACCTGTGCATCTTACTGTAAGACCCCGAGTCAGAGTGCACACCCCTCCGCTGTACATTCTGTAAAGGTGTCTGTTCCTCTGACTCTTCCTTCTTTCACGAAGCTCACGACTTCTCCGCGTCGGGCTCAGGTGAAGCGAGGGGACGACGCAGTGGCCGTGTGGGCTTGGGGAGGGACGGATGACTCTTGCACATAGGGTCAGCTTCTTTGAAGATTAATTTTCTCAACTCTTTTAACCCTCGAGTGGCTTCTTTTTAAACCAAAAATCATCTTTGCTTTTCTATTATAGCCAAAATCAGGATCTCTTTCTCTTGTTCGGGGTGGGGGGGTCCCGCCTTGCAGGCTGCCCTGCCGGTCCCCCCAGGAGCTCTGCTTCCCTGTCCCTTGCTTGTGCCTTTCACACCTTGTCGGTGCAGATCACGAAGTGGGGATCTGCCTCAGACGCCCTGACTGGCCACAATGGCTCTCACTGGGGTCACCTTTTCCACCCTGTCAGACTCTCCTGTAACAACCCCGAACCACAGCCCTGGGCCCGAGGCATCAGGACGGCCCAGCCGGCTGCAGACTGAGCTGCCCACCGTCCCGGGGTCGGGCCGCCTCCTTCCTCTCGGTCCTCGTGCTGGTGAGCAGCACGAGTTTTTCACGGGGCTCGGTCGTGGTGACCGCCTGCACCTAGTGCATCCACACACAGGATCTGTTTCTCAAACCAGACATTCTTTCTGACTGACCTTTCATTGAAAACAGAATGACTAAGATTGCTTGCTTGGGCTAGAATGTAAATGTCTCCTTGCCTGAATAAGCCATATTTATGCTCTTCAGAGTTTGAAATGACCCATTTTTGCCTCAGTGAACCTGCCGATGGACTCCCCAATTGACAGGACTGAGCAATAGAAAACAAACAGAAACTCCTCCTTTTAATGATAGCTGTGACTCCCAACCCCTTTCCTTGCTTGTACGACTCCTGAGGTGATCTGCGGCGCCTTTGTCAGTCCTCTGTCGGGTAAAGGGCGCCCTGAGGCAGGTCGGTTCTCATGGCTGTGAGGACAGGCCACACGCATTCAAGGTGATGGAAACCACCTCCCAGAGGGCTCTGTCCTCGCCTCCTCCTCCTCTTCCTCGTTAATATTTATTTTCAGCACCTGTTTGATGCGGTTTTTATCCTCTTATCTATTGCACTGTTGTGACTTGTTGGCCATTATTTGATTTTTGTATGAAAAAAAAAGCTTTGTTATAGAAATCAGCATACTATTTTTTTAAATCCGGAGAGAAGATATTATGGTGACTGAAAATATGGTCAGGTGTCAAATATAAATGTGTAAAAAGCATTCTTGCTGTCTCGTTGGTCATGTTACATTCATTTTATATTTGCAGGCAATATCGAAGGTTTCTCTTTTGTTTGTGTAAACTCTAATTTCTATCAAGATGTCATGGATTTTTAAAATTAGTACTTCATTACAATTGTCTCAGTGTTGGTTAACTAATTTTTTTGCCAGGACTATTATTGATCAAGCAAATAAATTCAACAGCCATTTGAGGAAAAAAAAAAAAAGGTCTGATCTACATTTTTGCTTTTCCTTTGAAATAACTGAGTGGCCTGTTGGAGTAATAACTGAGTGGCTGGTAGAGTTGGCTTCATACTTCCTTCTGGGCCAGAGTCAACAAAGTGTCTTGACTCACTAAAGGCCCGTCACTTGGGCAGAGCTGCTCACAGGGATCTGAAGCAGCTGGCTGGCTGAGCGCTGCCCGAACACGTCTGCGTGACCCAGCTGATCCCTGTAGGAAATCGAGCTTTCTTTTTTTTTTTGCCCAGTAACCAAATCGGCTGACCCAGTTTAACAAAAAAAAGCAAAAAGAAAAAGTGGGTTGGTGATTTCAAAGTTGTTTTCTTTAAGGGGATAGTGGGTTTAACAGGCAACACTCTTGACTGGTTTAAGGGCTGATTTATGGGAGAGCCAAAGCTGATTGCCTCTTTGGTCGCATGGGAGTCAGTGTAAGGAAGCCCGTTTGCGGTTGGGGGCAGGGGGACACACACTACTGTGAGCTTCAAACACTTCCCTCCCTGTGGGTAAGTCTCTCAAGCCTGATTTCTGATCAGAGACTTTAAGACATAGAACTTGGGAGTCGGGCGGTAGTGCAGTGGGTTAAGCGCAGGTGGCGCAAAGCGCAAGGACTGACGTCAGGATCCCGGTTCAAGCCCCCAGCTCCCCACCTGCAGGGGAGTCGCTTCACAGGCGGTGAAGCAGGTCTGCAGGTGTCTGTCTTTCTCTCCCCCTCTCTGTCTTCCCCTCCTCTCTTCATTTCTCTCTTGTCCTATCCAACGACGACGACAACAATAACTACAACAAGGGCAATAAAAGGGAATTAAATATATATTTAAAAAAAAAAAAGACACAGGACTTAGTCCAAAACAGTACCTTTGTCTTTCCCCTTCTGCCTACAGCTAGTAAGCCATCTAGAACTCAAAGGTTCCTCTGCTCGTCGTGCAACACAGTCATACGTATACTGAAGGTGGGTGATGGCGCACCGGGTTGAGTGCATGTTACAATGGTCAAGGACCTAGGTTCGAGCCCCTGGTCACCACCTGCAGGAGGAGAGCTTCACAAGTGGTAAAGCAGAACTGCGGGTGTCTTGTCTCTTTTCTTACCTCCCCCTTCCTCCCAAGTTCTGGCTGTCTCTATCCACTGAAGATTAAAAAAAAAAAAAAAGTGAATTGAGAGTCATAGATGGGTCAGAATAGGGAGAATAACTACAATGGAGTGTGTAACCTGACTCAGTCCCAGCAAAGAGCAACAGAGGCCCAGTACGGAAAGAAGCCAACAGCAGAGGGCTGGGGAATTAGTCATGCCTTTGTCCACCTGCACTGGCTTCTACTAGGACACCACCCTCCCCTTTATCCTCACGCACACAGAAGCCCTAGGACACACACCATCCCCAGTGTCCTGGAAGCAGCACTCAAAGTGCAGTGGGGTAAGTGATCTTGGACTTCTGAACAGCAAGGACAAGGACTCCAGTGACTCCTCTGGCTATTAAACTCCGCGAAAGGCAGTGGGGACAGAGAAGTGCATGCTATAGTGCCACCTGCTGGAATATAAGGTAAAATTCTCTGGTAAGCTGTTAGAATCAAAGTAGACACAAGTTAACCTAAATAAATGAGAGGCTGTTAGTCGCTACAGAGTATTTGATTATGCACCACGAGAAATCACAATTAGCATTGTGTCACAAAAAGAAAACTTGTTCTTCAGAAACCAAATTTAAAAGCCATGGTAGATTATAATCAGAATTAAATACATACTGGGGAAGTCGGGCGGTAGCGCAGCGGGTTAAGCGCACGTGGAGCCAAGCGCAAGGACCGGTGTAAGGATCGCAGTTCGAGCCCCTGGCTCCCCACCTGCAGGGGAGTCGCTTCACAGGCAGTGAAGCAGGTCTGCAGGTGTCTGTCTTTCTCGCCCCCTCTGTCTTCCCCATCTCTCTCCATTTTTCTCTGTCCTATCCAACACGATGATGACATCAATGATAATAATGACTACAACAATAAAACAAGGGTAACAAAAGGGAATAAATATTTTTAAAAAATACATATTGGTCATGAGAAATTCAACAAGCAGGGCCTGGCCCAGGTGAATGCACACGTCACCATGAACAAGGGCCTAGGTACAAGCCCCCAGTCTCCACCTGCATGGTGGGGAGCTCCCACGTGATCCTGGCCTCAGGTGTTTCTGCCACCAGGGTTTTTGTTGGGGCTTGGTGCCAGCACTACAGATTCACTGCTCCTGGTGGCCATTTTTCTTTTATATTTATTTCCCCTTTTGTTGCCCTTGTTTTTTATTGTTTTAGTTATTATTGATGTCGTTGTTAGATAGGACAGAGAGAAATGGAGAGAGGAGGGGAAGACGGGCGGGTAGAGAAAAGACAGACACCTGCAGACCTGCTTCACCGCCTGTGAAGCGACTCCCCTGCAGGTGGGGAGCCGGGGGCTCAAAACCAGGATCCTAATGCTGGTCCCTGCGCTTAGAGTCACATATGCTTAATCCGCTGCGCTACCGCTACCGCTCGACTCCCCATTTTTATTTTCTATTAAAAAAAAATTTTTTTTAATATTATTCCCTTTTGTTGCCCTTGTTTTATTGTTGTAGTTATTATTGTTGTTGTCATTGTTGGATAGGACAGAGAGAAATGGAGAGAGGAGGGGAAGACAGAGGAGGAGAGAAAGATCGACACCTGCAGACCTGCTTCACCGCCTGTGAAGCGACTCCCCTGCAGGTGGGGAGCCGGGATCCTTATGCCGGTCCTTGTGCTTTGCACCACCTGCGCTTAACCCGCTGCACTACAGCCTGACTCCCTCTATTTCTGATAGGACAGGAAATTGAGAGGTGGAGACAGATACCTGCAAGCACTTGCTTTCCTTGTGAAGTGTCCCCCAGCAAAGGCGGGGACTAGAGGCCTGAACTTAATAACCAGTAGCACCAGCTGTGCCTCTGCTGGCCCTAAGATTTATTTTTTGGTCCGGGAGGTGGCGCAGTGAATAAATCACTGGACTCTCAAGCGTGAAGTCCTGAGTTCAATCCCCGGAAGCACATGTACCAGAATGATGTCTGGTTCCTTCTCTCCTAGCTTTCTCATAAATAAATAAAAAATAAATAAATAAAATATATTTTTTGATTGACTGATTTGACCACTAGGGTTACTGCTGGGGCTCAGTGCTTGCCAAAACCAGTGGCCTTTCTTCCTTGTTCTGCTTTTAGCTCCCCGCCACCCACCCCCTTTAATAGAGGATGAGACAGAGAGAAGGGAAGGGGGGAAAAAAAAACAGAGGCAGACAACTGTGGCGCTGCCTCGATGCTCAGGGCGCTTTCCCTTTTGCAGGTGGCAACTGAGGGTTTGAATACAGGTTATGGCATGTGGTGACCCTGCCGCCAGGCCTCAATTTATTTCACTAAATCAAGAGCGGGGCTGGGGCTGGGGCGGGGTGGCCTGGTGGTGGGGTACCCAGTTAAGGGCACGCAGCCTGTAGGGTGGGAGACGCTTCCCGAGCAGTGAGGCAGGTCTTCAGGTGCCTGTCTTTCTCTCTCCCTCTTTGCCTCCCCCTCCCCTCTCAATTTCTCTGTCCTAATAAAATGGAAAAAATGGCCGCCAGGAGCAGTGGCTTCACAGTCTCGGCACCAAGACCCAGCGATGACCCTGGAGGAAGACAAAACAAAAACAAGAGTGGGGCTGGGGAACAAGGTTCGGAGCATCGCCGGCATATGTGCACTGGTGATCCAAGCACAAAAACTACGCAGCACCACTGTCAAGTCATGTGAGGGCAATGGGTATCCTAGCAGAGGGAGAGCCAGCAGCCTCTCAGCTCAAAGCAACATACCGTCACAAGGCAACGCCGAATGACCACAAGTCAGTGGGAGGCAGTTTTACAGACAGCCAGGGAAAATTCAGTAACCTACAAAGGTCTCGATGCTACTGAGAATATCAGCTGTCACAGTGCTTCCCTAACACACCTGGGCAGTTAAAGCAACTCTGAGAAAAAGATGGCAGCGTCCCACTGGCTTTACTTCACCCCTTCCTACAAGGATGTGTCCATCAGAACAGCATAGTGCTGGGATAAGCACATCAGTAGGACAACGGAAAGCACAGAAATAACCCACACATATTCAGACCACCAGTTCATGACGAGACCACACACTGCAGACGGCGGCCGGGGAAGTACAGCCACCGTGAAGAAGGACCCGGCTTCGAGCCCCCACTGCCCGCCTGCGATGGGGGAGGAGGATGCTTCCCAAGTGGTGAAGCAGGTTTCTCCCCCCCGTTTTTTTTTTTTAATTTTTAAAATATTTATATTCCCTTTTGTTGCCCTTGTTTTTTATTGTTCTTTTTTAATGAAAAAAATTTATTATTGGGTAGAGACAGAAACTGAGAGGGGAGGGGCGATAGACACCCGCAGCTCTGCTTCACCACTTGGGAAGCTTTCCTGCTGCAGGCGGGGACCAGGGGCTTGCAACCAGGTCCCTGTGCGCTGTCATGTGTGCGCTTAACCAGGTGCGCCACCGCCTGGCTCTCCCTTTCTCCCTCTGTATCTCCCTGTATTTGTCCTGCCAAATAAAAAAAAAAGGAGAAAGTCTCTTTGAGGAAACACACACAAAAGACCCATTATTTGATGCATACACAAAAGTCAGCTCAAAAAAGGACTAACGATTTGAATGTAATGAGATGGCTTTGGGGGATTCTACTCCAGGGGCAAAGGAAAAATCACTACAAAGAAATCAAGGAGGGGGTCGGGCAGTAGCGCACCAGGTTAAGCACACATGGCATGAAGTGCAAGGACCGGCGCAAGGATCCCGGCTTGACCCACCCGGACGTGTGAAGCAGGTCTGCAGGTGCCTTTCTCTCCCTGTCTTCCCCTCCTCTCTCGATTTCTCTCTGTCCTAGCCAACAACAGCAATGACAACAATAATAACAATAAAACAAAATGTAAACAATGGCCTCCAGGAGCAGTGTTGTTTTTACTGTAGGCACCCAGCCCCAGCTGCAATATGCGAATCATGCATGACAATATAGCTCCCATGTAGTGCAAAAACAACAAAACTTAAATGGGTGTGGAAGGCCCGGGGGCGGGACCGTGGCTATAGAGACTCACGGCACTGGACTCTAGGCACTGTATGCACCGCAGCCATGTTCTGTTCTTTCACACACACAAATCAAGTGAGTCATTAAGGGGAGGTGGTCTGACAGTCTGAATTGACATCTCACCCTAAGAAGACGCAGAGGATGGGAGTCAGGCGGTAGTGCAGTGGGTTAAGCGCACGTGGCGCAAAGCACAAGGACCGGCATAAGGATCCCGGTTCGAGTCCCCTTCTCCCCACCTGCAGGGGAGTCGCTTCACAGGCGGTGAAGCAGGTCTGCAAGTGTCTGTCTTCCTCTTCCCCTTTCTGTCTTTTCCTCCTCTCTCCATTTCTCTCTGTCCTATCCAACAACAATGACATCAACAACAACAATAACTACAACAACAATAAAATACGACAAGGGCAACAAAAGAGAATAAATAGTAAAAAAAAAAGACGCAGAGGTGGGCCACAGACATATGAGAAGATGTTTATTATCACTTACTGCTAAGGGTGTGAAAATCAGAACTACAGTGAGGTGTCTCCTCACACCTACGAGGATGGATCATACTGACAGAACCGTGGGAGCAAGGGATGGAGGAAAGGGAGCTTTCACATGCTTTTAGTAAGGGTATGAACTGGTCCCTCCACTATGGAAGATTCACAGTGAGATCCTGTTTGATCCTACTGTTCCATTCATAGCATCTAGCTGACAGTGGGAATGAGCTCATTCAAAAACATAAACGCACGCCCGTTATTTACTGAAGTAATATTTACAGTGTTGTAATGTGCACGCAAGATGAAACTACTCAGGTAGAAACAAAGATGAAACCTCACCATTCGCAACATGGATGAATCTTGAGGGGATTATGACAAGTGACCTGTCAGACACAAATAATGGTTAGGATAACTCCTATGTGGACTCTAAGGACCCAAAGTCGAAATCAAGAGCTTGGGTACGGAGGAGGGGGCTGATGCAGTGCGTGAAGGGAGTCAAGTGTTTGGTAGCAGATTTGCTGATGACCATGATGTGTCAACAGGACCTGTGGACGTCAAATTATAATGCTGAGACCTAAAACAATCAACAAAGGTTACCCTAGTTCGAAGAAAAGCTAGATGCGGGAGCAGCAGCAGCTGTGTTTCTCTCCTCTCCTCTCCCGGGCCAACTAGGAATACCAAAGGAGACCAACTGGGACCGCAACAAGGCAGGACTAGAACGACTTCAGGTACCCACCAAATCTTGGTTTGCAAACACAGGTGAGTGCAAACATAGGCTCGTGGACAGAGAGGAGCCTAAGGAGAGAGAGATTGTGCGGCTGGTAACAGTTCAGCAGCTTACCACTTGAGGCACCACCTCCAGTCTGCTTTACCAACAAAAAGACAGCTGAAGGGAGGAGAGGACTCCCCTGAGACTCACGAAGTGGAACTAACTGTGAGTCTCCATTGCTACAGCCCTCAGAGGCTGGAGCAGCTGAGGGGAGGCCCTGTGCTGGGAACAGAGAACTGACCAGGAAACACAGGAGAAGAGCTACACCACGGTGGCCTAGCAGTGGGGCTGTACAGTGGGAGCCTTTCCACATTGTTCTCCTGATGAGAACATGGTGAATAATTGCCTCAGAACCTACAGACTGTAAGTGGGACTTGCTTAGAAACTCACAGGGCCCAGCAGTGCTGCCTGGCTTGGCAGAGAAGCTGAACTGAGCCTGGAGCTTTGGATCCATGGGGTGTGAGTGTCTCATTGCATAGCCACTGGATTCTCTCCCCTCTCCTCACCCTACTTTCTCTCTTGTTCAGGAGTGAGTGATTAAGCTAAGAAGCCTACTTATAGTTTAAAAGCCCTCAGGCTCCCATAGCCTACAGGGAAGAAAAAGAACAAAAGAGGTTTTAACAGTCACTGTGCTCCAACTCAAAGACTGAAATAATATCAAAACAACTGTTAATTTCCACAACTGTGAACTTTTTAAGTACCTTACCTAGACACAAGTCAATCCAGGCAAGAGTGATCAGTAATTTGAAAAAGTACTGGGAGAGGGACCTCATAACATACTATATACAATGGTTAAACCAACAAAAAGAAATACTGGAGAAATGAACCAGGACAAGAGTCCAGCTAAAAGCCCCCCACAGAGGTTGAACCAAAAATAGTGAGAATAATGTCTAAACACTTGTTAAGGAAATAGTCACAGGAGTAAAGAGTTTGAAAGAATTGTCATCAGAAAGGCAGAAATAAATGAGACTCTGGAAGAAAACACTAATTATCTCAAGGTTATCAGAGAGCTTAAAGTTGAAATAGCTGAGCTAAGAACAGAACTAGCTGAACAAGCTAAAACAGTACAGCGGAGAGAGAATAGAATAAATGAGGCTGAAGACAGAATTAGCAAGATTGAGGATGAATTAGAGATAATTAAAAAAGTAAAAGATCGCAAAAAGATCAGACCACTCTAAAAACTACAATAATGGCATTAAAATATCTCCAGTCTTTGATATCAATACATGTCAATGGCCTGAATTCACCTATTAAAAGATAGAGTCTTCTTCTTCTAGCGTTTGCCCTTCTTCCGTAGCCAGTCAACAGCATCAGGTTGAGCCTGATGTAAAGTTTCGAGACCTCCTTTGAATCTGGAGAGGTGGCAGTCGTTGACTATGTGGGTCATAGTCTGTCTTTCAAAAGGTAGAGTAGGAAGATGGATCAGAAAACACAACCCAACAATATGCTGTCTACAGGAAACCCACCTAACTCAACAAGATAAACACAGACTCAAATGATGGAAAACTATCATACAAGCCAATGGCCCACAAAAAAGGGCAGGAAGAGCTATTCTCATATCTGACACGATAGACTTTCAAAGAAATAAAATTACTAACATCTATGCACCCAATGAGAAGCCATCTAAATACATCAAACATCTACTGAAAGAACTACAGCAATATATTTAAAGAAACACAATCATAGTAAGAGACTTCAACACCCCACTCTCTCAACTTGACAGATCATCCAGGCAGAAAATCAATAAAGACATGAGGGAGCTAAATGAGGAGATAGATAAACTATAACTACTAAACATTTTCAGAATCATTCACCCCAAGAAACTGGAATTCACATTCTAGTCAAGTCCACATGGGTCATTTTCAAGGATAGACCATACGTTAGGCCACAAAGACAGCATCAGTATTTCAAGAGCATTAAAATCATCTCAGGCATCTTCTCAGACCACAGTGGAATTAAACTAACACTTCACAACCAAAAAAAAGGTTAGTAATAGTCTCAAAATGTGGAAGCATAACAGTACACTACTTAACAACTACTGGGACAAAGAGGAAATAAAGGAAGAAATCAAAATGTTTCGAGACTTCAATGAAAATGAAGACACAAGCTATCAAAATATTTGGGACACAGCTAAGGCAGTACTGAGGGGGAAGTTCATAGCCATACAAGCACACATTAGGAAACAAGAAGAAGCACAAATAAACAGCCTGATTGCACATCTTAAAGACCTAGAAGAAGAAGAACAAAGGAATCCTAAAGCAACCAGAAGGACAAGGACAGAAATCACTAAAGTTAAGGCAGAAATAAATAACATTGAAAATAAGAAAACCATACAAAAGAACAACGAAAGTAAATGTTGATTCTTCAAAAGAGTGAACAAAATCGACAAACCTTTAGCCAGACTCACAAAACAAAAAAGGGAGAAGACCCAAATAAATCAGATTGTAAATGAAAGAGGAGATATCACAATAGACACTGCAGAAATTCAACATATCATGGGAGGCTTCTATGAACAACTTTATGCCCCAAGCTAGAGAACCTGGAATAAATGGATGATTTCCTAGATACCTATAAACTTCCAAAATTAAATAAAGAGGAACTAGATAATATCAACAGGCCCATCACAGAAAATGAAATTGAAAAAGTTATCAAAAAACTTTCCCAAGAATAAAAGTCCTGGACCAGATGGTTTTACAAATGAATTCTACAAAACCTTTAAAGAAAAACTAATACCTCTACTTACATCACTCTGATAAAAACCGAACAGGGACACTATCACAAAAGAAAACTACAGACCAGTATCTCTGATGAACACAGATGCTAAAATATTGAGCAAAATTCTAGCCAACCAGATACACCAGTCTATTAAAAAGATTAGTCATCATGACCAAGTGGGGTTTATCAAAGGCATGCAAGGTTGGTTTAATTTACATAAATCAATGTGATCTACCACATCAATAAAAGCAAGACAAAAAACCACATGGTCATATCAATAGATGCAGAGAAAGCCTCTGACAAAATCCAACATCCCTTTATGATCAAAACACTATAAAAAATGGGAATAAATGGAAAATTTCTCAAGATAGTGGAGTCTATATATAGCAAACCTACAGCCAACATCATACTCAATGGTGAAAAGCTGGAAGCATTTCCCCTCAGATCAGGTACTAGACAGGGCTGCCCACTATCACCATTTTTCTTTTTTTAAGGAGTTTATTTATTTACTCATGAGAAAGATAGGAGGAGAGAAAGAACCAGCCATCACTCTGGTACATGTGCTGCCGGGGATCGAACTGAGGACCTCATGGTTGAAAGTCTATGGCTTAGCCACTGCGCCATCTCCCAGACCACCACTATCACCATTATTATTCAACATAGTGTTGGAAGTTCTTGCCATAGCAATCAGGCAGGAGCAAGGAATTAAAGGCATACAGATTGGAAGAGAAGAATTCAAACTCTCCGTATTTGCAGACGACATGATAGTATACCTAAAAAAACCTAAAGAATCCAGCAAGAAGCTTTTGGAAATCATCAGTAAGGTATCAGGCTATAAAACTAACATTCAAAAGTCAGTGGCATTCCTCTATGCAAACACTAAGTTAGAAGAAGAGGAAATCCAGAAATCAATTTCTTTGACTATAGCAACAAAAACAGTAAAATATCTAGGAATAAACCTAACCAAGGAAGTGAAAGACTTGTATACTGAAAATTATGAGTCACTACTCAAAGAAATAGAAAAAGACACAAAGTGGAAAGATATTCCATGTTCATGGGTTAGAAGAACTAACATCATTAAAATGAATATACTACAGAGCCATATACAAATTTAATGCTATCCCCATCAAGATCCCAAGCACATTTTTTAGGAGAATAGAACAAATGCTACAAATGTTTATCTGGAACCAGAAAAGACCTAGAATTGCCAAAACAATCTTGAGGAGAAAGAACAGAACTGGAGGCATCACACTCCCAGATCTCAAACTGTATTATAGGGCCACTGTCATCAAAACTTCTTGGTACTGGAACATGAATAGACACACTGCCAGTGGAACAGAATGGAGAAGTAAGCCCCCACACCTATGGACATCTAATCTTATTCCTTTCTCTCTCATTACAAATGAAACAAATATCTTTGAAAAGAAATAAATAAAAATGTACATAAGCTTCTACGTATGGTTTGAAAAAAACAAGAAAAGCTAGCCGCGCGTCCTGCTGTCAAGGGGAGCGCTGGGATTCTGGTTTCCTATTTGTACGGCACTCACAGGCTCTGAGTTTGAGTCTACAGTCAGGAAGCTTGTCCTTTTCTTTTTTTAATTTTAATGTTTTATTTATTACTGTATAGAGACAGAGGGAAATTGAGAGAAGATAGACAGAGAGACACCTGCAGCCCTACTTCACCACTCGTGAAGCTTTCCCCCCGCAGGCAGGCACAGGGGGGGTTTGAACCTGGATCTTTGCGCACTGTCATGTGTGCACTTAACCAAGGGTGCCACCACCTGGCCCCTGCACTTCTCCTTTTCTAACTCTAAGGATCCTGGTTGAACCAAAAATAAATCTTTGGGCCCTGCCAGGACCTTGTCTTCACCATAAAGCCACAGTCTGAAGGGTGGCCGGCCGGGGGGCATCCTGCCCTGCCACTCAAACTGCTCCTGAAGTGAGTGCAGCCTGCTTGCCACGTTCCTCAGAGGTGACCAATCGGGACTTAGAGGTCACACAGGTTCTGGCGCCGAGTATCATATATGCCCGCGCCCTGGAGCAGGCGGATGGGGATAAATAGTTCATTTGAGCCACAGAATTTTTTTTTTTTTTTTAGTAAGAATGGGAGTTACTCCCTGCCCTAATCCAACTTTCTTTTTTAAAATTTTATTCATTTTTAATCTTAAAAAAAATTTTTTTTAAGTATTTATTTTCCCTTGTTGCCCCTTTTGTTTAACGTTGTTGTTGTTATTGATGTCGTTGTTGTTGGATAGGACAGAGAGAAATGGAGAGAGGAGGGCAAGACACAGAGGGGGAGAGAAAGACAGACACCTGCAGACCTGCTTCACCGCCTGTGAAGTGACTCCCCTGCAGACAGGGAGCCAGGGGATTGAACGGGGATTCTTACGCCCATCCTTGTGCTTTGCACTAACGTGCACTTAACCCGCTGCGCCACCGCCCGACTCCCCTAAGCCAACTTTGTAGCCCTTTTCTCTACTCTCACACCATTCTCTCAAGCAATATTCTTTTTTTGCTCCAGGGTTATTGCTGGGGCTTGGTGCCTGCACCACAAATCCACTGCTCCTGAAGGCTATTTTTTCCCCTTGTTTTTTCTACCGTTGTTGTGGTTATTATTACTGTTTTTTTTAATTATTCTATTTATTGGATAGAGACAGCCAGAAATCAAGAGGGAGGAGGAGACAGAGAGGGAGAGAGACAGAGAGACACCTGCAGCCCTGCTTCACCACTTGTAAAGCTTTCCCCCTGCAGGTAGGGACCAGGGGCTTGAACCCAGGTCCTTGTGCATTGCAGTACATGTGCTCAACGAGGTGTGCCACCACCTGGCCCTGTTATTATTATTATTATTATTGTTGGATAGGACAGAGAGAAATGGAGAGGGGAGGGGAAGACAGAGAGAGAAAGACACCTACAGACCTGCTTCACTACCTGTGAAGTGACCCCCCTGCAGGTGGGGGTCCAGGGGCTCGAACTGGGATCCTTACACTGGTTCTTGTACTGTGCACCACATGCACTTATCCTGCTGCCCGACCCTCGACAATATTCTTATCCAACCTCAGGCTAGCTACCAAACTCAAGCACAACTATCACAGCTGTTGCCCCCAGGAACACGCCTAAAATGAATTTCCTAGCTTTCCTCTAAAGTCCCTAATCTCATCTGCTCTAATCCTACATTTTGGTTCTTGTTCATTAACCATTTTGTCTCAGCTTAGATCATGCCAGCCCCCAGACATTAAGCTACAAGAGGCTACCATGACTCCACCCGACCTCTCTGGGCAGACCACCTCACCAGTGTGTCCTGGACCCTCACGTTTCCAGAGCTCTGGTCCACTAGGGAGAGATAGAAACATTTTGGGGACATGGATCCACCTGTCAACACCCATGCTCGGGGAAGCAATTACAGAAGCCAGAACTCCTACCTTCTCCACCCCCAAAACAACCTTGATCCAGACTCCCAGCGGTGGAGAAGTGAGAGGATGAAGATAAGAGGACTCTGCCCTCCAGCTCCATCAGCACCCAGAGAAACAGAAGGAAAAGGAGAGGGACATATGGAGGTAGCTATGTTGTCGTGAGTGGCTTGGAGAGAGGACTCGATCAGGGAAAAAAAAAAAAAAAGTGCGCGCGGGGGGGGGGGGGGGGATTATGTATAAATGTGGACAGATAGTTGTAGAGAGGATGGTTGGTCCATGTCTACAATCTTAAGGGAACTGTGGTGGATGGCAGTGGGGAAGAGTGAAGATTCAGAACCCTGGTGGTGGGAATGGTGTGGATTCACACCCCTGTCGACAGTTAATTCTGTAATATAAAAGCAAGTTAAAAAATAATTAAATACAAATAAATCTTCAAATGAAAAATATCAGAGAGGAAGAAAGGAAAGGAGGGAGGGAAGAAGGAAGGACACTGCTAAATCCTGGTTTCCACACTTGCTTGCTTCTCTGCCGTGGAAACCCACCCACCTCCTCCTCTTAGACAGTGTTATGCTGAGAGGCTGAGCACGGAGGGTTCAGCCTCTCCTGCTCCCGACACAACATCTAGAGGCCAGGCCACACCTTGACCAAGCTTCTGTCCTCAGCGGGCCTTAGCAGAAGACCTGAGGGACTGAGCTCACGCTATTCCATGAGAGAGGACCTGGGTTGGAGTCGGGCTGCACCACACACTGGGGAAGCTTCACAGCTGGTGAAGCAGTGCTGCGACGTGTCTCCTCCTCCTCCTCTTTCTCTTTCCTGTGTTTGACTGCAATCTGGGAAAACACACAAGCGAACAATACAGAAAGCCTCAAAGTAAGAGGTGATACTCTCATCCTTCTGAAACTTGGAACTGCTAGAAGGACTATCTGCAATGCCTCGTTTGTGCTGACTGTTCACAAGAGCAGGTGGCTTTTGTGTTTACTGCCTGCTGGGAGACTGTTGTAGAAGTCTACGTGTTGGGGGGGAGCACTTTCAGAGCCAGGAGTGTATGAGAGAATATTCTTCAGCAGCTACTAAGGGTCAAGGGCACGTGCACGGCTTCTGGCGGCCCTGAGGAGTTCCTGCTGCGTCAACGACACCACGACGCACAGACACACACACAGGGACTTAGGCCCGGAGCCTTCTTTCCACCTCGTCCCCACAGGAGCGACTGGTCACTCGGACACAAGCACCTTCACAGAGAATCGCGTCTGACTGCCCAGTAGCCCTGAGATGGGGAGGCATAAGTAATTCCCATCTTATAGGAGAGGCGGGGGCTCAGAGCTGCCCTCTGGGAACAGAGAGACAGAGACACAGTGAGGTGCAGGCAGGTCCAGCCCGCACAGGCAGAGTCAAAGCAATGACTAAACTAGTTAAAAGACAAACATTTTAATCTAGTTTCCCCGTTTTGTACTAAATTGTTAATATAGCTCACAAAGCGCATTTATTTATAGACATCTAGAAAACAATCAAAAGTATAAATATCTTTCTATATAGATATCATTAATAATAAATTTTATTTGGACAAGAGAACTTGTGCCAGAAGAGTTTGAACAGCATGATTGAAGGCTGTGCCACTCCTGCGAGCAGCCACAGACACACACAGTAAGCGAAGAGAAAGTCGCACCTCAGAGCCCGTCATGATCAGTGAAAACACCTGGCACAGACTACAGACGTGCTAACAGATTTCCTTCAGGTCATGACCAGCATGGGGGGGAAAAATTGGGACATAGATACTCAGCCAATGTCTCAATGTGTACAGCAATATGCTGCATTTAAAAGTTAAATTCTACTTTAGTGTTAGCATCAAGCCCTTAGGAGGAAAAAAAGAAAACAAAAGAAAAAAAAAAAAAAAAAACCTCTCCTTTCCCATTTATACACATCAAAAACTATTCACACTAGCCCAGCAGGTTCTTGCTTTTGCCTGGAGACAGTCAGGGGGTCACACTGAGAGTCTCTTTCACATGCAGGCGCACAGCCACCTTCTGGCCTGAAGGATTCCGTCTATCAGTTGTTAAGGAAAGCCAGGAGGAAGCAGTGCAGGTCTCTGGGAATTTCGTCCCTTCCATAAAGAAAATGCTCTGCCACAATTCAAGTTTCACTCAGTCAGGAAGACAGAAGGATTTAAGGCTTTGGTGACAATTATGATCCTCTGAGAAATCATTTTCCCTTTACGTCAAGATAAGATAATAGTGTTTACTGTACTTTCTCTTGACTCTTAAAATCCCTGGTATTGGTGTAGGCAACTTGCACCTGCAATCAGTAAGTCCACAAAGGAAGGTCTCGCTTCCTCCCAGAGGCGTCTCAGGTCACACCCACGCTGAGCACCTGTCCCACCTCGCGCCCCTGGGAAGCAGGAAAGACACCAAGGTCCCAGCTCCCTAGTACGTCGAGGACGCTGTGCTCATGGCATCTTCGGAGATCTTGGTACTGGTCGGGTGGATGCTCGCAAAATATTTGACATCACTGTCACGGTCCATCTGGAGCGCCATGATGGCCTGTTCCACAGCTTCCTGGTGACAGCTGGCAGAGGTCAGGAAAAATTCTGGCAACGACAAGTGCAGTTTACAGACAAAATGAGTCTGACATCTCACACTTCTGTCAAATACAACATTAAAAGACGTGATTTTTCCACAAGGTCCGCTGAACCACAAATAGGAACTGACGCTGATTTGTAGTACAGTAACAACAACAACAACAACAACAACAATTCCCAAACATCAGAGAATTAAAAGACTTATTTTAGAGAGTAGACTAAATTTCCTAATATTCAACTGCAACGAGTCTTAAAAAGATCTCTATCAGTAGGGCGTGGGCAGTGGTGCACCAGGTAGAGTGCACATTTCACCATGCACGAGGACCCAGGTCCAAGTCCCTGATCTCCAGCTGCAGGGGGAAGCTTCACAAGTTAAGTGTTCTGGGTCTCTTTCTCTCTCTCCTCCCTCTCCCCACCTCCTCTCCCTTCTTCACTTCTGTTCCTGTCAGAATAAAAGAAAAAAAAGAAGTGAGGCCGGGTGGTGGCACATCTAGTTGAGGACACATGTTAAAATGCACAAGGGTGCGGGTTCGAGGCCCCGGTCCCCACCTGCAGGGGGAAAGCTTTGTGAGTGGTGTATCAGGGCTGCAGGCGTCTCTCTGTCTCTCCCTCTCCTTGTCTCCTCCTACCCTCTCGATTTCTGGCTGTCTCTAAGAAAGGTAATTTTAAAAAATGATAGGCCCAGTGGGGGTTGAACTGTTAGGTAGAAAACTGAGAAATGTCACACATGTACAAACTATTGTATTTTAATACTGACTGGAAACCATTAGTCCCCCCAAAAAGAAATTAAAAAAAAAAATCAAAGAGGGTTGTTGGGTTAGGGTGTAGGGCAGGCACTGAGCCCTAGTGAGAGCCCTGACTGCATGCGAACAAGAGTTACTATCATATACGCAACAATTAAACATATGCATTTGTAACAGTTATTAACCTAAGTGAATGGAAAAAAGTGCTCTCCAAATGCCAACTACTCCCACAACACAAACTCTCTTTTCTAGCTATGTCAGTATAATTGCTAGTTGAAAAAAAAGTTCTAAAGCTGAGAAGCAATTTTTGTTTATACCTATATTCTACAAAGTTTACTAAGTTCTTTTTTCATGTGCGGTGTGCCAAAGACAATAATTTTTCATGGTCCTAAATAGTCACCTTTTCAAAACTATTCAATTTTCAACAAGTATTTTTTATCTTTCAAAAATTCAGACTGATACCAGAAGTTAATCTGAACTGTGAGAGCAAAGAGACTGCATGTCTGAGGCTGTTAGTGTTAATGGCAGCATTCACGAGGCAGAAACGGTGCTCTAAGGGCTTCTTTTTCTCTCTCAACTGCAACTATCTCATCTTAAAAAAACAGAAGTCTGGGGGTCGGGTGGTAGCGCAGCGGGTTAAGCGCAGGTGGTGCAAAGTGCAAGGACCCGCGTCAGGATCCCGGTTGGAGCCCCCAGCTCCCCACGTGCAGTGAAGCAGGTCTGCAGGGGTCTGTCTTTCTCCCCCCCAACCCCCATCTTCCCCTCCTCTCTCCATTTCTCTCTGTCCTTCCAACAATGACGACAATAAGAAATACAACATCAAGGGCAACAGAATGGAAAATGGCCTCCAGGAGCAGTAGCTTCGTCTAGTGCAGGCACCCAGCCCCAGCAATAACCCTGGAGGCAAAAGAAAAAAAAGTCTCAAAAAATTAAGTAGAAGTGCGATGATGAAAAGCACTTCCCCCCCCACTCTCTAGTCTTCTATGTTCACTCTTAGAGTGAGCCGTCATTAACGACTGACCATCTTCAACCAGATTTCTAAAAACAGAATGACTGAAGAGCGCACTCGGCTTATCTATCTATTCAGTAGTAGACGCCCCCCCTCCCTGCTGCCAACACTCTTCTTAATAAAAGTCATCGACCTACCTTTTTCTAGGAGAGTTTGTCTCAATGTCTTTGCAAGAAGCACTCTGACATTCGGAACCCTATCATTTGCCAAGGTTAGCAAATGTGGCATCAGGTGCATAGCAAACTGGTCCATGGGAAGGCAGTCATCTTCAATAACAGTCTGGGAAGGGGAGGGGAGGGGAGGGGAGGGGAGGGGAGGGGAGGGGAGGGGAGGGAAAGGAAGGGAGAAAGGAAGGGAGGAAGAAAGAACCACGTCAGGTTTCTCTGTCAACTCATTCTACCACAATGCAACACTACTCAACAAAATCTTTCACTGACCACTTAAGTGCTATAGATTTAATTACTCCATTTATTTTTTTTAATTGACATAATTAAGCATCCTGGGAGATGGCTCTGTAGGCAGACCACTTGATCACCTAGCTTCAATTTCCAGCACTGTATGTGACAGAACAATTCTCTGGTCTCTTTTCTCTCATTAAAAAAAGAAAGGAAAAGAACACACACACCCACCCACACACACACACACACACACACACACACGATGACTAAATCTCCATAGATACACATGCTCTGTAAGCTGTACAGAGACCAGACATGTTCACAATCTCCTTCACGTTCATACCTGCATTGAGTCAAAAGCCCCAGGCGCCCTCTAGTGGAGGCCTGTGGATGTTACCAATTCATAAACAGCTGGGGAACATGGAGAATGAAAGAGAAAGACCTGCTCTGAGGAAATCACTGGCTCTAAAAATAGAAGCCATAAAGAAAAGTTCTGCTCCTTAAGAAAGAGGGCGCGTGGTCTGGGAGGTGTCGCAGTGATAAAGCTTTGGACTCTCAAGCATGGGGTCCTGAGTTCAATCCCCGGCAACACATGTGCCAGAGTGATGTCTGGTTCTTTCTTTCTCCTCCTATCTTTCTCATAAATAAATAAAATCTTTTAAAAAAAAGGGGGGGGGTGCATGGGGAGTTGGGCAGTAGCGCAGCAGGTTAAGCGCACGTGATGCAAAGCGCAAGGACCGGTGTCAGGATCACAATTTGAGCCCCCGGCTCCCCACCAGCAG
Organism: Erinaceus europaeus; assembly: GCF_950295315.1. Taxonomy (NCBI): domain Eukaryota; kingdom Metazoa; phylum Chordata; class Mammalia; order Eulipotyphla; family Erinaceidae; genus Erinaceus; species Erinaceus europaeus. The sequence goes on along the minus strand of NC_080171.1, from coordinate 118,464,321 downwards.
GGGAGTCCCTTCACAGGCGGTGAAGCAGGTCTGCAGGTGTCTGTCTTTCTCTCCCCCTCTCTGTCTTCCCCTCCTCTCTCCATTTCTCTCTGTCCTATCCAACAACAATGACATCAATAACAATAATAATAACTACAACAATAAAACAACAAGGGCAACAAAAGGGAATAAATAAGTATTTAAAAAAAAGAAAGAAAGAAAGAAATCACCAGGTTCTCACTCACCTGGCAGACAAAGACGAAGGCCTGCCGGCCGGACCACTTGGGGCATCTACCGAAATTCTCTACGAGCTCGTTGATGAGGTCCACTCCAAACGTGGGTGGGGCTGCCATGTGGAGCTTCTTCACCATCTCACTGACCTGGGGGAAAAGAAGTGAGGAGTAGCTCTTGTTCAGTGACTTTACGGGAGACTATGAGCAGAATCACGAAAGTTGAACACATACCAGCTTGTAGGAGACCCAGCGAACAGAAGAGACTTTATCTGCGCACAGACTCAGAGCGATGGGCCGTAAGTAATCGTAGACATCCCTGGGACCATACAGCTCGAGAAGGAGAATCAGTTGCCTGCCAACGCGAATCAGAAAAAGCAGTTAGTGTCTTAGCATAAGACAAACAGAAACAGGTTTATCATCCAGACCATTTGCAGAACTGCACACTACAGCTTGACAACACAGGCTGAGACCAGTGAGGAACCAGCTAGAATTGGACGTAGAACTACTTCGATTTTTTGACTATCGGGAGATGCATTTAAACAGTGCGATGATCAAGGAGTTTATCTTTTTGTTTCTATTATTCAGTTTATATTAGATACAGGGGAAGATAGAGCCCGACTCCAGTACATGGAAATGGGGATCCAGAACTCGACCACAGGAGCTATTTCCTGATGGCAAGGATTCTCTCTTTTGCCTATAATTTAAGGAGAGCAAGAGTGATGGAAATCTGCATACGGAAGGACCAAGCAAAACATGGAACCGACTTTCCCACAGTAACTGTTTAAATTGTGCTCGGAAACTTCCATCTACAAAGCAGGTATACCAGTAAGGAAGGCCTTGTAGCTTTAGGCCATCTGACCTGCACCCGTCACCACTCTGAGCAATTTCTAGTGGGATGTCTGTCTGGCGTAAAGGAGTCTGTTAACATCCCCAATATCCCTGCCGTGCCAGATGCAAACTCGGCCCGCTCAGGGCATCCGCTAAGCTGACCCCACAAATAAAGCAGTGCCCTTGAAGGAGTAGTTGAGTATGGATGCTACCCACTTTTCAGATTTTGTTTTAAAAGTCTTCACAGTGTAGAAGCAGGGAGTGAACTATAAACGTGTTTTAACAGTGCAGCAGTGACAAACCACACGTGTATTTATTCAGAGACCTAACTTCTCAACAAGAGAAATAGAAACTTACTCTTTTCTGGGGACTGGGCAGTGACCCACCCAGTAAGAGTGTACAAGTTACTGTGCATAAGGACCTGAGTTCAAACCCCTAGCCCCCACCTGCAGGGAAGAATTTTCATGAGGAGTGAAGCAGTACTGTAGGTCTCTCTCTCTCTCTCTTCTCTCTACCTCCCCCCTTCCCTCTTAATTTCTGTCTCTGTCCAAAAAAGAAATAAAAACTTTTTAAAATTCTTCTCTGATATTAAAAACTCCCCCCACACTCTCTGGCCTCTGCCGGGTGCGACATATACCTCATCCCAAGAAAGGAAGGCAGGCCTGCACTGTGGAGGAGCTTTAGCAAGAACACAGGACGTGGCATGTATGAGGTGCTGAGTTTGATCCCTAGGACTGAAAATGCCAGTCATGTCCTGATTCTTCCTCTGATTCTCTTATCAAATCAATATGTCATTTTATATAAATATATAACTTTTGAAAAAGTGATAGCAGTTCTGACGCATGCTACCACATAAACCTTGAAAGCATTACACTAAGTCCTCAGGCAGTGTTACAAGTTGGACACATTCCACATGCGCAGAATATTCAGAATATGAACATTCACTGCGACAAAGTAGATTAGTGATGGCCGGCGGGGCTGAGGGGGGTGGAGAGTGAGTGCTTTTCAGGGCTCATCTCTGGGGAAGACAAACGCTCTAGGCCTGAGAGAGGTACTGGTCGTACAGCACCGAGGATACACTCCATGTCATTAACTGGCACATCCGGCTATGTGTGACAGTACCACAACTTAAACACATGGTGGAAAACTTTCCAAAGTGCAGAAGAAGGGGGGAAAAAAAAAAAGCTGAGAGGAAATGCACTTTCAGCAAGACCAGACTAGGATATACACAAAGTCCTGAGGGGAGGGACCTCGAAAGGCAAAGATGCAGCAAACACACAGCCCTCCGAAGCACAAACGGTAGACGGGTCCTTGCAACTTACTCTGCCAGTTCAGCTCGAAAGCGCCAGTTCCTACTATTATCTGTCACCAAAAACTCCTGGAGTTGATAAAGATATTCTCTTCTTTTGTCAATATGAAGAAGCTGAGGTAACCAAACAAAAATGTCTATTAGAACAAGGCATGGGCTTATTTCCTTTATTAAACGGTTTCAAATCAGCGACAAATCATAGGGGTGGTCCTTCTTTACGGCCATCCGTTTTCAGCAGAGCACTGCTCAAGTCTGGCTTATGGTGGTGCTGGGGGACGGAGGGGTGTGTTCTTAGGAAAGACGATGTGACATGTGCCTTGCCTTATTCTAAGAACAGGTAAGCCTCCTTTCCTTTCCCAACTCCACCTACACCTCTTGTTTCCCAGGTGTTACCTGAGAGAAAGGTGGCAGACTGTGCACAGAGGTTTGATTTGGTGGCAACCAGGTCGCCTGCGCTCGGGCGCACAAGGCCTCCAGAAGGTCACACTCGACCTTCCTCTGAAGCCTTTCTCTAGCCCTCGTCCTGATCCCACCTGCAGCAGCTACATGCCGATCCTGCGGCGCCTGTTTCCCAGGTGTGTCTCCTTCCCCTTCCCTCGTCTTCAACTGGGGGAATTAGTGAGAGACGGTCGACAGTTTACGCTTCTCTTTCAACTACTGGTTTCTTTCCCTTGTTCCAGTGGCCCTCACGAAGCCCTGCAGTCTCACTAGAGAGCTCTACACCTTATTCCCAAGGCCTTCAAAGGGCGGCACGGACTCCTTCCTGTGAAAGGCACTATGGAGGCACATTCTAAGGGCTCAACAAACATGCCGAGTGAAAAAAGATCGTCTCAACTACTGTCCTGCTGTTATTTAAAATTGGGTTCATAGTAAACATGGAGCAACCCCCTACAATTTGATGTAAACAGAAGCAAACTATACATCAGATAGACAGGATCACAAAGGGGAGAAGTGTAGGTTAGACTTTAGTATTCTGGGTTATGTTATTATTATTATTTTTAAAATATTTATTTTCCCTTTTGTTGTTCTTTTTTGTTGTTGTTGTAGTTATTATTGTTGTTACTGATGTCATCGTTGTTGTTGGATACGACAGAGAGAAATGGAGAGAGGAGAAGACAGAGGGGGAGAGAAAGACAGGGAGAGAAAGGCAGAGCTGCTTCACCGCCTGTGAAGAGACTCCCCTGCAGGTGGGGAGCCCCCCCACAGGTGAGGAGGCGGGGGCTCAAACCGGGATCTTTACACCAGTCCTTGCACTTTGCGCTATGTGCGCTAACCTGCTACACTACCGCCCGACTCCCAGAATTAAGTAATTTGTAAAGTCAATGCCATTTACCTTGAGACCAGAGACCTCACACAGATTTCTGGAATGAGGACTAAAATCTAATTTAACATAATTCTTTTAAATTAAAGCACCATCAACAAAACTGACTGAAACAGGGCTATTTCTCTAAGCCACCTTAACATCAACTGATGTTTTCTTAAAAAGAACGTATCATTTGATAATAGCAGAAAATAAAAAATCTTAAATTTAAATTACCTTCAGAAAGTCATGCAAATGTTTCAGGACACCTATTCTGACTTCATCAAGATCTTTTAAAAACCCATTAAATATTGGAACCAGATCTGCAGCTGTCAACTGATCTCCAAGAATAATCGCAAGTTCATGGATGGAGAAGGCCAACGTTCTGCGAACCTTCCACTGTAGAAATAAAAACAACCGTTTTTGTTAGCAAGTGAGCACAAAGTGCTTTTGGGGCTATAGCTCTCATACGGCACATGAAAGATGATTTATACTTGAATAAAATTAAAACACAAGTTACAGCAATGACAGATCTAAGTGCCCATGTATCAAAAACTAGCAGAAAACTTAAAAATGTCTGCACAGCGTGTCCTGTCTCTTTTTTCAGTAATGAAGGGGGATGTGCCTGCAAGTCACCTGACGTTTTGGGTTTTGTGGTTCTCTGGGCACTCTATGTCCCACACTGACCAAGGCTGACAGGTATTCTCCTTGCCCTAACACAAGACAGAGGGGGAGTGCAAACCAGAGCACAGGGGATCCCAGGAACCCGATTCCTTTACAGTTTCTCATAGTTCAAAAATTCAACAAAGTAATTTAAAGAAAAAATGTTATACATTTATTTATTTTCCCTTTTATTGCCCTTGTCATAGTTATTATTGTTTTTATTGATGTCGTTGTTGTTAGATAGGACAGAGAGAAATGGAGAGAGGAGGAGAAGACAGAGAGGGGGAAGGAAAGACAGACACCTGCAGACCTGCTTCACTGCCTGTGAAACGACTCCCCTGCAGGTGGGGAGCCAGGGGCTTGAACTGGGATCCTTACGCCGGTCCTTGTGCTTTGTGCCACATGCGCTTAACCCGCTGCGCTACCGCCCGACTCCCAACAAAGTAATCTTTTTTAAATCTATTTGTTGTATAGAGACAGTCAGAAATTGAGAGGGAAGGGAGTGATAGAGAGACAGAGAGACACCGGCAGCCCTGCTTCACCACTTGTGAAGCTTTCCCCCTGCAGGTGGGGACCGAGGACTCGAAGCTGGGTCCTTGCTCACTGTAACATGTGCGCTCAACCAGGTGCACCAACACCTGGACCCCTACCCAAAGTAATTTTTTAAGGAATCAACAAATAACTAGAGTAGGAAAAAAGTTTAACTGACAGTCCCATAAAAGAATTCCTGGGAGTTGGGCTGTAGCACAGCGGGTTAAGTGCAGGTGGCGCAAAGCACAAGGACCGGCATAAGGATCCCTGTTCGAACCCCGGCTCCCCACCTGCAGGGGAGTCGCTTCACAGGCGGTGAAGCAGGTCTGCAGGTGTCTCTCTTTCTCTCCCCCTCTGTCTTCCCCTCCTCTCTCCGTTTCTCTCTGTCCTATCCAACAACGACAACAACAATAATAACTACAACAATAAAACAACAAGGGCAACAAAGGGAATAAATAAAATAAATATAAAAAAGAATAAAAAAAAAAAGAGAAAAAAAAAAACAAACTCCTAAACGGAAAAGCCTGCATTTGTAGACAAGTTAACATTAAAACGTCTTTTCTTCGGGGGTCAGGCAGTAGCTCAGCAGGTTAAGCACACGTGGCGTGAAGTGCAACAGCAGAAGGATCCCGGTTCGAACCCCCGGCTCCCCGCCTGCAGTGGAGTCACTTCACAAGTGGTGAAGCAGGTCTGCAGGTGTCTTTCTCTCCCCGTCTTTCCTTCCTCTCTCCATCTCACTCTGTCCTATCCAACAATGACGACATTAATAATAATAATAAGGGCAACAAAAGGGGGTGGGTGGTAAGGGCCTCCAGGAGCAGTGGAGTCTCAGCAATAACCCAGGAGGCAAAAACAAAACAAAACAACTTTTCCCCCCTCCACATTATTTTCAAATTGCTGCTTAACTTACACTTTTAACTGCTAAGGAGCATCAGGTTTATCCCCACCCTCCAATGTTAGAGCACAAATTTGCACCTACATCCATGATAAAAAAAACAAAAACAAAAAAGAAACAGCTGAAGCACAGATGTCTGGATGAGGGTAGGTGCCTACCCTATGGAGTAAAAATGGAGATGCAGGGGCCTGGGAGCTGGCACAGTGGATGAAAGGGTTGGACTCTCAAGCATGAGATCCTGAGTTCTATCCCTGGCAGCACATGTACCAGAGTGATGTCTGGTCCCTTCTCTCTCCTCCTATCCCTCTCATAGTGTAAAAAAAAAAAAAAAAAAAAAAAAAAAAAGAAATGCATATCCACTAATAGAAAAATTCAAATTATATTCTCTCTAGTTTTTATTTTTCTGTCTTGAACTTGCCAATCAATCCATTTCTTGAAAAGCAAAATACTAATCACTAAGGCACTTAAGAAAAAGTCACTCATCTCAACAGCAACTGGTTTAACCAAACTCTTAGTGAGAGATTAACTGAACTCAAGGAATATGTTTTGTTGCCAAGTTTTGGTGTATAGAAACCCATTCTAGCAGTGTAGAAATTTAAGTCACACAAAGTCAGGGGTGGTGCAGGCTGGCAGAAAAGTCACAGATGTCCAAACACCCTTCACAATCCATGCTCTTCTAAAGCTGTGGACAGTGTGTGAGAGCAGGGAGGGAGGGAGGACACCCTACAAGTCTTTTTCTACATGGACTGCAATGCAGACTGAATTCAGGATAGGAGCCAGGGGTACTGGTTAATGCAACTACAACTATATTACGGCTTTAAAAAAGTGTTTATGGGTTGGGGAGATAGCATAACGCTATGCCAAAAATGACATATGCTTTAGGCTCCCAGCTCCCACGTTCAATCCCCAGCACTACCATGTGCCAGAACTGAGCAGTGCTCTGGTTAAATAAATTTTAAAAGGATGTTTACTACACTGTTTCTTTCTCTTTTTAAAAAAATTTTCTTCATTTATTTATTCCCTTTTATTGCCCTTGTTGTTTTATTGCTATAGTTATTATTGTTGCAGTTGTTGATGTTGTTGTTGTTGGATAGGACAGAGAAATGGAGAGAGATGGGGAAGACAGAGAGGGGGAGAGAAAGACAGACACCTGCAGACCTGCTTCACCACCTGTGAAGCGACTCCCCTGCAGGTGGGAAGCCGGGGGCTCAGGCAGGATCCTCACACCGGTCCTTGCGCTTTAGCGCCACCTGCGCTTAACCGCTGCGCTACTACCCGACTCCCTTCTTTTTTCTTTTTTAAAGATCTTATTTATTTATTAATGAGAAACATAGGAGAAAGAACCAGACATCACTCTGGTACATGTGCTGCCGGGGATTGAACTCAGGACCTCATGCTTGAGAGTCCGGTGCTTTATCCACTGTGCCACTGCCCGGACCACTACTACACTCTTTCTAAAAGGAAAAATAAATCCTATATCGTCAAATAATTAGTCTCTTCTCCGAGGTGCAGCCCGACATATATCAGAACCTTAAACAACAAGCTTCTAGGATCCTTAGGTGTGTCAAAAGAAATTGCTTCTACTATTTCGGAGTAAACACCTAGATTAAAAAGTTGTCAACATGTAAGACAAAGCACAAAGAAATATCTTTGGTAGTTATTACTTTTCAGATATTTTCTAAACAAAAAAATTATGAAGATTTTATTCACTAACACAAGATAGGGAGAGAGAAAAAAAAAAAAAAAAAACAGAAACGAGAGCATCACTCCAGCTAGCACCTGGGATCCCAGAAACCCCATTACGGGCTTCTTCCTTCCAAGGCCACTGCCTTCCTTCTCTTGGGCTACCTCCCGAGCTTCTACTTTTGTTTTTTCTTTTTCCCCCTTTTGTTGCCCTTGTTGTTTTCTTACTGTTATTGTAGTTATTACTGTTGTTACTGATGTCGCTGCTGCTGGATAGGAGAGATGGAGAAAGATGGGGAAGACAGAGAGGGGGAGAGAAAGACAGACACCTGCAGACCTGCTTCACTGCCTGTGAAGCGACTCCCCTGCAGGTGGGGAGCCGGGGGCTCGAACCGGGATCCTTCCGCTGGTCCTTGTGCTCGGTGCCACATGCACTGTGCTTAACCTGCTGCACTACTGCCAGACTCCCTTTTTTTTTTTAAATTATTACGCCCATCTGTACATTTATTTTCTGTAATGGCAAGTACTTGAGAGGACATGAACAGAAACTCTACCAGGCTTTGAAAGGCAAAACGTTGTACCCTCCACACGCACATTTCATAGATGCTCGACTCACCTGCATGTCTGACGCCAGGGTCTCATAGGTCTCCCTCAGGCAATGCCAGTTCTGCCGGCCGAGGGTCAGGGCCACACCAGGAAGGCTGTACGCACAATGCTTAGCGATTTCAGTGTCAACGGTCTGTGCCCGGGAGGGGTCGGTCATGGACAGATACTGGTCTAACAGAGCCTGAGGTACGACATCCTGGTGAAGAGAGAGACACAACAGGACGCACTTTGAGCAGCTGGAATAGCAATGAGATGATCTTGCTTCTAAACATAAGGATCTGACACAGCATTAAGCAGTAGAGAAAGAACAATCTCAAAAATTTCAGGTATCTAATCACTGAAAAAAATAAAAATGATTATGGTCTTAAAACAGAAAACAGCTTGAAAGGACAACCAGAACTGGTACTAACTAAAAATGAAATATCAAAAAAAAAAAGGCCAGTACCTTTTTAGTAAAAATGACTTATTTATAATGAGAGAGAGAGAGAGAAATAGAGCCTCACAAAGGCACACACAATGCCGGGAACTGAACCTGTGCCTTGTGCAGGCACGTTCAGAGCTGTATACACACTATGCCACCTTCTGGACTTGTAATGCAGGCAAGAAACATCAAGTTTAATGTAGATTGATGAATGTGGCAAAAGTAACCTTTGTATGCTCCAAGCACACTATTTTTTAAAAATAATACCCACTTTTAGATATAAATTTAGGAATTACTCATGAAAATTTAGGGCCTACATACCTAAAACCATTTTTTAATATTTATTCATTCCCTTTTGTTGCCATTGTTTTATTGTTGTAGTTATTATTGATGTCGTCGTTGTTGGATAGGACAGAGAAATGGAGAGAGATGGGGAGGACAGAGGGGGAGAGAAAGACAGACACCTGCAGACCTGCTTCACCGCTTATGAAGCAACTCCCCTGCAGGTAGGGAGCTGGGGGCTCAAACCGAGATCCTTACCTAAAATCATTTTTATAAATATAAGAAAAAGTAAAATGAATAGCAGCTAGGAAAAGACTTAGTGGTCAGGGCACAGGGCCTGCATGCTGGAGGCCTCATGTAAAATTCCCTATGTTTTGGCCTCTCTCTCTCTCTCTCTGTGTGTGTGTGTGTGTGTGTGAAATAAAGATAAGAAAGACAATCTTGCTTATGCATGTGGAATGTGGCTTGGATACAGAAATAAAAGTAACACTGGTTGCTTTGGGGAAAACAAAAATAAACAGTAAAAGAGAAAAACAAACTCACTCAATGCCTCTTTAACGTTTGAATTATTAACTGCAGACACCTTTTCAAGTTTAAAGACATGAATACGCAAATGTGTGCATGCAGAATTCGAAATAAGACTATAGTTAAGGAAAACTAACAATACTGATTCCACTAGTCATAAAGAAGTTCATGTTCACATACTCTCTAACCTAGGAAATCTACCTGCAGTAACCCCAGAAGCAATCAACAGGCAGCGACAAGCATGATGGGTAAAGCAGTGCTTATAAGGGCACAGTACTACTAACCCGAGGTCTGGGGAGACAGCGTGACAGCTGAGCTGGAAGGCTTTCCTGCTGAAGCACCAGAGGCCCCTGCTCATGAAAACACGGAGCGGCTAGTGATGCCCAGAGGCTGGTGAGCTCGTGCTTTGCGTGTATGAAGCTCTGAACTCAGTTCCCAGCATCACGTGCCTGCATGTGTACACACAACTGCAGTCATGGCCATAATACCTTTTTATCTTTTTGAATTGATTAATTCATTTATTTTCTGCCTCCAGGGTTGTCACTGGGGCTCGGTGCCTGCACTACAAATCCACTGCTCCTGTGGCCAGTTTTGTTTTTTATTAGTCTTTGATTTTTTGGATAGGACACAGAGAAACTGAGAGGGGGAGGGGGAGACAGAGAGGAGAGATGGGGAGAGACACCTGCAGCCCTGCCTCACCGCTCCTGCAGGTGGAGCCGGGGGTTTGAAGCAGGATTCCTGCGAGGGTCCTTGCACTTTGTACTGGGCGTGCTTGACCCGGTGCGCCACCACCTGGCTCCTCTCCAACAGCTTTTTGAAGCACAACACAGCTCCATACGAATGGAGGCTGGAGGGCTACAGCTCCTTATGTGCTCGTGTGGAAAGATCTCCAAGACACTTTTCTTTTTTTTTAAATAAAGGAAAAAGTACAAAGTATTTTATATCAATAATTCTGCATGTTTAAAATGAGAAGGCCGCTTGTCACTAGACAGCACTATATAAGGGCTTAGAGCCGTGTTCTCGGGCGGGCTTACAGCTTGCCGCAGGGAACCTGGGGCAGCTTATCCCTCTGCATTGCGCAAGACAAAACACGTTGTCATGTGACACCACCACGTCCAGGAAGTACATCAACTGGGCTCATGCAGCCACAAAAATAAGTAAATACAAAAGAGAAACTGTGGATGCTCTCAAGAATGGGCTTAACACGCATGCAGAGAGAAACACTTGTGTTTATGTTTTATTCTGTTTGAACTTTCTTTTTTTTTAATATTTTATTTTATTTATTTATTCCCTTTTGTTGCCCTTGTTTTATTGTTGTAGTTATTATTGTTGTTGTCGTCGTTGGATAGGACAGAAAGAAACGGAGAGAGGAGGGGAAGACAGAGAGGGGGAGAGAAAGACAAGACACCTGCAGACCTGCTTCACCGCCTGTGAAGTGACTCCCCTGCAGGTGGGGAGCCGGGGTTCGAACCGGGATCTTTATGCCGGTCCTTGTGCTCTGTGCCACCTGCGCTTAACCTGCTGCGCTACAGCCCGACTCCCCGTTTGAACTTTCTTATAGAAAGTATGAAAAACAAAGAGACAAAAAAAAAAAAAAAAACCCAAAACCTGACTATAAGCACATTAGCGAGATATGAATTTTTTTAAAAAGGGAGTCGAGAACAGCCACAAAAATTAAGCGTTTTTGTCACTTACTTGTACTTTAGATCGCCTTTCCTCGTCGGGGCTAAAACTACCACTGGTGCTCAAGTCTGAATCGTTATGGATATAGTGGAGAGAGGAGTCCGTGTTCTGTTAGGAAAAAATATTTTATTTAAAAATGGTCTCGTTTCACATTTCTTTCACTAAAACTATCTTATCAAGTTACTTACCTGTCAAGAGTACTAAATATATATATATATATATATATATATATAAATACATATAAATTTTTCTGTTCTTACAATTTATGAAAGATACCTAAAACCTTTCAAGAATGAATCCCAGAATGAAAGCAACTGAAAAGAAAATGCCGAGCTAGTCTCAAAGTGGCCCGGTGAGCTACAATTGGCTCATTTACAAGTTAGTATCTCAATTAGATGTTTTAGAGGCCGTAGGATGTCAGATGTCATTTGTCTACTGTTTCTTTTCTTGGCCATTCATTTTGAATTTCTCATTATTTTTGGCAGCTAAAGCCAATGGCAAAATACCTTCCAGAATCAAGGTACTGCACAGTACTGCATCTCCAATGACAAAAGGTGAGTTGGTCAGGGTTTCATTCTGAAACAGTGGCCATTACATAAAACGCCTTCATATGCCCGATGTCATCTAACAAAAAAAAAACCCCAAATAGAAACCCACTAAACCTCTACGACTCTTTCTTGCTATCCCAGTGTGTCTGTGTGTGTCTGTGTCTGTGTGTGTGTGTGTGTAGCCACTCTGAGTTTATCTTTCAAGCTCTTCAGATCTGTGACCATTTGGCTCGGGCCATCAGCGGCGTGTTCATCTACAGAGTTAAGGGATCAGAAGATACTGATGCCAAATAACGGTGGCTTGGCAGGTTATACTAGGAAATCAGGGGGGTGGGTTATAAAATAGCTCCAAGAACACAGCAAATATGATGCTAGTAACAGTACCCACCCTCACACTCCAGAGTCCAGATTATGCCACTGGCCCTCCGCAACTTGGCCTCAAGTCCCGATCTTCAGCTCAGAATACTGTGTTGCTTGCTGCAGTGAAATGGTCCGATCAGAAACAAAGCACCTCTCCAAAAAGAAAAGGGAAGAGTTAATTATTCTTGATAACGGGCTTTGTTTCTAGTAAGACTATTTCACTGCAGTGAGCTACATTAACATTAAGGCTACGGACATGGTCATGTAGACAGGATTGAGATCTATTTTTCCAAGCGTTTCAGATGAGACAAATGTCACAAAGACAAGATACGGTGACAGTCAGTTTTCTAAAAAAGGAGGGCCGAGGGAGATCAGCAACACACGCCATGTGCCGATCGCAAAATGTACTGTCTGCAAGTCAGCGGCTACACGGTCCCCAGGAAGGTTGCGGATTCGCACTGCTCTTGATAGACACGTTGAGCCCGTTACCTCCACGGCACTGCTGATGAAAGGCACCGGGGCGCCTGGGTTCGCTCGGCTCTCGGGCGGCTCATCTGTGCCCGCGTCGTCCTGCACGGCTCGGCTCGGGGCTGCGTCGCCGGCTTCTTCCATGCTGGACGCGCGAAGTGCGGCTGACAACACGTCCACTTGCGCTGCAGTCGGAACAGGGTGGAGGCGGCACGTGAGCAGCAGAACCAGGACCGGCCCGACAGCTTCTCTCTCCTCCGTGTCACACCGGAGCAGACACTTTGCTGACACGGCCGGCAAAAGGCTGGGGCGGGGAGGGGGGGGACACACTACTGCAGTAACTAAATCATTGGTTCTCCGAGAGGAAAAGTGAATAGCTAATGTGCCTTCACGAGATTAAAATGTTTATCTGCTACTGAGCATTATTATTCTGCGTTGGTCAAGGAGGAGAGAAACGCTATCTAGTTTGAGAGGTGGCTCCCATTTATTGAAAGGAGTCAAATCCCAGTGTCAGTGAACTACGTCTTGGTAGTGTGTGAATCAAACTTAACCAGGCTCACTCACTCACTAAGCTACCTTGGCGGGACAGCAGTCACACAAAGCCTGCCAACATCAAACACGGGCAATTACAAAGGCAAAGGGTTTGTTGTCGCACTTACATTTCAACACCTCATCTTTTCCGAGTTCATTTTTCTCTAACTCACTTCGAAAATGAGATTAGTAGGTTACCCCAAACACAAGGGAACCCAAATGCCAGCTGTCTTGCTTGTGACAAACCAGGATGGTAACATAAACATACCAAGAAGTCGTGCTCAGTGCTGGCAGACTGCACTGTCCACATTTTAAACTGCACCGTCCTTACAAAAGTGATTCAACATTAAGCTGAAACACTCTTACGCCCCCCCCCCCCAATGATTCATTTAGCAAAATCAAACAAACACTGCTTGGGATTACTGCCAGTACCAATTCAGCAGCTATAGGCTCACAATAGAAATATTTATAGATTTCAACTTCAAATGTATTTCACACACACACTAAAACTAGGCTGTGCCCCACCCCATTTAAATTCCCCTTAAGAAGCAACCACAGCAAAGTGCCGTTACTGCCACGCTGCAGCATTGGAGAATTTCTACTCTAACTGCATCCGATTATCGGCCAGTGGAGATGGAGCAACACGCAGCATACGGCTCTACTTCACTAGACGATGCTTTGCTAAGAAAAACAGGGAGCGCGGCAGGTTAAGCGCATATGGCGTGATGCACAAGGATAAGGATCCCGGTTTGAGCCCCCGGCTCCCCACCTGCAGGGGAGTCGCTTCACAGGCGGTGAAGCAGGTCTGCAGGTGTCTGTCTTCCCCAACTCTCTCCATTTCTCTATGTTCTAAAATAAAATAAAGACCTGGCTGCCAGCCCCTGGTTCTCCCGTGCAGGGAATTTCGCAGCAGTGAGGCAGTGCTACAGGACAGGTGTCTCTATCTACCCCTTTCCACCGGACTTCTGTCTCTATCCAACAAGAGACACATGATTTATAGACAAATTCAACACATTACTGACTGATTGATTTGCCTCTACGGTCATGGCTGGGGCTCAGTGCTGGTACTATGAGTCCACTGCTCCTGGCGCCATCCCCCCCCCATTTTATTGAATAGGACAGAGAAAGAGAGAGATGGGGAGACGGAGAGAGACAGACACCTACACGTGCAGACCTGTTTAACCGCTTGTGAAGCAATCCCCCACGGTAGATGGGAAAGAGGTGTATGTGTGTGGAGCAGGGGAGGGACTAGAGCCCGGGTCCTTGCGCTTAGTACTATGTGCGCTTAGCCCTGTATGCCACTGGCTGGCTCTGCATTTATTTATTCCCTTTTATTGCCCTTGTTGTTTTATTGTTGTAGTTATTATTGTTATTGCTCTTGATGTTGTTGTTGTTGGATAGGACAGAGAGAAATGGAGAGAGGAGGGGAAGACAGAGACGGGGAGAAAAAGTGACTCCCCTGCAGGTGGGGAGCTGGGGGGGCTCGAACTAGGATCCTTATGCCAGTCCTTGCGCTTTGTGCCACCTGCGCTTAACCTGCTGCGCTACCACCCGACCCCCTGCATTTATTTTTTAATAGGAGACAGAATGAGAGACCAGAGCACTGATCAGTTGTGGTTTATGATGGTGCTGAGGACTAAACATAGGACCTCAGACAATCAGGCATAAAAACATTTTTGCATAATCACTATGCTGTCTCCCGTACCCTGTACTAATTGAAACGAAAGATTTGTTTGCATGAGAGACAAGAAAACCACTCAGCTCTGGCATGTGCAGTGCCGGGGATTAAACCTGGAGCCGCAGTCACGCTAGCTCTGTGCCATCAGTGAGACTTACGCTCAGCCATCAGTGAGACTCTGTGTATTGATTAAAAAAAAAAAATCACGGGAGTTGGGCGGTAGCACAGTGGGTTAAGCGCAGGCGGCGCAAAGCACAAGGATCCCGGTTCAAGCCCCCGACTCCCCACCTGCAGGGGAGTCGCTTCACAAGTGGTGAAGCAGGTCTGCAGGTGTCTATCTTTCTCTCCCCATCTTCCCCTCCCCTCTCCATTTCTCTCTGTCTTATCCAACGACATCAACAACAACAATAATAATAACTACAACAACAAGGGCAACAAAAGGGAATAAATAAATATTTAAAAAAAAATCACTTTGGTCTCCTCCCTGCCCCATGGAATCTTTTAAGTTTCTAAAATAAAACTGAAACAGTACAAAAAGAGATAGCACAGTATCTAAGAGTTAAACTGTATTATTCCACACGAAATGCCTGGTGAGTGTGGAGGTGGGGAGGGCAGTGGGTGTATGCGAAATTCTTAGCCCCAGGATGTAATTGACAAAAGTCTTTCACAGAAAAGGCCGTCTAGAGGCTGGGGGGAGAGCGCAGTGGCTGAGCAGGAGGCTTTCATCCTGAGGCAACAGAGCTGGGTCCCAGGTTCAATTCTGGCACCCCCCAGAAGCCAGAGCTGGGCAGTGGGCTGGCTTGAGAGGCGAGCACACCTACCATAGGTCATGTCTTGAAGCACGTCACGCAGCCCTCCTTGCTATATTAAAAACCTATGCTGAAATGTGTTTGCATGTATCCTACTGTGAAGACATCTCCTTCAGAAAATCCAGTATGAACACCATGGCGGGGCCAAATAAGGGCACACCTGGTTGAATGCACATGTTATAGTGCACAAGGACCCAGGTTCAATCCCCTATGTCCCCATTGCTGGAGGGAAGTTTCACCAAGTGGTGAAGCAGTGCTACAGGTGTTTCTCTGCCCCCACTTCCTTCTCTGTTTCTGTCTCTATCCAATAAAAGAATTAATAAAAATACTTTTAAATTTATTTATTCCCTTTTGTTGCCCTTGTTTTATTGTTGTCATTGTTGGATAGGACAGAGAGAAATGGAGAGAGGAGGGGAAGACAGAGAGGGGGAGAGAAAGACAGACACCCGCAGACCTGCTTCACTGCCTGTGAAGCGACTCCCCTGCAGGTGGGGAGCTGGGGGCTCGAACTGGGGTCCCTACGCCGGTCCTTGCGCTTTGCACCACGTGCATTTTTTTTTAAATTTAAAATAAAGTATCTAATTTTTAAAACAAAGGCTATCTATGTCACATAAATATCTTCAATTTTAGGGTAGCTGCAAGGATTTCCTAATGCAACTATTATAAGTAATCTATGTAGGTCTTTAAGACCTACCACATTAAAACTTTTATTTTTATTTATTTATTTTTTAATTTTGTATGTTTTACCAGTGTATTGCTCAGCTCTGGCTTATGCTGGTACAGGGGATTGAACCTGGGACTGTCGAGCCTCAGGCATGAGAGTCTGTTTGCATAACCATTATGCTATCTACCCCCCCCCCGTCCCCACATTAAAACTTTTAGATGAATGAATATAACTTATTTCTCTAAATTTCAAAATATACCTGTATGCCTTGCCATGTACTTGTAAGCTGCTGGTATTCAATATTCAAATAAAGGCAAAATAATTCTCTTTCATTCGTTTCTTTCTTCCCAACACAAAATTCCATCAAAAAAAAGCAAGACGACAGGGAGTCGGGCTGTAGCGCAGCAGGCTAAGCGCATGTGGTGCAAAGCTCAAAGACCAAAGGATGCCGGTTCGAGCCCCCAGCTCCCCATCTGCAGGGGGGTCGCTTCACAGGCGGTGAAGCAGGTCTGCAGGTGTCTATCTTTCTCTCCCCCTGTCTTCCCCTCCTCTCTCCATTTCTCTCTGTCCTAACCAACAACAACGACATCAATAACAACAACAATAACTACAATAATAAAACAACAAGGGCAACAAAAGGGAATCAATAAATATGTAAAAACAAAACAAACAAAAAAAGCAGGATGACTAATATTACTCATTTTGTAGCAGTAAAATGGTGAAGGAAATGCTGGCCGTTTAACTAGGGATCTGTGAAGGGACACTGGTCCTAGAGGGACATGCTCAGAAATAGGGACCGCCTGGAGATTCTGACCCTGACGCCTTCCTTACAGAAGCCGGCGCAGCTGAGCTAAACCTCTGTGGCCTCTGGCTCCTTAACAGACCACACTGGTGGCAGATTCCTAACAATGTTACCAAATCACCCAGCAACGTACTTTTCCAATTTCCCTAGGACTCAGTTATGTTGCGGTATATTCTGTGATAGTGAGAGTCTTTCCTTTGGTGGCCTCTGGACCCAGCTGCGGTAAATAAAACTGGTACTGGGCTTGGACCCCTCTTATCCTATGGTCTTGTCGATCATTAGCACATCAACAGAAGTCACTGAATAAATAAAAATAAGACTGGTACTGGCAATTCTGCTCAGTAGCTGTGTGTGGTCAATACTGAATTCGTTTTGTGATCTCAAATTCAAATAAGGGATTCTGGGATAGTCTTGAGCTAAGTGGGGAAAAAAAGCCTCAACTTCCCCAGGCATTTGGAATTGGGGCTCCAGGGGGGTAGCTTAGGAGGGGGTCCAATGGATGAAGCATTGGACTTTCAAGCACAGGGAGGCCCCATGTTCGACCCCTAGCATCACATACACCAAACTGCTCTGGTTCTCCTCTCTCTCAATAAAAAAAATTAAACAGATCTTTGTAAAACAGAAAAATAAACAAAACGAAAGAAAACGGGAGGGGGAGCTCTTCTTAATATCTTCGTATTTTATTACTTCTTATTCTTGATCTTCCATTTAAACTACTTCTGTCCTATAATGCAAAGACATGTCTGTATACTCACAACACGACTATCTCATTTCAGTCCCTGAAAACTCTTAAAATTGCCACCAGGATTATCACTGGGGCTTGGTGTCACCGTTATGAATCCACTGCTCCTGGTGGCCTTTTTTTTTTTTCTTCCATTTTATTGGATAGGACAGCAAGAAATTAAGAGGGGAGGGGAGTGGGAAATAGAGAGGGACAGAGAAAGAGACACCTACAGACCTGCCTCACTGATCCTGAAGCATCCCCCATGCAGATGGGGGGGCGAGGGCTCAATCCGGGTCCTTGTGCACTTAGCCGGCTGTGGGCGACTGCCTGGCACCCCAAAGCGCACACAGTACGAAGCACAAGGACACACTCAACAAGTAGTGACGCAGATCTACAGGTGTCTGTCTGCCTTTCTCTTTTTATTTTTTATCTTCTTTATTTATCAGATAGAGACAGCCAGAAATTGAGAGGGCAGGGGGAGACAGAGAGACACCTGCAACACTGCTTCACCACTTGTGAAGCTTTCCCCCTGTAGGTGGGGACTGGACTCAAACCTGGGTCCTTGAGCATAGTAACATATGTGCTCAACCAGGTGTGCCACCACCCAGCCCCTCTCTCTCCCTATCTGCCCCATCCTCTCTCAATTTCTCTCTGTTCTATCCAATAAAATGGAAGGGGAAGGAAAAAAAAAATAAAGCCCATCAGGAGCAGTGGACTCCTAGCCGGCACAGAGCCCCAGAGATAACCCTGGAATACTGAAAAGACTGTTTTGTTTTAGAGACTGAAAAATCCACCATGACTTATGGGCTACCGTTAAGAAAACAATGAAATCTCCTGAAAATCAGTTTAGTTATATTTATCAAGACAATAGACATGAAACCGCACACATCAGGCACACGGAGCCATAAAAGGCATAAAAGGTTCTGGAAACAGAAGCCAGTAAGTGGTGATATACTAGCTTAATTTTTTTGGATAGGGATATAGAGAAGTTGAGCGAGACGAGGGGGAAATGAGAGGGACGGAGGGAGAGAAGGAGGGAGGGAGAGAGAGACCCCTGTTTCAGTGTTTCCCCTCTGGGGGCTTGAAACCGATGTCCTCGCACATTTTAGCGCGCGTGCTTAGCCAGATGTGCCACCGCCCAGCCCGGCATGCTACTAGTTTCACGACAGACAGCGCGGCTGGCTGAGTCTTCATACCTTTAACATCCGGGTCATCAATGTGGGGTTCTAGGTTCTCTATCATCTCTTCCAGCTCCTTGCGGGTGGCCACAGTGACATTTGGAGAGCCCAGTGAAGCCAGTCCGCCTGCTGCTTCTGGTTTCTCTTGGTTAGACTGACTTCCAGAGTCCTGCTCGAGCTCTATATCTAGATCTATTTCCGGAAGAGGAGTCCTCCAGAAATGGAACGAATTGTACAATTCCTGATCGAAGACAGCTGAATCCTGTGCGCTTGGGCCAGCCTCTGGCGGCAACGTGTGTTTGCAGTTGACGGGCTTTTTGCCGGTCTCACTAGGGACTGCTTCCTGGTGAGACTCTAAGGACAAAGGACAAAGTAAAGAACCGTCCGTCGGAACAGCCATTTCACGCGGAGCTTTCCTAGATGTTTCAGCACAGTCTTCCGTCCCGTCTCCCAGCGGGACACTGGAATTACTAACAGGGGGGTCTGCAGGAGCTGGAGGAATGTCCTCGGGGCTGATCTGAATATCCTCTGGGGCTTCGTGATTGCTCATGCTGTTACAATTAGGGAAAAAAACAAAAAAACAAAGTATAAAAATAACTACTGGGAAAAAAAAATCGATGAGACTACTTAAGGCATTCAGACAACTTAAATATTACAATTACAGATCATACAAACGGAGCAGTTTACATATATGTCATTACTGATAATAATTTGCTTTCTACCAGCTGTTCTGTGTTCAGAGACGTATATATCTGTAAAGTGTAAGCCTAAATGGTATTAAAGTAAATACCATTTAGGAATCCTGGAATTCTCTAATACTATACTAATCAATAAAAAAAAATCTCATTAAGTGGTCTGGGAGGTGGTGCGATGGTTAAGGCACTGGACTCTCAAGCATGAGGTCCTGAGCTCAATCCCCAGCAACACATGTATCAGAGTGATGCCTGGTTCTTTCTCTCCTCCTATCTTCCTCATTAATAAATACAACCTTTAAAAAATTATAATAATAATAATACCTAAAAAAAAATCTCATTAAGAAGACCAAATCCCTCCAATGCATTTTAAGAGAGATGCCTATTTTCATCTATCTGATTTTTTATATTTATTTTCCCTTTTGTTGCCCTTGTTTTATTGTTGTAGTTATTACTGTTGTTGTTGTTATTGATGTCATCATTGTTGGATAGGACAGAGAGAAATGGAGAGAGGAGGGGAAGACAGAGAGGGGGAGAGAAAAGACAGACACCTGCAGACCTGCTTCACCGCCTGTGAAGCCACGCCCCTGCAGGTGGGGAGCTGGGGGCTCGAACCGGGATCCTTATGCTGGTCCTTGCCCTTTGCACCACTAACCCACTGTGCTACCGCCCGACTCCCCATCTATCTTGTACTGTTACCTGTTTCAGTGACATAGTGAAAAGCTGTGAGTTAAAACCAATTTGGTTATAAAAAAAAAAAAAAAAAAAGAAGAAAACACCTCTGCACATTAGAAAATATCTTAAAATAACTTTCACAGTGGTCCGGGAGGTGGTGCAGTGGATAAAGTATTGGACTCTCAAACATGAGGCCCTGAGTTTGATTCCCTGGCAGCACATGTGCCAGAGTGATGTCTGCTTCTTTCTCTCTCCTCCTATCTTCTCATTAATAAATAAATAAAATCTTGTGTGGTCCGGGAGGTGGCGCAGTGATAAAGCTCTGGACTCTCAAGCATGAGGTCCTGAGTTCGATCCCCGGCAGCACATGTGCCAGAGTGATGTCTGCTTCTTTCTCTCTCCTCCTGTCTTTCTCATAAATAAATAAGATATTTAAAATAAATAAATAAAATCTTAAAAAAAAAACTTTCACAAATATATTAAAACCTGCTTACAGGTAAATACAAAGTGAATTCTATTTCTTCCACACTTACCACCTTTACTTCGGAAGTTTCCTCCAAAAGGGGGATCAAGTAATCGACAAGGACAAACTCTAAAGTCCACTGATTATCACCACTGCCTGAACTGAAGCACTATGGGAAATTCCAGTGACTATCCCCTGGGCTTAATTCACCTCAGTTAAATTTAACATGAATTGAGCCACCTACTAGGAGCCAGGAAATGAAATCAATGTTGAAGACATATATATATATATATGCACACATGAGATGCAGAAATTGCTTTTGAGATTACATTAAGAGGGAAACAGAAACAACCAGCATATAAGCAGTAAGTACGGCTATACAGTAAGCAAGATGAGAATTCAAACTACGGGCTTTCAAGGAAATGGTGAGTAGTTTTATATAAGAATCAATACATGTTTGTGAAGCTAAGAAAAAAGAAAATGTACCAAAAGGAAAAATGCAAAGGCAAGAATGAGGGGTCCGGGAGGTGGCACAGTGGATAAAGCACTGGACTCTCAAGCATGAGGTCCTGAGTTCAGTCCTCAGCAGCACATGTACCAGAGTGATGTCTGCTTCTTTCTCTCTTTCCTTCTTTCTCATTAATAAATAAATAAATAAAATCTTAAAAAAAAAAAAGGCAAGAGTTCTAGTACACCCAGAAAATGTCAATGTGTTTATAAAGTTAGGAGAAGGAAATAATAGATGGAAAACTTTTAAGAAACCAATTTATTTCACACTTACTCCCTCTGGAATTTACCTTACAGAGTATGAAAAATAATGCAGGAAGGGTCCAGCAAGTGGAGTACTGGATAGTGCGTTGGGGTTAAGTATGGGGTCTTAAGCTCAATCCCCAAGACCACATGTGGAGTGATACCTTCATTATCTGTCTCCTCTTCTGTCTGTGTTTGTGTTTCTCATAAAGGAGTAAGTTGAGAGGGGGAGGGAGAAGAGAAACAAAGAGAAAGGAAAACAAAGAAGGGAAACAAAGAGAAATGAATTACAAGAATTATATTCTTCACTGTGCTAGTTCTGAAAGACCATTTTGAATGCATGCAGTACAACAAGTTGCTGGAGGGAGGTCGGGCAGTAGCACAGTGGGTTAAGCACATTGGCGCAAAGCGGAGGGACCGGCGGAAGGATTCTAGTTCGAGCCTCTGGCTCCCCACCTGCAGGGGAGAGTCGCTTCACAGTTGGTGAAGCAGGTCTGCAGGTGTCTATCTTCCCCTCCTCTCTCCATTTCTCTTTGTCCTATCCAACAACGACAATATCAATAACAATAATAACTGCAACAACAATAAAACAAGGGCAACAAAAGGAGGGAGAAAGCAAATTAAAAAAAAAAAAAGTTGCTGGAGAGGGTAGAAGTAGACAACACAACGGTTATGCAAAGAGACTTTCATGCCTGAGCTTCCAAGGCCCCAGGTTCAATCTCCCACATTACTATAAACCAGAGCTGAGCAGTGCTCTGGCTTAGGAGGAAAAAAAAAATTGGCTGGTGGCAGTGTGTGTGTGTGTGTGTGTGTGTGTGTGTGCACGTGTGTGTGTGTGTGTGTGCGCGCGTGTGTGTGTGTGTTAGGCAGTGGCATACCTAAGTGATGATATTATCATGCACAAGGCCCAGGTTCAAGCCCCACTTCCCACATGCAGGGGGCGTACCTCACAAGTGGTGAGGCAGGCTTGTGAGCAGGTCTACCTTTATTTCTCCCCCTCTCAATTTCTCTTTGTCCTATCCAATGAAAAAAAGAAAGAAAGAAGAAAGGTTTGGAGGTAAGGCAGGAGCAAGAGTGACAGAAGAGTAGGTGACAGACAACAATGACTTTTTAAGTGAAAGTTGCAGAATTTGAGCACATTTGAATTATGACAGAACTGACAGGACTTACATGGTGGAACTGACAAGTAAGGGAGAGACCCATCTTCAACTAAGACATTTTTTTTTTTTTCAGTTTTAAGATTTCTGCAAGTCCTTTTGGAGTTGATAAATAACCTACAAACCTCTGGCGTCCAACCACTTAGACTCTGACACAGACACCGACATCTCACCCAGTTACTTGAACTCAAGCTTTTTTTCAGTCATAGTTGATGCCATGAGTTCAGTCTCTCCAGCCAGGAACCTGAAAATCTCTCTGGGTCTCTCCCTTCTCAGTTCTACACCCCACCCTCAATTAAAAATTATTTATCGTTCTGTATATAAAACAATGCCAAGAGCATTACATTCCTTAATCTTTGTTCTCATCTCAGGGTTCAGATTAAATTTTAATATTCTGAAGAGAATAAAAATGAATTGAATGACTAACCAAGTCATACTATTTGTCTAACTAATGTAATGCAATTACCCAAACTTAAAACTCCTAGTACTGTTTTCAAAAAGATAATCAAAAGAAAAAATTTACAGATTCCTTAGTTTTTAAATTCTGGGTTTACTAAACATAATAGCGACATAAAACTATCAAGAAATATATATTCTGTGAATGCTAATTTTTCGTGAAGCTGGCTATTAATTCAAGAATAACCTAATAAACACCAAAAGTTTTATGACACTGTTAATTGTCAGATCTCCAAATGCTATTATAGAAATAAACTACGTTGGGGGTCAGGCGGTAGTGCAATGGGTTAAGTGCACATGGCGCGAACTGCAAAGAAAAAAGGATCCCGGTTCAGAGTCCTCGGCTCCCCACCTGCAGGAGATCACTTCACAAGCGGTGAAGCAGGTTTGCAGTGTCTGTCTATCTCTCTTTCCCCCTCTCTGTCTTCCCCTCCTCTCTCAATTTCTCTGTCCTATCCAACAACAATCACAACAATAACAGAAGCAATAACAATGGAAAAGAGATGGCCTCCAGGAGCAGTGTATTCATGGTGCAGGCACCAAGCCCCAGTAATAATAACCCTGGAGGCAAAATAAATAAACAAATAGATAAACTATGTTTTGAAAATTGGATAAGTGATTCTGCATAACAAGAATTGTCCTATTTACCAAGAGATCATTAGTAGTAAGAACACAGGAAGTAAATGAACTATTTCCCACAAAGGGAATTATAAAACGTTTCTTCTAGTGTCAAAAATAAATTTACAGGGAGTCGGGAGGTAGCACACATGGGTTAAGCACACATGGTGCAAAGTGTAAGGAAGGGAGGAAGGATCCGGGTTCAAGCCCCCGGCTCCCCATCTGCAGTGGGGTCGCTTCACAGGCGGTGAAGTAGGTCTGCAGGTGTCTGTCTTTCTCTTCCCCCCTCCCTCTCTCCATTTCTCTCGGTCCTACCCAACAACAACAACATCAATAACTACAACAACAATGAAAAAATAAGGGCAACAAAAGGGAAAATAAGTAAGCATAAAAAAATAAATAAATTTACAATTATATTTTCAGAGTTCGAGGCTAATGGCTGTGTATCTAGAAAGTTAAGTATAAGTATTTTAAGGAGAAAATGGCCAATGGAATATCTGATTTAAAAAAAACATTACATACTGAGATAAAGGCAGAGAAAATCTTTCCAGCACATCTTTTAATCACTTTGGGTAAACTAAGAGAAGTCTTAATATCAGTGAAGTGCTTTCATATGTGAATAAATAACTTAGTATCAATTTCATGTGTACATAAGTGTTGGGAGAAAGCATAATAGTTATACAAAAGACTTTTATGCCTGAGGCTCAGAATTCCCAGGTTTCAATAATATCCTCAACAGCGAGAGCCAACACTCTGGCAAAAAAAAAAAACACAAAAACCAGAAAGTCACAATCTGGCATTAAGCTAGACTGATGAGAGCTGCCACTAAGTGGTTGACTTAAGGCTTTGGAAATCAAATCATTCCTTTATTAAAATAATTCCGTTAGAACGAATTGTGTGCAAAATTATGTACCAGGCCCGGAGAAGGTGTTAATACACGCAAGGATAGAAACCGGCAGTCTGCTGGATGGTACACATGCAAGCCAGCACACAACTGAGAGGTAACACTCAAAGTTAACATTCTCCTCACGGTGCTCTAGACAACAGAGACACAGAGGCTGTGTATGGAGCTCCTGAAAAAGGAACTCAGGAAAAAGATTCTTGGGCCTGGTGAGTCCACAGGCAGCAGACATGCTGACAGTCATTTTGTTAAATGAGATATGAATGAACCAGGATTGCTTCCCAAACAGAAAGCTGGGAGAAACAAGTGAACATCCACACTGATGGCACGACAGCTTATTCTAACGCTCGGGGAAGTGGCGCAGCGGGTAAAGCACTGGACTCTCAAGCATGAAATCTCAAGTTCAACCACCAGTAGCACATCTCCTAGTGATGTTTGGTTCTTTCTCTCTCTCATTCTACCTTTCTCATTCATAAATAAAATCTTTTTAAAAAGACTATAAAAATAATATAAAGAAAATGAATTGTTAATTTAAAGAGAGAGAATGCTTATTCTACATAATTAAAAATGCAAATCTGGTGTTTGTTTCAGAAGTAAACTTAGAAACATTAGTTTAAAAAAAAAACAAATGGGGAGTTGGGCAGTAGCGCAGTGGGTTAAGCGCACGTGGCACAAAGTGCAAGGACCGGCGGAAGGATCCTGGTTCAAGGCCCCGGCTCCCCACCTGCAGGCTCAATCGGTGAAGCAGGTCTGCAGGTGTCTATCTTTCTCTCCCCCTCTCTGTCTTCCCCTCCTCTCTCTACTTCTATGTCCTATCCAACAACAACAATCATAACCACAACAATAAAACAAGGGCAACAAAAGAGAAAATTAATAAATATATATTAAAAAAAACCAAAGAAATAAAAATTAAAAGGCCCCACCTTCCCAGATCACTAGGGAAAGAGAGAGACAGGCTGGGAGTATGGATCGACCTGTCAACACCCATGTTCAGCGGGGAAGCAATTACAGAAGCCAGACCTTCCACCTTCTGCATCCCACAATGACCCTGGGTCCATGCTCCCAGAGGAATAAAGAATGGGAAAGCTATCAGGGGAGGGGGTGGGATATGGAGTTCTGGTGGTGGGAACTGTGTGGAATTGCCCTTCTTATCCTATGCTCTTGTCAATACTTCCACTTCATAAGTAAAATAAAATAAAATAGGGCAGGGGAAAGAGCATGATGGTTATGGAAAGAGACTCTCGTGCCTGAGGCTTTAAAGTCCCAGGTTCAATTCCCCACACCACCATAAATCAAAACTAAGCAATGCTCTGGTAAAAAAAAAAAAAAAAAGAGAGAGAGAGAGAGAAGAGAAAGAAAAAGAAAAAGAAAGCGGATCCCTGCAAAGTGAAAGATAAATTCTGTATGGAAGGGCACAGATTTCTAATCAATGAACGCACTACAGAGCATTAAGTAATATTAAATGTTACCAAGATTAGGTGATATGTGACATAATAAACAAAGAGTAGTAGAAATATATTATCAGAAACATGGTTACTTTTTCAAATGTGGGGTGACTCTCAACTCCAGGGAAATGAGAAGACCTTAGCTGGTTCATAGTAGGCACTCAATTACAATTTGAAAAATTAACTACTTACTCTTAAAAAAGCAGTAAGACAGCTTTTAAAAAAAGTCTGTATGGTGTGGTCTGGGAGGTGGTGTAGTGGTGAAGCTTTGGACTCTCAAGCACGAAGTCCTGAGTTCGATCCCTGGCAGCACATGTGCCAGAGTGATGTCTGGTCCTTTCTCCTCCTAGCTTTCTCATAAATAAATAAAATCTTAAAAAAAAAAAAATGGGACCAGGAGGTGGCGCACCTGGTTGAGCGCACATGTTACAGTGTGCAAGGACCCAGGTTCAAGTCCCTTGGTCCCCACCTGCAGGGGGAAAGCTTCACAAGTGGTGAAGCAGGGCTGCAGGTGTCTCTCTATCTCTCTATCACCCCTTCCCTCTCAATTTCTGGCTGTGTCTATCCAATAAATAAATAAAGATTTAAAAGTCTATATGGTAATTTAGAGAGAACTAACGGTTCTAGATTAATGTAAGACCACCCTTTAACAAGTCAGAAGTTTAAGCTGTCCGAAAGCTTCACAGCATTTCACATAATCCCTTCCTTAAAGAGGAGTTCGCTCCTTTCCACAGTGCCATCAACGCAATTTAATAAAATCAAATAATGTACTGAAAATCCAAAAACTACAAAAGGCATCAACTCAACATAATGTCATACCTCGCTACAGTAGAAGAGGACTTAGGATTATAGGTAGAAATATGTCTTCCAATAATGTCCAACTAAAAGCAGTTACTGGACTAGCGATCAGATCACTCACAACAGCCAGTCAGTAAAGTCTTGTTGGAATAGCCACACAGACTATCTAGGGCTGTGTCCACACTGAAGCCGAGTTAAATAAGTGTGATGGATAACGACAGTATTATTTGGCCATTTACAGAAAGTCTGCTGGCCCTAGTCTCATATAATCCATCCTTTCAGTTACTAGGCTCACTCTAGATTTAAAAATAAGTCAAAGTTACGTAACTGTCTCTATATAGTTAACGATACACTGACTTAAAAAAAAAAAGTTTCCCCCATCATTTATTTATTCCCTTTTGTTGCTCTTGTTGTTTTACTGTTGTAGTTATTATTATTGTCGTCATTGTTGGATAGGACTGAGAGAAATGGAGAGAGGACGGGAAGACAGAGAGGGGGAGAGAAAGACAGACACCTGCAGACCTGCTTCACCGCCTGTGAAGCGACTCCCCTGCAGGTGGAAGTGACTTTTCTTCCTTTTAAAAAACAGAACCTCAGGTTTGTTTGGCTAGTCAAAAGGACAGTAGGAGAACGGCAAAAAGGTAAAACAAGGCAGCAGAGAAGAAAGGAAGAACTGTCAAATCAAAACACCAAGAAAGCAAAGATCACAGTATCAAGCAAGACCTACAGAAGAAAATGTCCATTAGATTCATGACGAGGGAGGGACAAAACACTACGGCAACTCATGCGTTACAGGCAGGGACTGCTTCAAAAACAGGCATTTGACCATTTCAACTGCTAACTAGAAAGCTGCACACGTTTCTCATGCACTGGGACAGCTTTCAGATCATTTTCACTTAAGCACCTATTCCATTGTTTCAGAAACCTGTAACTCGATTGAAATTTTCTAATGCAGAAAGTCTTAAAACTAAAGATTCTGGATGGTCTAGCTGACTAATATGATTGGTATTCTGGCTAGTAAACTAAATTAATGCACATCATTAAACTATATCCCCTTCAACTGAAAGACTACGATCACTGTGTAAACAGAGAATCAAGGTTTACAAATCATTTAATTTACGAACTGGCTATGTAGTAAAATATAGACTATATTCGAAAACACACTCCTAAATTATAAAAATGACAAAACCTAAAAATCCATACCTTTTTCTTTTTTTTTTTTTTACCCTTTTAATTCTTGACTGCTACTTTGCACACTGTAAATAACAGATGACTGCTAAGCATGTAGTTCATTAAATTTTAACTTATCAGAAAATTATGTTGGAACCTAGCACCTGGTTTTTCACATGCCACTTAGCCAGCTTCATACTTACTATATAACTGAAAAAAAAATTTTAACAAATATTTTAAAAATAAAATCTTATTTACTGATTTTTGTTAAGATAAATGAATGCACCTACTTACCGTACACCAACAGAAATGAAAAAACATTTGCAGGCAGTGAAACCGGAAGCAAAGCTTTAAAAATGTTACCTATTTTTTTCTTCTACAGACGCATCATCTGAACTTTTGTTTTCCTCCTTAAAATATTGGCCTGAGCTAGATGGGTTAGCAAACGTAGATATGAAAGGTCCCAGAGACTGAAAAGCTGCTTGGCGAACCTATGAAGGAAAAAGAGAAACAAGGACAGTAGTAGAATACAAAATACGTGAGAAATGTAGTCCCAGTTAGTCGCCGCTGCGTGAGTCTGTGTGCACCCGCACTGAGCGCAGAGAGACTGGTGACAGCCGTTTCTTCTAAAGACACTGGTCCTCTGACCGCTGCACACCATCTGTCTCTGACCCCTGCCGTCTTTCCCCCCAGACTTGAGTATGGCAGTTACTGCTCTTTTCTTTTTACTTTTTCTTTTTATTTATTAGAGACGGGCAGAATCAGAGGGAGGGGGGTGACAGAGAGGGAGAGAGACAGAGAGACACCTGCAGCCCTGCTTCACCACTCGGAAAGCTCGAACCCGGGTCCTTGCACACTGCAAGACATGCGCTCAACCAGGTGCGCCACCACCCGGCCCGGCAGTTACTGCTCTTTGCTCTCTACTACCGGCTCAGAACACCTTATCCCGATTTTTCAGTCTGCTGGCTTTAGTATACAAACTCTGAAAATTTGAATATGAGATCCTACACAGCGCTGGCCTTGAAAAAAACTAAAGGAAGTCCAACTGTATTCTCAAGAATACAAAAGTTATGATGGGCAAAAAAAAAAAAATAATAATAATAATACAAAAGATAAATAAAACCAAGACTGCCGAGGGAGGAATATAATGCAATAAAATGAACAAAATAAACGTAATGGGTTAGCTAGAGAGAGCACACACAGCTATTAGCTGTGCAGAGGACTTGGAAGAGGTCCTAGGTGCAATCCCCAGCATCTCCAATAACCAGAGCTAAGTGGTGCTCGGAAAAAACAGAGGAGAGAAGAGAGGGGAGGGGAGGGGAGGGGAGGGGAGGGGAGGGGAGGGAAGGAGAGGAAACAGAGAAAAAAAGAAAATACACCTTGTTTCAGGAAGGTCTGGAAGCAAATATAAAGGAGGCCAAAAGGCAACGGGTATGATGCTCACAAGGCTCAATGAAAAAAGCCTGTTAGCCGGGAACCCTGTACACAGCACGGATTTCTTTAAATCAAAAAAAAAAAAAATCCCAAATAAGCAAAAATTGAGTATGTATAACTTGCACACACACATTTAAAAAAATTTAAAAGGAGATTCTTTAAGTGGCAATTCAAATAAAAAGAATATAAAAAAAAAAATGTAGCCTTCTACTTCAACACATGAAATAGGGGAAAGTGAGAGGAACCACTCTCTTGTTTGTTTTAAATCTTTCATTAGACCTAATTAATTAATCAGCATTTAAAAATTTTTATTGAGAGAATATTAGCTTATAAGACTGTGTTCTAGGAGTGCAATACACACCGCTTTATGATGTGTCACTACACTACAGAAGACACCTAGACAGACCTTTAAAAAGTGAAGGTTAAAAAAAGTGAAGGGGGGAGTTGGGCGGTAGCACAACGGGTTAAGCACACACGACACGAAGCGCAAAGACCGGCATAAGGATCCCGGTTCGAGCCCCCGGCTCCCCACCTGCAGGGGAGTCGCTTCACAGGCGATGAAGCAGGTCTGCAGGTGTCTGTCTTTCTCTCCCCCTCTCTGTCTTCCCCTCCTCTCTCCATTTCTCTCTGTCCTATCCAACAACGATGACATCAGTAATAACAACAGTAACTACAACAATAAAACAACAAGGGCAACAAAAGGGAACAAATAAATAAAATTAAAAAAAAAAAAAAAAAAGCGAAGGGCCGGGCAGTGGCGCACCTGGTTAAGGGTTCAGTGCGCAAGGACCTGGGTTCGAGCCCCTGGTCCTCACCTGCGGGGGGAAGCTTCACGAGTGGTGAAGCAGGGATACAGGTGTGTCTCTGTCTCTCTCCCTATCTCTCCTCTCAATTTCTCTGTCTCTATCTAGTAATAAATAAATAGAAAAAAAAAAGAACTATTCACCAGAACCCAATGGCTTTACTGCTGAATTCTACTAAACTTTCAAGAGTATTAATTCCTTATAAAATCTCTCAAGACACTGAGGGAACACCTGTATAATTTCCAGATCATTTTATAAGACTGCTATTATTGTGATAACAAAAGCAAGTCAAGAATCAAGTTAAGGGACTCGGGCAGTAGTGCAGCGGGTTAAGCGCAGGTGGTGCAAAGCAAGGACCGGCGTAAGGATACCGGTTTGAGCCCCTGACTCCCCACCTGCAGGGGAGTCGCTTTACAAGCGGTGAAGCAGGTCTGCAGGTATCTTTTTCTCCCCCTCTCTGTCTTCTACTCCTCTCTCCACTTCTCACTGTCCCATCCAACAACAACGACATCAATAATAACTACAAAAATAAAACAAGGGCAACAAAAGAGAATAAATAAAAACATGCTATGGCATGCTAAAAAAAACTTTAAAAAAAAAAGTCAAGTTAAAAAACATTGTTTTTATAATATAGATATAAAAATCCATAACAAAATACTGACCAACAAAACTCAGCAGCACCTAAAGAATTATTATTATACAGTGACCAAGTGAGACTTTTCCTAGAAACCGAAAGGTGAAACACCTGAAGGTGATGTACTACATCCTATCAATAGAACGCGGGTGTCATACTTGTACAGAAGACCCATCCAGTTAAAAGACAGTAAACTACCATCTACTGGTAAACGTGTTCGAATACACCCTCAATTATCAAGCTCAAATCATTTTAAAAATCCAATTCGCTGCTATATGTGTTTTTTACAAAATTACAATGAAACAAGTCGTACCCAGCGTGAAGGATCGCTGATCAGGTTAATAAACAGTGCTGACAATTTGGTCCGTCTGATCTCTTGACAAGTTGCACATGAGACCGCCATGAAGCATTCAGCGCAAGCCTTCCGGACACCCCAGACATTATCTGAGCAGAGCTGGAAAAACCTGGACAGCTGGAGGAGACAGTGGTAGAGCAGGTTCTTTCGTTACTTCGAATTCACCTTCTGCTTTCAAAGTGATCTAAGATAATGCAATTTCTTAAACATTGGCCTGTTTAGAACTGATACTTAGTAATTTAAGATAAATGACAACTAATCCATGAAGCCAACAACTAAGGAAAAGCAAATTAAATCCAAGAAGTACAGCTTAAATGCTGCCTAGAAGCATATACCTAGATGTAATTATGTCATGTAACAGAAAGCCTCAGAAACTCTTCAAATATGTCAAAATGTACATTAAGTATACATCATTTACAATAATGACTTAGAAGTAACCTACTTCAGGTTTGTCACTAACGTCCTTCAGGGCTACAGTAAAATTTAAAGACTCATCTGGATGAGTAAGAAATGATTTGCTCAATAAATGGGAGCAGGGAAAATCAATCAAGGGTTTTTCCTTATGATTGCATTTTTAATACACTGCCCTTATCAAAATACAATTCCAGTGCATAGACTGTTGACATATAAGCTCCTAAATTTGAAGTTTATGTATTTTTTAAATTGACATTCATGGGATTGTCTTAGTGAAATCGGAGGGGGGAGGCAGCATAAGCGGTCCGAACTTCAATATAACATTGCAATGTATCATTCACTCCTTCAGCGTCTACAGTACCTACCAACATCTCCTCAGTAGCTTGCTGGCCGACTACACTGCAGATGTCTCCGAAATTGGCAGCACAGACCTGAAGACAAAAGCAGTGTTAACATCCCAAAATATCACAACAGTTCTTTAACCTTCTGAATTTCGCTTATCAACACATTAGCCACTGAAATGATGTGTCCTTCAGTAGAAAAACAGACTCAGCAATACCTTTCGAACATGAAACATTCTGCAGTCACAGCACATTTCGCAAAACCTAGGGAGGATAAGACGTTCTGTAATGTCCTTCCCAACCATAGGAGCCATTTTGCACATTATCTAAAATAAATAAGAACAAGAAGAGAACACTGAAAATATCCTCAAACACGTCCAGTAAGATATGCTTGCTGAAAATATATAATTCTAACGAAATGTACAATACTGGTATCATTACTATGATGTTGCAAAAAAACAAACAAAAAAAACACACCTGCCTTCTTTATCAGTATTATAGAGATAGGAGACAAAACCAAAAAAAAAAAAAAAAAAACACAAAAAAACAGATACTAATTACAAGCAAAAAGTCAACCAGTAATTACTAATTATACAGAAAACCCAGAGGATAAGAAAATCATAATTTTTTTTATCTATAGCATCAAGCATTTTTGGACCATAAGGGTTATTGATCACTGGGGAGTGGGGCCTACACAGCCCCGTATCTGAGAGGCTGCGAGAGAGAAACAGAGAGGAGAGGAGAGGCTGCAGCACTGACTGCTCCACTGCTCATGAAGCTCCCTCTGCAGCTGGCATCTGAGGACTTGAATCTGGGTCCTCTGACTTGATTTGGGGCTGTACCTGCTAAGTCAGTACCCAGCTCCCAGAGTTTCAATCTTATTAATCAGAAGATTATGTACCCCAGAAAAATGATTCACAATTAGGGGAGGTCAGGCGGTGGTAGCACAGCGGGTTAAGCACACGTGGCGCCACGTGCAAGGATCGTCGTAAGGATCCCGGTTCGAGCCCCCGGCTCCATACCTGCAGGGGAGTTGCTTCACAGGTGGTGAAGCAGGTCTGCAGGTGTCTTTCTCTCCCTCTCTCTGTCTTCCCCTCCTCTCTCCATTTCTCTCTGTCCTATCCAACAACAACAACAACAACAACAATAATAATAATAACAACAACGATAAACAAGGGCAACAAAAAGAGGGAAAAAAATGGCCTCCAGGAGCAGTGGATTCGTGGTGCAGGCACTGAGCCCCAGCGATAACCCTCGAGGCAAACATAACCCTCGAGGCAAACAAAAGAAAACAGAAAAATGATTCACAATTAGCATCTGGGTTTAGGATGTATTACTAAGACTATGGTGGTTTACTAATATAAAACCCAATATCAATTTAAATTAAGCTTAAATTCATCTCTTTGAATGAAGAACTTAAAAAAATAAGAAAATGTGTTTTGTACCTGAACAGAAAGGGTAACTGCACAATAATGCAATGTACACTTTGAATACAGCTTAATTGTACTTTTTGAAATGATTTTGTGTGGATTTCACTTTAATGACATTATTACTGAAAGAAGTATCAGTATCTATGTTTAACTGGTACCTGAATTTAAAAATAAAATATTGGAGCCAAAGAAATTCCAAGGGAAGTGGACATGGGAGGTGATATAATTTAACTCACCATAATCCAGAAATACTGTAAAATTTTATTGCATGTCTGTTCATATTAACAAATATGTAGTTATATCACTTTAGGTTTAGGAAACATCAGGTTTCAGGAAACTTCAAATGAATTTGCGTAACTTTTCTAATTTACTATCAGAATTCTAATTATCTAAGCTCAAGTACACATAAATGAATCGCAATAGTTATTACAGGATTCTAATTCTTGTTTTATTTATGATGACTCTAAAAATAACTACAATACTTGTGAGCCATGTCATAAAAAACAAAAAACTCATCACTACATTTGATTTTGTGACGTTCATTATACTGAATCTGTATGTGTCTAGTAACTAAGATCTATGTGAATTGTCATGCTGTGTTGCCAGGGCAAGAGTAAAGTATTATTATTAATTTGTACAAAACATCTGGGAAGGGAGTCGGTGGTAGCGCAGCGGGTTAAGTGCGCATGGCACAAAGCGCAAGGTCCAGCGCAAGGTGCCCGGTTCAAGCCTCTGGCTCCCCACCTGCAGGGGAGTCGCTTCACAGGCGGTGAAGCAGGTCTGCAGGTGTCTGTCTTTCTCTCCCCCTCTCTGTCTTCCCCTCTTCTGTCCATTTCTCTCTGTCCTATCCAACAATGACGACATCAATAACAATAATAACTACAACAATAAAACAGCAAGGGCAACAAAAAGGAGTAAGTAAATAAACATAAATTTTTTTTTTAAAAGTCTGGGAAAAGTATTCAATAGCAACTGAAAGGATTCAAAAGCCCCTTCATTCAGTGAAGAGATTTCAGGTGTCTGGATGCACTAGTTGTTTAATCTACCTCACTTTTCCACTTTGACGGGACAATGAATTGACAGCCACTTGTTACTTTCTTGCTGACTATCTTCCTTCCTCATAGTTCAGTAATAACGTCACCTAACTCCGAGGCACTGAGCACAAGACTGAGTCCACAGAGGACAGGCCTTCTCCTCCGTAAGCCTAACTCCCATTCGAGCACAGTGATGTATTTCAAAGTGAATGCTCTGTGGTGACTTGTGAGTCAGGACAGACTTAGCACACGTAAGGCCTACAGCAGGCCACCTGATGAAGACTTAAGAATCAGTACAGCGACGAATCTTTACCTAAAAGGAAGAAGCGCATGTTACTTACAGCTACAGCTTCCGTTTTTACATCATCGTTGCTATCGGGGGCGGTCAGCTCTATAAGCACCGGGCACACTTTGGTCTCCACATCAAATCGCTCGATTAGCTCTTGTTCCAGTAGAGCCAGCAAAGCTGCCTGACTTGTTTTTCTTACCTGGGGAAAAAATAACAGTAGAAATAAAAGTATATACACAATACAGTAACATTCTTAGTACTTGATTTTTCAGATTTGGAAAGTTTTGCTTCTAAATTTAAAAGTATTCATGGGGGCTGGGCGGTAGCGCAGCTGGTTAAGTGGCACATGGCGCAAAGCACAAGGACCAGTGTAAGGATCCCGTCCGAGCCCTCAGCTCCCCACCTACAGGTCGCTTCACAAGCCATGAAGCAGGTCTGCAGGTGCCCATCTGTCTCTCCTCCTCTCTGTCTTCCCCTCCTCTCTTGCTTTCTCTGTCCTGACAGCAATAACAACAACAATAACAACAGCAGCAATGATAAAACAACAAAGGCAACAAGGGGGGGGGCAGCTTCCAGGAGCAGTGGATTCGTATTACAGGCACCGAGCCCAAGAGATAACCCTGAAGGCCAAAAAAAAAAAAGAACTTAAAAAAAAAAAAGCATTACTAATTGGCAAAACCTTGCAAATAAAGATTTGAGATTGTCTTTTTTAACTTTTTAACTGTTATACAGACAGTGCCATCAAGACCATCTTTGGGCACCAGAGATCACATGAAGGGTCTCAAATATGCAAAGGATATGCTCTACCACTCAATTATATTACCGGTCCCAAACTGTCTCATAGCCAAGTCCATCAGTAAAGCCACAGATCCAAGATGTCTTACAAAGTAACCAACTCTGAAGGGCAGCTATGAGGTATCAACTGAGCAGGCAGCTACTGGTTATTGCATAGGATGGGATTAAGGAATCCTTGACCTGTCAGATTCTCCCCTTGTCTTGCGTAGGATAAAGGGGTCATTTTGAAAAGCAGGGTAACTGGGAACAGATGATGGTGCACCTTGTCTCCACCTGCAGGGGCTAAGTTTCACCAGCGGCAAAGCAATGCTGCAGGCTTCTCTCTCCCTCTCTCTCCCTCCCTCTCAGTATCTGTCTCTTAGCAAAACTCAGTAAATAACTAGCATTAAGAAAGATCAAAGCAGAGTAGCAAAGTTAAAGAGAAAAAGTCAAACGAGACTACGTAAGGTAGCATTTACTGATACTGTTCTATTACATGAATTTCCATTAAGAACATGTAAATGAAAAAAAAAAAAAAAGAACATGTAAATGGCATTCTTACCTGGTTATTCTGATCAGCAAGGTATCTAACCACAATAGGTAGTAAGTATTTGGAAAAAGCATATGGGATGGAAGGTCGGTTTTCTTGACAAAACAGTGCGATATGAGGCACCTGTTCCATCAGCTCTGCTCTCACAGTTGGTTCTGTTAAAATAATAGAAATATGACCGTACATATTTCCCGGAAAAGCTTCAGAATATTTTGAAAAGCTTTAGTGAAATATTGTTCCAATTTTTTTTTCTAAACATCAAATCACCGAATGATGTAAACAGGAGCTCTCTCTCATACACTGCTGGAAGGACTATGAACAGGCCTTCCACTTTAGAAAACTGTATGGGGTATCAAAGGTCTATTCATATCCTGTCAAACACTGGCTCCAGCTCTAAGTAAATCCATTCAGAAACGTGGTGCTTGTGCTCCAGTGACTCTTTGGCTCACGGCAACATCAACAGACTAACACTGGAAGCAGCTCATAATGATCGCGAGTAAGTTGAAATATTCAGCACTGCAATACTTTCATGCGATTGTCACCATGACTGCATTTTAGGAATCTATAATTAAGACTGCACATAACATCATGAACTTCAAAAAAGGGCACATTCAGTATGATCTACTATAATGTTTTAGGCTAGCAAAATAGATCTTGATTTTTTTTTTTTTTTTAAACAGACTGTCTTTGAAGAAACAAAAATTAGAAGGTGCACTGAAATTACTTTTGGGATGTCAGTTCTAATTCTTGGCCTGAGTCCAAAAATGGGTCTTCACTTACTTTCCAATGCTTCATTAATTGTGCATTTATAAATCAAGTTCCTCCTCCCCCTCCCCCTCTCCCTCTCGTTTTTTTTTTTTTAAACCAAAGCATGGCTTCTCTTAAAAGACTGAACCAGGTTATTTGGAGCATCAGGCATAAAAGTCTTTCTGTATAACCACTGTGTTATCTCATCAGCTACCAAGGACTTTTTTGTTTTGTTTAAAAACAACAAAATCTGCTCCAAGTTAGTTATTTCAGAAACTCTGAGAACAGATTTGCAGCTGGTTTAGTTCTAAATCCACACAGCCAGTCATCGAGAGCAGCCTCCCACCACCCTCCCGGCAAAATAAACACAAACACATATGGAACTGAGATAAAGTTAATCCTAGTTACTGAAAACCCCAATCCAGGTAGGTTTCAAAACCTCCTAGAGGAAACATTGACTAGGAGGCTTCATCCTAACACTAAAATCCTGTGAAGGTCCACTAACGATGGGTTCACAGTCTAAAACTATAACAGTGAAAAGAGAAGAAATGATCTCACAGTAGCAAAAAGATCGGGACCACCGCCCAGCTCTGACTTTCTTTTCTGCTGGCAAACCAGCCCGTGCATGACCTTCCCTTTCCCCTGCTGTCTAGCTAGTGCTGGTAGACTCTGGTTCTCAATCAGCTGGGTGAGGAAATTTGGGGAGCAAATGCTCCCCTTTGCCTAAAGAACAAAACTTTCCTTCCAAACAACAACAACAAAAAAACCCTCTTCTCTTTATTTATTGCCTCATAGACTCAATTGAAAAATCAGGGGAGTCGGGCGGTAGCGCAGCAGGTTAAACACACGTGGCGCAAAGCGCAAGGACCACTGGAAGGATCCCAGTCGAGCCCCCGGCTCCCCCCCTACAACGAAGCAGGGCTGCAGGTGTCTTTCCCCTTGTCTTCCCCTCCTCTCTCCATTTCTCTCTGTCCTATCCAACAATGACAACAATAATAACTACAACAATAAAAAAAAAAAAGGGCAGCAAAAGAGAATAAATAAGTAAGTATTTAAAAAAAAGAAAAAAGAAAAATCAGTAAGTTCTGGGAACTACTGGTAAATTTTTGGGAAGTACTGACAACACAGAAAATATCTTTTCTTATGATGTGAAATTTTCAGATTCGTGCTCAGTGCAATACAGCCTGGGGAACTCCAGCTCCATGCTGAACCGTATTCTCAGGACTTAATTACCCTTTTGTTGCAGGAGGGTCTGAGAGGCGGCCCAAGGGCCAGTTCCCTCCTGGGAGTAGCCACGTCCACCTACAGATGTCCCTCCAGAAGAGTCACAGATAATTCTGTGATAAGGTGTCCAAAACATCAACTTCAATCTCAAAGAAGTGAGGGAGAAAATGAGCAGGAACGGGAGGATGGTGCAGAAAAGCTTGTGTAGTATCACACCACACTGAAATTTTCATGAGATTTAAAAGCAAATTTGATAAAAGCAATCTGTATAGAAACAGGGTTACGTCTACTCCCTCTGCGTAAACATAAATATATGCATACCCGAATCGTCCGCTAATCTGCTAATCCTTTCCAAAACAGCAATGCAGTCTCTCTCGTCATCGCAGACTTCCCTCAACGTATCCAATAAACTTCGGGCCACCATTTGTCTGAGAGAAAAAGAAAATGACACGACGTCAGCGGTGTTGGTAGTTACTACTTAGAATTGTAACAAGGCAAATCCATCTAATTTTAATAAAATCCCCTTAATACAGTTTGTAACATATATTAAGTCTATTTCTTTTTTTATTAATACATTTAAAAAAAAATTGTTTTAGAGATTTAATATTGATTTACCAAGTTACAAGATAATAGGGGTACAACCCCACACCATTGCCACCACCAGGGCTCTGGATCCCCAGTCCCTCCCCCCACTGTAAGCCACAGCAGTTCTCCGGAGGTTGTAGATAGGGGCTATTATTTCTACAACTGTCCGTCTGTACTTGTGTACGTTTGCCCTTCTTACTCTCTACGGTCCCATCTTCCCTTCCTTTCCAGGTCACACTCATACCTATCACATCACATCCAAACGTCCCTCCCTTTTTCCCTTGTTCTCTCCGGGTTCTGAGAGAGTTACGAGTTCAGAGCCCTCTGGTCATCTTCCTTCTATCATTTGTTTTTATTTATTTGTTTATATATATATATTTTGATATTTATTTTTAATGAAAAAAGATACAGAGAGAGAGTGACAGACAGACAGACACCAGAGCACTGTTCAGCTGTGGCTTATGGTGGTGCTGGGGACTGAACCTGGGACCTCAGAGCTTCAGGCATCAAAGTCTTTTGCATAACAACTATGCTGTCTTGCCAGCCCCCCCCCCCATCATTTATAATGCTCTATATGACAGATATCAGTATGAAATTTAATTTAGTAAGTGGAGACTGAATCGGTACCAAAAAACTTTTCTTCTCTAAGTGATCTGAAAAATTACTACGATTACTGAAAATTAACTTCACTTAACTATATTCAATTATAAAATTATATAAAAAAATATATCAAGCACTATTTACATATCCTATTAATATGAGTTTTATGTGTGTTTTGGTGGGAACGAGACCGAATATCTTGCCCATGGTGTGTGCTTTGCCACGGCCTGTTCCACCAGGTGTCGTGGTGTCCTATTCCACTTGTCTCTCTGTGCCTCTCTATGTATCCGAAAAGATCTACTTAATCTGGACAGTACCACGTTTCCTACTGAAATTAATGTGATCAAAAAAAGACCCTTCCACTTCCATCCCCGTAAGAAGAAAACACACATACCTGTTAAATATGTTCTCACTTGAAGCATACTTGTCCAATCTCCCCAGCGGCGTCAACATCTCATCTTGTGAGACAAAGTCCAGGGCTGAAGGTATAATAATCACATCAGACTCTGAGCTGTAGTCATCCACACCGACTAGCAGAGACATCAGAAATACTACTTGTAACACCTTGAAACTAAAAAGGACCCCTTATCTGTCTGAAGCAGCTGAGGTACAATGGCTATCAGCATAACAGAGTGGTGCAGAGTCAGAACTCTTAAAATTCAACTTAGAGACCACAAATAAGTCAAAGATGAAACTTCCTCTTCTTTGTCAGACTCCAGCTTCCATTGCTCTAACTGCCTCTAGAACACAAGGATCAGAGGTTATAGATACTTCAGATGGTGTGATCACAGAACACAGGAAAAGTCGCGTCACAGAGACCTGGGGACTTAATCAGAACAGTATCAACAAGTCAAATACTGAGGCAGCTCATTCTGGAATGCCATCAGAGATAAACTCACTTTTCATACAGAACAAAGATTAAGAAGCATTACAGCAGATGCCACACCAGAAATAATGCAAGTCAGGACAGTGGAACAAAAATGGTCTAAGTACTAAAAAGAAAAATGAAAAGGCAGCCTAGATAGAAATCTTTCCATTATCTTTGAAATTCTCATCTTTCAAACAGAAAGGTAAAATGAAGATTTTTTTTCCCCAGACACATAAATTACCAGCACACATGCCCTATAAGAAATATTAGAAAGTCGGGCGGTAGCACAGCGGGTACAGCGCATGTGGCGGTGTTAGGATCCCGGTTCGAGCCCCCGGCTCCCCACCTGCAGGGGAGTCACTTGACAGGCGGTGAAGCAGGTCTGCAGGTGTCTGTCTTTCTCTCCCCCTCTGCCTTCCCCTCCTCTCTCCATTTCTCTGTCTTATCCAAAAACGACATCAATAAGAACAACAATAACTACAACAATAAAAAACAACAAAAGCAACAAAAGGGAAAATAAATAAATAAATGAATGAATTTTTTTAAAAAAAAAAAATATTAAAAAAGCTGTGGAATCAGCAAATTGTTAAAAAGAGAAAGGAAGGAAGGGAGGAAGGAAGGGAGGAAGGAAGGTCGGCTGGTCCAGGAGGTGGCACAGTGGATAAAGCATCGGACTCTGAAGCAGGAGGTCCTGCATTTGATCCCCGGCAGCACATGCAGCAGAGTGATGTCTGGTTCTTTCTCTCTCCTCCTATCTTTCTCATTAATAAATAAAACTGTAAAAAGAAAGAGAGAAAAAGTCTGAAGTGCATTTCTCAATCTCATGTTCTGATGTTGGCTCCACAGGTTCGGAATAAAGCCTAGCAACATTCTCTTGTAA
The DNA here is from genome assembly GCF_950295315.1 of Erinaceus europaeus. NCBI lineage: Eukaryota > Metazoa > Chordata > Mammalia > Eulipotyphla > Erinaceidae > Erinaceus > Erinaceus europaeus. The sequence goes on along the minus strand of NC_080171.1, from coordinate 118,423,534 downwards.
CAAATACCCCACTAATCCCAAGGCAGACTGAACCACCATCCTTTGCTTCAGTGCTCGTGCCCACTCTCTCCCTGACAGTTGGCACAGGAGCTGATGACAAGCTTATCTCGAGTTACCTCTCACTTGGCATTTCACTGACTCCTACCAGTATTTGTAGCATCTCTACAGCCTGAGTTATGCTATTTCAACTTACAATTCCCTCATCAATTCTTTCACTTATTTACTTTTTTTTTAATTATTTATTTATTTTCCCTTTTGTTGCCCTTGTTTTATTGTTGTAGTTATTGATGTCGTCGTTGCTGGATAGGACAGAGAGAAATGGAGAGAGGAGGGGAAGACAGAGAGGGGGAGAGAAAGACAGACACCTGCAGACCTGCTTCACCGCCTGTGAAGTGAATCCCCTGCAGGTGGGGAGCCGGGGGCTCGAACCGGGATCCTTATGCCGGTCCTTGCACTTTGCACCACATGCGCTTAACCCGCTGCGCTGCCGCCCGACCCCCTATTTATTTGCTTCTGTAAAGGCAAGGCCTTCCATACTTACAAAACTCTTGGGGCCACTGTTCAGTTCAGACACTGACACCAGGGCACTCCCCACGTCTCATCACTTCCTCAACGGTCAGTGAGGCTCTACACCTCACTTATGGGGCCACAAGAATTTGACCACCTGAACCACACAGGTGGTGCAGTAAGTCTCACAGGGCATTCCACAAATACCCACGGTTATCGGGAAAAACACACAAGTGCCAAATAACTGTCACTGGGGAAAAAAACCTATGTCATCTACCCTAAGGGCAGTCAACACGACACGATCCTCAGACCAGACAGCAGAGGAGGGAATGTTCAAAACCAAAAAGCACTCCGGCAAAAAGGATTCTACAACGTAAGAAATATGAAATCTGGGAGTCGGGCGGTAGTGCAGCATTTAGTTAAGCGCAGGTGGCGCAAAGCACAAGCACCGGCGTTAAGGATCCCGGTTCGAGCCCCCGGCTCCCCACCTGCAGGGGAGTCGCTTCACAGGCGGTGAAGCAGGTCTGCAGGTGTCTTTCTCTCCCTCATCTTCCCCTCTGTACTTCATTTCTCTCTGTCCTGTCCAACAATGACGACAACAACTACAACAATAAAACAAGGGCAAGAAATAAATATTAAAAAAAAGAAATGTGAAATTCTAGGGGTTGAGCAGTAGCACACATGTTACAGTGCACAGGGAGCCCACCCAGCCCACACCTGCAGGGGGGAAGAAAGCTTTGTGAGTGGTGAAGCAGTGCTGTCTGTCTCTCCTTCTCTCTCCTTCCACCCTCTCGATTAATGAGTGTTTCGATCCAATAACTAAAGATAATAAAAAATATGTAAATAAATTTTAAAATATATGAAATGCTGCAACGTGGAACATTCCATAACACAGCTTGAGAAACCCTAACATCATGCTCAGTAGAGCTAAAAGAAAAGTTAAAGGCTAAGCCTCATCATAACCAGGTTGCACTCATGTTACTTCTCTCTAGGTCAGGCTGATCCAAATGCAACACACTAGATTAATCTTCAAGATTATTTTAACCTATTATTTTAGGTTCAAGCAAATGACCTATACAATGAGGTCGGGCTGCTCAATGTTGTTTGCAAGGCCACAAAAAAGAGACCATTTTACACTTAATATTTAACATCAGGAGGTCTAATTTAAACTTTTTTTATTGTTTGCCTCCAGGGTTATTGTTGGGGCTCGGTCAGAATCCACTGCTCCTGGAGGCTATTTTTCCCCTTTTGTTGCCCTTGTTGTTGTTATTATTGTCATAACTGTTGTTGTTGGATAGGACAGAGAGAAAGGGAGAGAGGAGGGGAAGACAGAGAGGAGGAGAGAAAGACAGACACCTGCAGACCTGCTTCACCGCCTGTGAAGCGACTCCCCTGCAGGTGGGGAGCCGGGGCTCGAACCGGGATCCTTACACCGGTCCTTGTGCTTTGCGCCACGTGCGCTTAACCCGCTGCGCTACAGCCCGGCCCCCTAAACTTTTAGCTTGCTGTAGGAGCTTTGCTTCCTGAGAAGAGAATTTAGTCCCTTAAGCATCAGTTCACTTACTAGTAGCAAATACCACAGACTACATGTCAGCAGACTGTGTGGAGAGCAGTGTGAATGAGTGAACCCTTTGATGTATGGCTTTGGTAGTTACATCAATTAAAATCTCAATAAAATCGTTATTATTTTGCCTCCAGGGTTACTGCTGGGGCTTGGTGCCTGCACTATGAATCCACTGCTCCTGGAGGCTATTTTTCCCTATAGTTGTTGCTGCTGCTGCTGTTGTTGAACAGGACAGAGGGAAATCAAGAGAGGAGGGGAAGATAAAGAGGGGTGGGGGGGAGAGAGACACCTGCAGATCTGCTTCACCACTCGTGAAGCGACCCCCCCTGCAGGTGGGGAGCCAGGGGCTTGAACCGGGATCCTTGTGCAGGTCCTTGTGCTTACTATGTGTGCCTAACCCAGTGCTCTACCTACTGCCCGGCCACCATCAATAAAATTATTGTTTTAATATTTATTTATTTATTCCCTTTTGTCGCCCTTGTTGTTTTATTGTAGTTATTATTGTTGTTGTTATTGATGTTGTTGGAAAGGACAGGGAGAAATAGAGAGAGATGGGGAAGACAGAGAGGGGGAGAGAAAGACAGACACCTGCAGACCTGCTTCACTGCTTGTGAAGTGACCCCCATGCAGGTGGGGAGTCAGGGGGCTCGAACCTGGATCCTTACACCGGTCCTTGTGCTTTGCGCCACGTGCGCTTAACCCGCTGCACTACCGCCCAACCCCCAATAAAATAATTTTTACAGGCATCAACTCATCAAACTCTGCTGCTTCTTAAATCCTGTCTCATGAGCTTGAGAACACGAGCAACCTCCATGTGAACCAACTTTGTATCTTTGGAAAACTGGCAACAGAAATTTAAAATTCTCTCTCTCTTTCTCTCTCTCTCTCTCTCTCTCTCTCTCTCTCTCTCGGCTAGGGAATCAGTTCACCCTGCAGAGCGCATGTCTTCCTTTGTACAAAGCCCTGGGTTCAAGGCTCAACCCCATGGGTGGGAGTAGGGGTATGAGAGAGGGAGGTGGGAGATGGCACCTCAAGACCGGTGCTGTGGTGACTCTTTTTCCTTCCATTCACTCGAGAAGAATCAGCCTGGGGAGAATGCTCAGTGGTTTCATGGACAAGGCACTGCAGTCACTTGCGCGCACACACGCACACGCACACGCACACACACACAAAGACACACAAAGACACACTCAACATCTCTCTCTCTCCCTCTCTCTCTAAACTTCTCTCTAATGCAAGATGGTCTTCCACTATTCCAGGAACAGAAAGTTCCCCCAACTCTGAAGTTCCCCCAACTCTGAAGTCGCTGTTAAAGATACAGATTCAAGGACGGTCACTGGCTTGCTTTTACTCTGAAATTCAAACTGATTCACATAGAACTGAAATAGCACTTTTAAACTGAAACGCATATAGGTTTGTTTGTTTGTTTTTTTATTTACTGAGTTATTCTCCTAAACTGGGTAGTACCTAACAATGACTTGACACCTTTATGGCCCACTCACTAATTTTCCACATATCACCAGCAGAATTGTTTATTTTTCTCCAATCAGTTTCTTTCTCTCTTCCTCCCTTCCTTCCTTCCTTCCACCAGGGTTGTTGCTGAGCTCAGTGTAACACTATGAATCCACTGCTCCTGGTGGCCTGTTCTTCCCCTTTCTATCTCCCCTCTTTCTATCATATTTGCTATGACAAGGAGAAATTGAGAGGGATGTAGAGAGGAAGAAAGACACCTACAGACCTGCTCCCCTTTTTGTGAAGCTTCCTCCCTGTAGGTGGGGAACGAGGACTCAAACCTAGGTCCTTGCTGTGCATGGTAATGTGTGCACTCAACCCAGTGTCCTACAGCCCAGTCCCTCCAAGTCAGGTTTTTCATGAGCCCTCCTTACACTCCAATTGTGTTTTTTCTTTGTTCGTTTTGCTTTGTTTTCTAACCAAGTCTCTACAGACACTTTGGGTCTTAAAACAGACCAGAATAAAGGACTTCAGACTCTTATCAAGATCTGGCAATGCTTTCAGGATGCAGAAGCCTCCCATGGCTTTGGTCCCCTCCAGTCTCCATAGCTATGTAATAGTACTTACTCTCTTTTCTGTCTTAGCCTAGGTTGTCCGTTTAGGAAAGGCAAGATTTTAGAGCTAGATGAGATAATAATTTCGAAGCCAGGATAACGTAGCAGTTGGACCCGGCTTGCATGCCAGAAGCCCCAGGTTCTCTGTTGGCACTGCCATAGTCAGAGCTGAGCAGTGCTAGTACCTGTACCTCCTTAAAATAAATCGGGCTGGCAGGATCACTCACCTGCACGGGGCACCTGCTGTCACATGCTCAGCCTAGGTTGAAGTCCAGCCCTCACTGCGCTGAAGGAAGCTACTGTGGTATGTATCTTTCTCCCTCTATTTATAATTAACAAAAATTGTTTTATCACTATATTTATTTATTTATTGGATAGAGACAGCCAGAAAATCAAGAGGGGAAAGGGAGACAGAGGGAAAGTGAGGCACCTGCAGCTCAGCTTCACCCCTCAAAAGCTTCATCCCTGCAGATTGGAACTGGGGGGCCTGAACCCTGGTCCTTTCGCCTTGTAATATGAATGTCCAACCCGGTGTGCCACTGTCCAACCCCTTCTCCCTCTATCTCTATCTGAGACTCGGCCTGGAGTGGTGAAACCCCACTGATAACAAAGAACAAATACTGCAAATACATAAAAACCTTTTTTTATTTTTTAAACGTCTCTCCACCTCAAGTAATGCCTTAAGACCTAGCGTTAGGTAGCTGACGGGGCCGGTCTCCTTATCAGTGTTGCCGACTGTGAAAATCCGGCGCGAGGGCCAGGAGATAGCTCACCCGACAGGGTGCACGCTGTACCTTGCATCAACAGCACTGCGGTGCTGTCTCTCTTTCTCCGTGTCTATGAAATACTAAGAATTTAAAAAGTAACAGCAATTAGCTTGGGAGCGGTGTAACCATGCCTGCATGAAGCCACTATGGAGAAGTCGGGCGGGGGATGGATGGGGAGGGGAGGACGGTGGCTCAAAATTCAGTTCAGCTGGGAAAGCAACCCAGCGGACATTCCGCCAGCTCTGGCTCCCTACCTTCTCCGGCTTCTGGAGGGTGTGACCTGCTGTTTCATCTCCTTAGCAACTATCTGGCTTCAGTCTAGGTACCATGGCCAGACCCCACTCTCTCATTTTTCAATAACAAATGGTCCTTCAATTGGCCCTATCTATGTTCGAAGATCCCATGTTATTAAATGTTGTAAGGCATTATCTATAAAAACCTCCAGTAACTGAGAAAAATGAGCAATTATTTTAACAAGGTCTTCAACCAAACTATATATACACACATACATGAAAAAACTACAATTACTTGTGCCTTCAGATGTCTAATGTTTTATTCTAACAAACTTCTGTTGAGTTCACTGCAAGCATTCATCAGCCTTTACAAAGGTAGCAATTGTACAGATAAACATTTAAAAAGCATTTTAGTGTATTTTTTTTTTTAACTCTACTCATTAGTCGATAGGATAGGGAGAAATTCTGAGGGATGGGAGAGATGGAGGCGAGGGGACCCGCAGCACTGTTTCACCACAGTGGAAGCTTTCCCCCTGCAGATAGGAACCAGCGGCCTTGAACCAGGTCCGCCACCGGTTAACACTAAACTTCCCTTCTCCACTCTGTTAAGATTCCCTTACTCTTTACTCAAAGTCAGATATCAGGTACCATTTCAAATGTTTCACATGCATTTAATTCATTGTCTGAGACAACTCTGTAATGTAGGTAATGTTTATCATAGTCGCTAATACGCCTCAAAACCGAGGCCTAGAGATTACAAGTGAACTGCAGGAGTCTGTCCAAAGTGACGTGGCCAGACAAGGCCAGGACGGCAAGGAAGCAGGCCGAGTTTGCTAATGAGTTTACTACACTGCCACTGACACACCTTGGTTATCAGACATGAAGACTGTTTATGAACCACTAGAGGGCGTGCGGTTTGGCTATCCTCCTCTTAGCTCTATCCTTAGCACTGAGCAGAAATCTTACTGCTCATAAATAAATGATTATTTAGCTCTTTGTGGTACAGCTTCCCCCTCTAGGCTGTGTTTTAAAAGACCAGCAACGACAACAGTGTGCATCCTGTAAGACTGCATGACACCTAAGTGAAAATACATGGCACAAAGAAGTCCTCACGTTGATCATTCATAAACACCCGACCAGCTTCTATTAGCAAGAATTATTTTCTACTTATGTCTTGAACGTGAATATCATACCAAGAAGCCTGTCTTATCATAATAATCAGTGCCACCTCTCCAATCCTAACTTCGTCAGGAATCAACTAATACCTTAATTAACATCTTAAACTTGGTGGCAGTCAAGTGGCCAAAGGTAAAAAACATTAAATGAAGTGTAGTAACTTTCAGTGCACGAATATTACTTTCATTAAGAACTTTTATTAAGAGGAAGGAAGAGGAAGAGCATGAGGAAGAAAACCAGACTTAGCAAAAAGTGAGTGTGTGTATCTATGTGGCTTCTTTTCTTTAAAAATATCCAGAGGCCCCTTCAATGTAGAAGAAGAAGAAGAAGAAGAAGAAGAAGAAGAAGAAGAAGAAGAAGAAGAATGTAGTAAATGTCCCCTTTACTCAAAAATACTCAAGAACTTAAGAATTAAGCTCGATCTGGGCACGGAAAACCACATTAAACAATGTGAATTAACTACCTAGTATTTAAAAGAGCAATTTCAAACTGCAGCCTCGGTAAGTCAGTCTTTATCAGCCGACAGACTAGCCCCTGAGCCCCAAGCTACCATGGTTATTAGCATTTCAACTCAGAACCATTTCCAAATTCCCTCCTGAGGCTGACAGAAGCACCAAGCTGCCCTTCTCATTTCTTTCCGGATATCAAGTACTTCCCTCCTCCACTAGGCAAGCAATTGTCAAAGTTTAAAACAAAACAAGATTTAAAAATTTAAAAATAAGTAAGTGAGCCAATGCTCTAAAAACTACAGCTTGTAAGGAGAAAAGCGAGAACGTTGCTCTTTAAAGAGGTCTGGGGTGATGTGTGAAGGTGCGGAAGAGAGCTGGGCCCTCTGCAAACCCGAGCACAGCGCAGGCCACACCTTCCAGCCTCCGGGTCCCCGTGCCCGTCCCCAAGTCCACCGAGCATCCGGGCGACCTACAAGCTGCTAAAATCTTTAGGGAGATGACAGGTAGGGGACCTCCAGGTGATAAAAAATACTAATAGTGATAAAATTAAAATAAAATTAAATTTAAAAAGGCAGCAACTGGCCCCTGGAATAGTTGAGCCAACTCTTAAAGAAAACACACCTTCCTTTCCCACCCGCCTCTTCCTTCCTCTGGAGAGCTGGGGGGATTGAAAGGGGGGGGGCAGACGTTCAAAGAAGGGAAGGAAAAAAACACATATGCACCATATGCACGCACACACACGCACACACACACACACACCCCAATTTCCCATTCCAGGTTCCTGCCCCGCCAGTTTCTTCTTCCCAAACCGACCGCGGGAGCCCCGAGGCCGGTGAGCGGCGCCCGGCCCCGCACCGCCCCGCTTCCCCGCTTCCCCGCGCCCCCACATCTCGGCCCCCGGGGCGGCCCAGGACCACGCCTCGCCCGGCCCCGCTCTCCACCCGCCCGGCCGGGCCCAGGCCGCCGCCGCCCGCGCTTCCTCCCTCCCTCCCTCCCTCCCTTCCCCGCCGTACTCACATCCGTCCGCGTCCTCCTGCGCGTCCTCCTGCAGCAGCGAGAGGTCTGCGCCCAGGGGAGAGAAGAAAGGCCCGGTCAGCGCCCCGACCCCGGCGCGCCCCTCCGCCCGCCCCGCGGCGCCTCCCCGCGCCGGACCCCGCGCGGCCCTGCGCCCGGCCGCGGCTCCCCCGCAACGGCAGGCGGCGGGGTCGGGGAGGGGAGGGGAGGGGAGGCGCCGCCGCCGCCGCCGCCGCCGCCGCCCGGAGAACCGGGGGCCACGTACCCGCCATCTTGTGGTCGCCCCCTCCTCTCCTCTCCTCTCCTCCTCCTCCTCCTCCTCCGCGGTCTCCCGGGGAGCCGGGGCTACATGCAGCGGCGCAGCCGGGCAGCCGGTGGGCGCGCGCGGGAGGCGGGCGGAGGAGGGCCGGGCCGGCGGGGGCGCGCGCGCAGGACAGCGCACGGGGCGGGCCGAGGACCCGGCCTGAGCCGTTGGCGGAGCGGCTCCGGGCAGGCGCCGTGGGGCCCCGGGCCTCGCCCAGCCCTCGCCCAGCCTTCGCCCGGCGGGCTCCGAGCGGCCCCGCGACGCCGGGCGCCCCTGTCCCCGCCTCCCTCGCTCCCGGCCCGGCGGCGCTCGCTCGCACCCTCGGCCGGAGGCGCCCAGTCGCCGAGCGCAGAGCGCAGAGCGCAGGCTGCGGACCGGGGCGCGCGAGCTCCCGCCGGCCGGGGACCCTGCGGCGTGTGCCGGGACCCGCAGCCGGGCGGGGCCGCTTTATTGGGTCACCGGCCTCGCCCACCCGGGCCCTTGGCGGCGGGACGCGCGGCTCGCCGCCCCGCACCCCCTGCGCCTCCCGCCCGCTCCCCCCGAGCCCCGGGCCCCGGGCCCCGGGCTGGCACGTACGTCGCCGACGATCCCGGGCCGCGGGGGCCTCCCTGGGCCGGAGGAAGCGCCGCCTCTCCGCCTGTCGGGGGCTCCGGCGCGGCGCGAGTTAACAAAGCCCGGAGAGGCCGGGGCTCCCCTCCCGCCAACCCCACCCCGGGGCCGCCGCTCTGCACGCAGCTGCACCGGGGAGTGAGGGGTCCCGGGCGCGGGCCGGCCGCCCCTCTCCCGCTGACCGTGAACGGACAAAGCGGGGGTGGGGGGGATTATAAAAAAAAAATACAAATCTCCCACCGGGAGCAATAGCCGGGCCCCGGGTTCAGATCCCGATTCTGCCTTGGAATGAGGATAGCTGCTTCTTGGAATAACTGGGCTTAATGAAGACATGTAGGCGCCTAGCACAGTACTAGAGAGCAGCAAAGCCCCGTGAAGGATGCTTATGGCTTTTTATTTATTTATTTATTTACTTATGAGAAAGATAGGAAGAGAGAGAGAAAGAACCAGACATCACTGTGGTACATGTGCTGCGGGGGATTGAACTCGGGGCCTCATGCTTGAGAGTCCAGTGCTTCATCCACTGCGCCACCTCCCGGACTACCACTCTTAACTACCCCCCCTCCTTTTAAGAAAATATTTGGGGAGTCGGGTTAAGCGCACGTGGTACAAAGCGCAGGGACCGGCATAAGGATCCCGGTTCGAGCCCCGGCTCCCCACCTGCAGGGGAGTCTCTTCACAGGCGGTGAAGCAGGTCTGCAGGTGTCTGTCTTTCTCTCCCCCTCTCTGTCTTCCCCTCCTCTCTCCATTTCTCTCTGTCCCATCCAACAACGATGACTACAACAATAAAACAACAAGGGCAACAAAAAATAAATATTTTTAAAAATATATTTGTATTGGGAGTCAGGCTGTAGCGCAGTGGGTTAAGCGCAGGTGGCGCAAAGCACAAGGACCGGCATAAGGATCCCGGTTCGAACCCCGGCTCCCCACCTGCAGGGGAGTCGCTTCACAGGCGGTGAAGCAGGTCTGCAGGTGTCTGTCTTTCTCTCCCCCTCTCTGTCTTCCCCTCCTCTCTCCATTTCTCTCTGTCCTATCCAACAACGACGACAACAACAATAATAACTACAACAATAAAACAACAAGGGCAACAAAAGGGAATAAATAAATAAATAAATATTTAAAAAAACTTTAAAAATATATATATATTTGTGTTTATTTATTATTGGACAGAGACAAATTGAGAGGGAAGAGGGAGAGAGAGACCTGCAGCCCTGCTTCATTCCCCTACCCCCACCCCGCAGCTGGGATCCACGGGCTTGAACCCAGATACTTGTTCTCTGTGATGTGTGCACTTAATCTGGTGCGCCACTGCCTGTCTCCCCCTCTTTTCTTTCAATAAATAATTTGGTGGCACGAGAGTTATTCAACTGAGATTCGTATGGCAGGTTTTATTTCATATATATATATATATTCACATATAGATACATTGGGGTCAGATACCATTAGTGCTTCCAAATGCACTGACTATTTCCCCTTCTATCTCAGGATCTCTTAATCCCATCCAAGGCATCCTCAATAGTCATTTTCTTTCTTTTTTTTAAAAATTTATTTATTTTCCCTTTTGTTGCCTTTGTTTTTCATTGCTGTTGTAGTTATTGTTGTCGTCGTTGTTGGGTAGGACAGAGAGAAAAGGAGAGAGGAGGGGAAGACAGAGAGGGGGAGAGAAAGACAAGACACCTGCAGACCTGCTTCACCGCCTGTGAAGCGACTCCCCTGCAGGTGGGGAGCCGGGGTTCGAACCGGGATCCCTAAGCCGGCCCTTGGGCTTTGCGCCACGTGCTGGACTACCACCCGACTCCCAAATAGTCACTTTCTCAAAGGCAACAACAAAATTCCAACTGGCTTAATTTATATCATCATAGAGCTCTGTCCTCTTGGGAGAGGAGAGGAGAGGAGAGGAGAGGAGAGGAGAGGAGAGGAGAGGAGAGGAAATGCTAGTTTTTGTTTCGTTTTGTTTTTATTGGGCACAGAGGGAAATTGAGAAGGGGAGATAGAGAGGAAAAGAGACAAGAGAGACTCTTGTAGCCCTATTTCATCACTCACGAAGCTTTCCCCTTGCAGGTGGGGACCAGGGGCTTGAACCTGGATCCTTGCACACTGTGGTGTGCACCACTGCCACCACCTGGCCTGAGAGGGGATTCTAAATAGCCCATCGGCTTGTTCTTTCTGCATTATGATGTCCTTTGTTGTTTTCCACCTTCAGCATCAGGTCATTGAGGAAATGTTGGTTTGCAGGGTTGTCACAGGAGTCCACTTCCACATTTTCCCACGTCAGGCGTCAGTCAGTACACCTCACTGTCCACCACCATAAGGCCCTCTCCTCCCATTCCTTTCCACCCCACCCACTTTTAAATTCTAGGATCTGCAGTCGTAGATGGCAGTCTGTGAAGGTCTCATCCTGCACTGTTCCTTGTTTGGCTTCCTAGATCCTACTTCTGAGATTATCCAGTATTTGGCCGCCTTCTGGCCTGTTTTACTCAACATGAATACCTGCATTTACATTCGCATAGTGACAAAAGAAGATGTGATCATTTCTTATGCTTGTATAGTATCCCACTGCAGTTATGCACACCATCTCCCTTCAACACCCACCTATTATTGGGGCACTTCGGTTGTTTCCAGATTTTGGCTAGCACAGGTGACACTGCCACTGACAACAGGCATACAGGGGTCTCTTCGAATACTTGTGTTTCTGTTCTTTGAAAAGAGATGCCTAGGAGAGACATTACTGGGGTCTTAGTTTTTGTTGTTGTTTGTTTGTTTAAGGAATCTCCAAATTGTTTTCAGCAAGGGCTGGACCAATTTGTTTCCCCACCAACACCGTGAAAAGGTTCCTTTTCTTCCCACATCTTCCCTAGCACTTACTTGTTGGTTTTGTCCTTTTTTTAAAAAAATATTTATTTATTTATTCCCTTTTGTTGCCCTAGTTGTTTTTTTAATTGCTGTAGTTATTGTTGTCATCATTGCTAGATAGGACAGAGAGAAATGGAGAGAGGAGGGGAAGACAGAGAGGGGGAGAGAAAGACAGACATCTGCAGACCTGCTTCACCGCCTGTGAAGTGACTCCCCTGCAGGTGGGGAGCCGGGGCTCGAACTGGGATCCTTCCACTGGTCCTTGTGCTTTGCGCCACATGTGCTTAACCCACTGCGCTACTACCCGACTTTCGGTTTTGCCCCTTTTAAATGACCTGTTTAGAACGTTCTCACAGGAATGAGGTGGTCTCTTATCTTGATTTGCATTTGTTTGATAGTGACTTTAAGCATTTTTTTTTTTCATATGTTTGTTGGCCATCTGGGTATCTTCCTTGGTGAAAAGTCTGCTCAGATCTTCTCATTATAAATATATTTATTTTATTTATTTATTAATGAGAGAGAAAGAGGAGGAGAGAACCAGAGCCTCACTCTGACACATGCTTTGAGCCTGGGTCCTTATGCCTCAGAGTCCCCGTCTTTCTCCACTTTGCCACCTCCTTTACTGCCTTCTCTCCACTTTTTATTTTATTATTATTTTGTCTTTGTTTTTGTTTTTGCCTCCAGGGTTATCGCTGGGGTTCCGTGCCGGCACCACGAATTCACTGCTCCTGGAGGCTATTTTTTCCCTTTTGTTGCCCTTGTTTTTTATCATTGTTGTGGTTATTATTATTGTTGTTGTTATTGATGTCATCGTAGTTAGATAGGACAGAGAGAAGTGGAGAGAGGAGGGGAAGACGGGGGATGGGGGAGAGAAAGACAGACACCTGCAGACCTGCTTCACCGCCTGTGAAGCGACTCCCCTGCAGGTGAGGAGCTGGGGCTTAAACCGGGATCCTTCCTTGCGCTTCGGGCCACGTGCCTTAACCCCCTGCACTACCGCCTGGCCCCCTCCCCTCCCCACTTTTTAAATAGGGCTACTTGTTTTTTGTTGTCGCTGTGTTTTGTGAGTTCTCTATATTTTTTGGTTGCATCTTTCTTCTCCTGTTCAGTAGGGTGTCTTTGTGTTTTGATAATGGCTCCGTTTGTTGTATGGAAATTTTTCAGGTTGATGTGATCTCATTTGTTTATTTTTGCTTTTGTGTTTCTTGCAGTTGGGCTGAGATTTCTAAAGACATCTCAAGTGAAAACATCGTGTCAGGTCCTGCAGTGTTTTCCTTTATGTATTTTATGGCTTCCAGTCTAACATCTAAATCTTTGATCCATTTTGAGTTGTTTTTTGTGCATCGTGACATGGGGTGTGGGGAGGGTACGATGTTCCTGCTTGATGTGTGTAACCAGGTGCACGGCTGCCTGCCCCCTGGTGTCAGTGTTCAGAGTACTGGGTGAACTGTCTTCTGGCCTATGTGAAAAATTTGAAGCAACTTTAATAAAACCCTCCCATGTAGACACTTCAGTGGCTTCTTAGGACTATTCAGAGGTAAAGCACCATCATCCTCTCTCATCTGAGAACATCCCCATCAACTGAGGAGACTGTCCTAACTAGCAATCACCCCCATTACCACTCCCACACACCGCTAGTGTCAGACAGCCACTAATGTATTTAATGTCTTTTCATGCACTTGCCTTTTCTGAATATTCTAGGTGAGTGGGTTGTATCCAGTTTGGGTTAGTATGAGAAACACCTCCATCAACATTCCTAGGCAAGTTATTTCATGAGGACCTGTTTTGGGGTCAGTAAGATGCATTACCCGGTGGTCTGGGAGGTGGCGCAGTGGCTAAGGCACTAGACCCTCAAGCATGAGGTCCTGAGTTCAATCCCCGGCAGCACATGTACCAGAGTGATGTCTGGTTCTCTCTCGTCCTAATCTTTCTCATTAATAATCCCAAAAATCTTGGCCTTCTCTTGCTTCCTGCTGTCTTCTGCTATTGCTCTTCAGGAATAGAGTCAACAGTTCCCCAAACTTAATGGAGGGTCTGGGATTCCCATAGTCCCGTTTCATTTATCTTTCTTTTTCTTATATATATATTTAAATATTTACTTATTTTCCCTTTTGTTGCCCTTTTTATTGTTGTTGTAGTTATTATTGTTGTTACTGATGTCATTGTTGTTGGCTAGGACAGAGAGACATGGAGAGAGGAGGGGAAGACAGAGAGGGGGAGAGAAAGGCAGACACCTGCAGACCTGCTTCACCGCCTGTGAAGCGATTCCCCTGCAGGTGGAGAGCCGGGGGTCTCACGCGGGACCTTGCGCTTCGCCATGTGGCTTAACCCGCTGCGCTACAGCCCGACTCCCTTCATTTATCCTTCTATCATCGTTTGATATAAAATAATTCATGTTAGGAATGTAATGATGCAGCACCTCCCCACGGGTGCCAGAGTTGAGACCTGGGCCCGGGAACTTGCACAGCCCAGCAGGGAGCAGCATGTAAGCCTGGGGCCCCAGCACGCTGGTTCCCGTTCCCACTCCTTCTTATGCCAGAGCTGAGCAGTGCTTTCATCTCCGCCTCTCCTTACTTCCTCCTCCTCTCTCTCTCATAATAAATGAATGAATGAATCTTTAAGAACTTTGGAGCCTCAAGCATGAGAGTCTACTTGCATACCCATTATGCTATCTAACCGCACCTTATCTTTTTTTTTTTTTAAATGCAGTTCTTTTCTTTTTTTTAAATCTTTGTTTATTAGATAGACATAGCCAGAAATTGATAGGGTAAAGGGAGGGAGAGAGGGAGAGAGACAGAGAGACACCTGCAGACCAGCTTCACCACTCGTAACGCTTTCCCCCTGCTAGTGGGGACTGGCGGCTCGAACCCAGGTCCTTACACTTTGTAACATGTGCGCTCAACCACGTGTGTCCCTCCCCTATCTTTATAGAATCGTACCAACAATTTTGTCACTAAAGCAATCTGTAAGAACTGCATCTGATGCTGTCTTTTTTGTTTTTGTTTTTATGTTTAGTCTTTATGGTGTTGAAGATTGAACTTGGTATCTTTGATACCTCAAGAATGACTTTTTTTTTTTGCCTCCAGGGTTATCACTGGGGCTCAGTGCCTGCACTAGGAATTCACTGCTCCTGGAGGCTATTTTTTCTTTTCTTTTCTTTTTTTTTGTTGCCCTTCTTGTCTATTGTTGTCATATATGACAGAGAGAAATGGGGAGAGAAGGGGAAGACAGAGAGGGGGAGAGAAAGACAGACACCTGCAGACCTGCTTCACCGCCTGTGAAGCGACTCCCCTGCAGGTGGGGAGCTGGGGGCTGAACTGGGATCCTTTTGCTGGTCCTTGTGCTTTGCGCCATGTGCACTTAATGCGCTGCGCTACTTACAGCCCGGCCCCCAGGAATGAAAGACTTTTTGCTGGACCATTATGCTACCTCTCCAGCCCCAGAGTCAATATTTTGGGGGGCGGCCGGGTGGTGGTGTACCTGGTTGAGCGCACATGTTACAATGCGTGATGACCCAGGTTCAAATCCCCAGTCCCCACCTGCAGGGGAAAAGCTTTGCGAGTGGTGAAGTAGGGCTGCAGGCGTCTCTCTGTCTCTCTTCTTCTCTATCCTCCCCTTCCCTCTTGATTTCTGGCTGTCTCTATCCAATAAGTAAAGATAATAAAAGAAATTAAGTGGTCCGGGAGGTGGCGCAGTGGATAAAGGGCTTGACTCTCAAGCATGAGGTCCTGAGTTCAAGCCCCGGCAGCACATGTACCAGAGTGATGTCTGGTTCTTTCTTTCTCTCCTCCTATCTTTCTCACTAATAAATAAATAAAATCTTTAAAAAAAGAAAAAAATTAAAAAAAAAGAAATTAAATATATATGTATATATAGTGTTTAGAAGGTGGTAGGTACAACGGGTAGAGGGCTGAGCTCTCAAGTATGAGGCTTCCAGTTCAGTCCCCAGCATCATCAGTGCCAGAGTGGTACTCTGATTTTCCCTCTCCCTTTCTCTCTCTCATTAATAAACAGTAAAAGAAATATTTTGTTAAGAGTCCTTATTGCAAATTCTCTGCATGTCAGGAAAATGAAAATAATCATGTAAATTTTGCCATCTCAGTTTTTACAGGGAAAGAAAAAAATGTATGAAATTCGTAGTGAACTATATGTAACCCGGATGACTTAAGAGATATAGCAGTAGGGGGGGAAGGGATTATTAGAGAAAACCGAGTATCTCAAATATATTAGTTCCTCTTTGTAAACTTCACAAGAATATGTAAAGAATACATTTCCTTATAGATTTGGGAACCTACAAGCAAAACATTAAAAAAAAAAAAAAAACTGCTCAGAAATGTTTGTTGTGGTAGTTGCAAAAAGATACCACGAACTTTTCCCACCTATGAATTTTAATTATGTAATTTTTTTCATTATCTTTATTTATTTATTGGATAGAGACAGCCAGACATCAAGAGGGAAGGGGAGGATAGAGAGGAAGAGAGACACCTGCAGCCCTGCTTCACCACTCGTGAAGCTTTCCTCCCGCAGGTGGGGAACGGGGACTAGAACCTGGGTCCTTGCGCACTGTAACATGTGCACTCAACCAGGTGCACCACCACCCAGCCCCTAATTATGTTGTGTTTTTAAGAACACAAGGTGCTGGGGGCTGGGCAGTAATGCAGTGGGTTAAATGCACATGACTTGAAGCACAAGGACTGGCATAAGGATCCTGGTTCTAGGCCCCAGCTCCCCACCTAAATAAGGGTCACTTCAGAAGCAATGAAGCAGGTCTGCAGGTCTCCCCTTTTTTTTTCTCCCCCTCTGTCTTCTCCTCCTCTCTCGATTTCTCTCTTTCCTATCCAACAGCAACAACAATAATAACAACAACAAGGGCAACAAAAATGGGGGGGGGGGACACAGGGTGCCCAAAACCCTGATCGGTAGCATTCCTCAAGCCTAATTAAAGATTTGATAACATGGCAGGTTTTTGATAGTATTTGATTTTATTTCAGTTTATGATGAGTGATTTTATAGCGAGTCCAATCTGTCAAATAGTAGGGATGTCATTCCGTACAGTTCTCACCCCAGAGTTCTGTGCTCCCACCCATACCCTTCACTGGAGACTGCAGCAGTCCTCCCAAAATCATCCACATGGTTTCATTCCAGCCCTGGAGCAGGGAGGTTCCTGGAAGCATCAGTGAGGTCGTCTGCTCAGAGAGGTCAGGATGGAATCATAGTAGCATCTGGAACTTGGTGGCTGAAAGGCAATAAGATGGAAAGCAGGACAAAAATGTTTAATAAACAGGAACCATAAAGTAGGAATAGAGCAGATGAAAGTAGGGACCTTCAGGGGGGAAGGAGGCTAGGAAGTCTGTCTTAGGAATGCTCCCAGGAGCCTATGTCTTAGTCGTCTTTGCTTGAGTTTGATAGCTAACATGAAGGTGGATTACAAATATTGTCTGGGAGGATGGCGTCAGAGTGGAGAGAAAGGACTAGGAAGCAGGGTTAGGACAGAGTTGCTCGCAAACTTGATAAAGTTCTATAAACGCAGTGAACCGTTTACCACAATGACCTAAGCGGGGGGCCGTATCTATTAATATTTAGCATCGGATCCTGCCACATCCCATGTGAGACTGAGCTCACAGTTGTTGGTCATATCTGGGAACATTCTAGGCTGCCCTCACTTCAGAACCAGTTTCCTCCAGTGGCAGAGTAGGCTGACCCAGTGGTCCTTCGGAGAGTGGGGCCGCCATGAAGAATCCCACAAAAGGGCTTGTGCTGTGTGTGCGGTTTATGTTATACCCCATAAACTTACTCCATGATGGCGAGAGTCAGCTTCTGCTCCACTTTGAATGAATCTGGAACTCTCCCAGCAGCAGTTGAATCCTGTTTTTAAGATGTGGTGATTTTGGCATTTGGTTATTATATTGTATTCAGCATACTGCTCAAATGCACATAAGGAGTATAAATAACCGTAGTAAACACATCTGCATATGTGCACGCATGCCATGTCTTACGACAATTTTAGGTTTTCTGCCAGATTTCTCAAATCAACGCAGGTTGATAAAGGATACTAGTTATTGTTGTTAATTGTTATTTGATGGGACAGAAAGAAATTGATAAGAGAGTGGGAGACAGGAAAAGAGAAAAAGAAACACACACCCTCCTTCACCACTCATGAGGCCCCTTCCCCAAAGGTGGAGACCGGGGAGCTGGAGCTGGGGTGCTTGTGTACTACCAGGTACATCACTGCCTGCCCCTACTAGTTCCTGGAAAGATGAAAACATGTTAAAAGACACTACAGAACTGGAAGAAATAACTTAAGGACCCGGTTCGAGCCCCCGGCTCCCCACCTGCAGGGGAGTCACTTCACAGGCGGTGAAGCAGGTCTGCAGGTGTCTGTCTTTCTCTCCCCCTCTCTGTCTTCCCCATCTCTCTCCATTTCTCTCTGTCCTGTCCAACAACGATGACATCAATAACAGCAACAATGATAACTACAACAACAATAAAAAAACAAGGGCAACAAAAGGGAAAATCAATAAAAAAAAATTGTAAGAAATGAATCCCATTAGGGCCGGATAGTGGCGTACCTGGTTGAGCACACATAATACAGAGCACAAGGACCCGGGTTCGAGCCCCTGGTCCCCACCTGCAGGGGGGAAGCTTTGCCAGTGGTGAAGCAGTACTGCAGGTGTCTCTCTGTCTCTCTCTTCCTCTCAATTTCTGGCTGTCTCTATCCAATAAATAAATAAAGTTAATAAAAAAAAAGAAATGAATCCCATTGTGGTATATCTTCACAATGAAACAGAACTCAGCTGTGAGGAGCAATGATAGCTCTTTGCTACACTAATGGAACCTTTCAGTGAAATCAGTCAGGAGAAGGAAGATGACCGCCAGGTAGCTTCACTCACAGATGTGAGCTACAAACCACATGTATGTCGAAACCTTAATGAGCTGTGACTTCTTTTCAGCTGATCCAGGAAAGAAAGGACCATAGGAGTGGGGTGAGGGATCACAGGAGGCTAGTGTCCTGCTGTGGAGGAAGTGACAGCTGGTGGAGGGTGTGTGCCAACACCTATCTCGGGGAGATGTCATCCTGCACCCCTGTGACAGCAACCCTGTAAATGAACCTTAAAGACTTTGTAGGAAGTGAAGAAGTGAATCATGAAAGGACAAATAGTATTTATTTTTTTTAAATTTAATTAATTTATTACTGGGAGCCGGGTGGTGGCGTGCCTGGTTGAACACACATGTTACAGTGTGTAAGGACCCAGGTTCGAGCCCCCGGTCCCCATCTGCAGGAGGAAAGCTTCACGAGTGGTGAAGCAGAACTGCAGGTATCTCTGTGTCTCTCTCTGTCTTCCCCTTCCCTCTCAATTTCTGGCTGTCTCTATCCAATAAATAAATAAATATAATTAAAGATAAAAATAATAATAATAATTTATTACTGAATAGAGACAGAAATTGAGAAGGGATGGGGAGATAAAAAGGGAGAAAGACGGAGAGACACTTGAAGCCCTGCTTTGCCCCTCATGAAGCTTCCCTCTTGCAGGTAGGGAACAGGGACTTGAACCTGTGTCTTTGTGCACTGTGATATGTGCACTTAACCAGGTGTGCCATCGCCTGGCCCCCAAAAGACAAATAATATCTATTCCAATCATGTAGGATGTCTAGAGTAATAAATTTCACAGAAAGAAAAAAGAGAAAAGTGATTTCCAGGAGGAAAAAAAAAAAAGGACATTCAGAAGTAGTAGGTGTGACTTAGGAAGAGAAGGCAGGACCACAGGAAAAAATGAGCAAATATATATAAATGTAGATAGTCATAGAAATAATAGTCAACTCATACCTGTGATCTCGAGAGAACGACTAAGAGTTACCTTATAATTTTTTAAATCGTGGTCTGGGAGGTGGTGCAGTGGATAAAGCATCAGACTCTCAAGCATGAGGTCCTGAGTTCAATCCCTGGCAGCACATGTACCAGAGTGATGTCTGGCTCTTTCTTTCTCTCCTCTTATCTTTCTCACTAATAAATAAATAAAATCTTTTAAAATAATAATAATAATTTTAAAAATCACTAATAAATTTTTTTGATTTATTTTTTTCACTCTATTTTCTTTGATAGGATAGAAATTTAGAGAGAAGAGGGGAAATAGGAAGGGAGAACTTGCAGAACCACTGCCACTGCTTGACTGGGGACTGGGGGCTTGAACTCAGGTTCTTGTACATGGAAACAGATATACTCAACTAGATGCACCACCACTCAGCCCCCTAATAAAACAATTTTAGGGAGTTGGGCGGTAGCACAGCTGGTTAAGTGCATGTGGCGCAAAGCTCAAGGATCAGAGTAAGGATCCCGGTTTGAGCCCCCGGCTCCCCACCTGCAGGGGAGTCGCTTTACAGACAGTGAAGCAGGTCTGCAGGTGTCTGTCTTTCTCTCTCCCTCTCTGTCTTCCTTTCCTCTCTCTATTTCTCTCTGTCCTATCCAACGATGATGACATCAATAATTACAACAAGGGCAACAAAAGGGAATAAGTAAATAAATAAAAATTATTTAAAAAATTTTAAAAACTCAAAGCAATGAATCCTAATTTTTTTTTTTTTTAAATGATGTGGAAAGTACATAAATTAAGGTGATTTGACTTTGGAGATAAAGTATTTTCTTAGTGCACCAGTAGGGGTTAGTGGAAGGCTTATCTTTTTTCCCCCTTTTGTTGCCCTTGTTGTTTATCATTGTTGTTGGATAGGACAGAGAGAAATGGAGAGAGGAGGGGAAGACAGAGAGGGGGGAAGGTAGACACCTGCAGACCTGCTTCACCGCTTGTGAAGCTACCCCCTCCCTGCAGGTGGGGAGCCGGGGGCTCCAGTTGGATCCTTAAGTAGGTCCTTGAGTGCCTTGGTTTAACTGCCACGTGAATCACCTCATCACAGACCCCTGCAAGCGTCAACCCGGCTTTGACCTAGCACGTTATGACTGGGCCCTCCTCAATTGCTATCGAACAGGCCATGGCCGGTGCGCCGCTATGTTCCACCGCTGGGGAGCCAGAGACGACCCGAACTGCCCCTGCGGCTCCAGACAGACTATGACCCACATAGTCAACGACTGCCACCTCTCCAGATTCAAAGGAGGTCTTGAAACTTGACATCAGGCTCAACCTGACGCTGTTGACTGGCTACGGAAGAAGGGCAAACGCTAGAAGAAGAACTGCCACGTGCAGTTAAACCACTGCGTCACCGCCGGGCCCCTAGGAGGGCTTATTCTATTTTGTTTTTAAAGACCTTAATGTTCCCAATGGCAAAGCACTAGCTAGTGAAACAAGACCCAGGGCTGACACTCAACTTAAGTTGTGTTTTAGTTGAACCAGGATTGTTCAGGTCTCCATCAGAGCCAACAAAAGGAGGCCCCCAAGGTGAACAGCAGGCCTGGTGTAGCCTCCAAGGCCAATTCAGTTCATACCTAGAGGATAAATGGCAGACTGCAATGCTGACAAGCCTGACCACATCTGTGGTACTGCCACCTCTCCAGATTCAAAGGAGGTCTCGAAACTTTACATCAGGCTCAACCTGACGCTGTTGACTGGCTACGGAAGAAGGGCAAACGCTAGAAGAAGCAGTGTATTACTTCACTGTACATATTTCCCTCTAGTTTTAGACACATGGAAGACACTTCTTCTTCTAGCATTTCCTTCTAGTTTTAGACACATGGAAGACACTAATATCGACCCTGGGAACACAGCCAGATGGCTGAGGGAGTGAGTAACAGACCTCATTGGATATTCAAATCAAGCATGGTCATTACTGTTCTGTATTCAGATGTTGACCTTTATAGTGAGGGAGAGAGTGGAGGAAAAAGCATGTTGAGGGCTGTGTTTACAGAGGAGTGCTGGCAAGAGGCGTCAAGGACTCTATTCCATGAAGGTGAAAGCTCATTCTCCCACCATCAAACCATGCCGAGGGTTTCTGACTCCAGGCCTCTTTGACGGGCATCAGTCAGCCGGTACCTTAAGTCTTCCTTGTGGACTTCCTTCTGCATGGATACCTCCTGGCTGGTCTCCATAACTCTGTAAGTGATCACTCAAGGGCCTCTGCAGGACTCCGGACTCAGGAATCAAGGTCTAACAAGCTCACCCGGCCACCCACTCACGTTTGCAGGGCAATGTTTATACTGCCAGCACTAGCTGGAGATGCTGATGGACAAGTAGTAAAGTTTTGTCTCAGTTTATTCTCAGAATACCCTGGCTTCAGCGGCAACTGTCTAAGAACCAGGTCTACTACATAAGGATTCTCCACTCCTTCAAAGATTTTTTTTTTTTTTTTTACTGGAGCACTGTTGAGTTCTGGTTTATGCTGGTGCAAGCGGATTGAACCTGGGACTTGACAGAGCCTCAGGCATGAGAGTGTTTGCATAACCATTGGGCTATCTACCCCCACCCCCTTCCAGAAACTATTTACTGTGTGCCTTTCATATGCTTCAGTAGGAAACAAGTGTTCCGGCTGGGGAGACTGCATAGTGTTTATGCAAAAGATTTTCATGCCTGAGGCTATGAAGTTCCAGGTTCAATCCCCTGTCCCACCATAAACCAGAGCTGAGCAGTTTTCCTCTGGTCTTTCTTTCTGTATCTCTCTCTCTTACTTTCACTCCCTCATTAAAAGAAAATAAAAATATAATTAAAAATAAAGGAAACAGGGAGTCGGCTGGTAGCACAGTGGGTTAAGTGCATGTGGCACGAAGCACAAGGACCGGCCTAAGATCCCGGTTCTATCCCCTGGCTCCCCACCAGCAAGGGAGTCGCTGCTTCACAGGCGGTGAAGCAGGTCTACAGGTGTCTGTCTTTCTCTCCCCCTCTCTGTCTTCCCTTCCTCTCTCCATTTCTCTCTGTCCTATCCAACAACGACGACATGAACAACAACAATAATAACTACAACAACAATAAAAAAACAAGGGCAACAAAAGGGAAAATAAAGAAGTAAATATAAAAAATATATAAAAATAAAGGAAACAAATGTTCTAAGAGCTCATAGTCTAGCTACAATAAGGAGCAAAAATAATTTTGATTAAAAAAAAACTCATGAAGGGGCCAGGTGGGGTGGCGCAGATGGTTGAGTGCACATGTTACAGTGCACAAGGACCCGGGTTCCAGCCCCTGAAACACAAGCGGTGAAGCAGGTCTGCAGTTGTCTCTGTCTCTCTCCCTCTCTGTCTCCCCTCCTCCTCTCAATTTCTAACCATCTCTATACAATAAATAAATAAAGATAATTAAAAATAATTTAAAAAAACACATGAAGTGGGGGTCGGGCGGCGGCGAAAGGGTTAAGTGCACATGGTGTGTTTCAGAAGGTTGTCAGAGAACACTGGGCGTGAACCTGAAAAGATCTTGCAAAGGAAACCCCTGGTCAAAGATCACAGCTTCCCAAAGCACTAATTTCCGGATCCCACTCCTGGACTTTCTGCTTCAGTACACTGGGCAGGGGAACTAGCGGACACTGCATGTCTGGCAGCCTCTGCTGCTGGTCCAGAGATCACACTATGAGCACACTCACGTACACCAGACTTGTGCTCATGCATGTACCAATCTCATAAATTTTCACTCATTAAATGCTTCTTGTTGGGCCAGCAAAATAGTGTGCCATTTTGGCATATATGCAGCCTGGGTTTGAACTTGGCCCCCACGACATTAAGAGTTGTTGGTTCTCTGTGTGTGTGTGTGTCTTTCTCTCTCTCTGCCTCTATCTTAAAATAAAAGAGCTTCTTATCAAACAGAACATACAGAATACTTTAATGTAAAATTAAAAAAAAAACAGAATGGCAACTTGAGATTTTCAAATTTTCTTCTATTTTAGAATATGTGTATGTTTTTTGCAAAAAACAACTGTTTTTATCGACTCTGGTTTTATTTTTTAACTAGAGCACTGCTCAGCACTGGTTTATGGTGATGCTGGCCCTGGGTTTAAACCTGGGCCTTCAGAGCCTCAGGCATAGAAAATCATTTATCATAACCATTAGGTTTTCTTTTCAGCCCAATACCTTTGTATTGAAAGAAAAAGGAAAAATACAACGAGAGTGTATTCCAACCCCCCTAGGACCCTGCTAAGCAAACAGCAGACGATACACACTGGAGAGAAGCTCAAGGAGCTGATGAGGGCGCGGTGACCAATCCCTTTTGTCCTTGTAGCCACATTTGCAGCAATGCATTAAAAAAAAAAAAAATAGATGAAAATGGCGGAACAGAACTAAAAGACATTCTAAAATTCAGCTCTGTCTTTGGAAGTGTAAGTAACATCCAGGATAGTTTTTCTGGTTATTTCTCATTCCTCGAAGGGGTAGAGTAAATCGATGTCTGTTTAAAGAACAATTTTGGGGGGGCCAGGCACTGGTGCACCTGGTTAAATGCTCATATCATAGTGCGCAAGGACCCAGGTTCAAGTCCCTGGTTCCTACCTGCAGGGGGAAAGCTTCAGGAAAGGTGAAGCAGGGCTGCAGGTGTCTCTCTGTCTCTTTATCTCCCTCTCAATCGCTCTGCATCCAATGGTAAAAATAAAATAAAGTAGTTTTTTTTTTAAAAAAAGAACTATTTGTTCTTTTTTCATAAGGATCAAATGTAAGATACATGGCATGGGAACAGTACCAGTTGCTTGTGAAATATGTTCTTTTTTCTTTTTCTTTTATTTACCTACTTATTTATTTTTAGCTAGAGAAAGAGAGGTAGATTGGAGGTCAAAAGACCACAGCTTCCAAGGTTCCATGTTAAAACCCAAGCACCACCACAACCCAGAGTGGAACAGTGCTCTCGTAAAAAAAAAAAAAAAAAAAAAATTGGGAGTCAGGCTGTAGCGCAGCGGGTTAAGCGCAGGTGGCGCAAAGCACAAGGACCGGCACAAGGATCCCAGTTCGAACCCTGGCTCCCTACCTGCAGGGGAGTCGCTTCACAGGCGGTGAAGCAGGTCTGCAGGTGTCTGTCTTACTCTCCTCCTCTCTGTCTTCCCCTCCTCTCTCCATTTCTCTCTGTCCTATCCAACAACGATAACAACAATAATAACTACAACAATAAAACAAGGGCAACAAATAAATAAAATAAATATTTAAAAAAAAAAAGAAGTTTAAAAAAAATTAAGTTTTTCTCCTCAGAGTCTTACAGATCAAGGAATAATGCTGGACTACTTGCTCTTTAAATAAAACATGCAACCTATACTGTCCTCATATGTAGTAAACACAAACCACACAAGTTGTAAGAGTAAGTGGCACCTGATCTTGGATCTGCCAACTACTAATGGTTTAACCTTAACGTCACTCACTTTTTCCCTTGTAGCTTAGGTAATGTTAGTTATTAAGGTTTTGCAATATGACAGGTGCATAGCTTATACAAAAGCCTTGAACTTGTTCTTTCATCAAGTAAAGGGATAACAGTAGCCTGCCATCCCGTTGTCAGAATTCCAGGGGCTCTGCAGAGCTATGAGTTCTTTTCTTTCTGTGTCCTGGTGCGAAGTCACCTCATAAGAACCTCCCCAGCAACACTGTGCTTACTCAGCCTTTACTGGGTCCTGTGGTGCTGGCCTCCCTTAGGATGATTTCTCCAGTTTAAGATGAGAGTCACAGTGGTACAGTGGATAAAGTGTTGGACTCTTAAGCAGGAGGTCCTGAGTTTGATCCCTGGTAGCACATGTACCAGAGTGATGTCTGGTTCTTTCTCTCCTCCTACCCTTCTCGCTAAAAGAGAGACAGAGAGAGGATGTGAGTCAGATAATATGCAAGGTAGTGAAAGTGTCTGGAAACAGATTCCTCATTTTTTTAGTTTTTTAAATATTTATTTATTTTCTCTTTTGTTGCCCTTGTTGTTTTTTTACTATTGTTATTGATGTCATTATTGTTAGATAGGACAGAGAGAATTGGAGAGAGGAGGGGAAGACAGAGAGGGGAAGAGAAAGACAGACACCTGCAGATCTGCTTCACCGTCTGTGAAGTGACTCCCCTGCAGGTGGGGAGCTGGGGGCTCGAACCGGGATCCTCATGCCAGTCCTTGCACTTTGTGCCACATGCTTAACCCGCTGTGCTCCAACTCCCAAAATCTAACATTTTAAAATAAGTTATTGTCAAAATAAAATTGTAGCTGCTTTTAAGAAGCACTAAATACTTTTCTCTCCTGTGTATATCTTTCTCCTTCGATTTTTTTGAAACAAACATTGTCTTTTAAATTAAGCATCCTGGGCTGAGAGGAAGCATAATCTTTCTGCAAAAGACTTTCATGTCTGAGGCTGTAAGTCCCTAATGCAGTCCCCAGCACCACTGTTAGCCAGAACCGAGCAGTGTTCTGGTAAATATAAAACAGTAAAAAAAATTGAGCACGGAACAAACATTTTCCATTTTATGCCAGTTCCATCTTTACATTTAGTTTCATCTTACACTTTTATTTTCAGACAAGAAAAAAAAAAAGCATTTATAGAGGCAGAATTAAGGACAAAGATATAAAGGACAGGGAGCTAGAATAATCTTAAGGGCGTCACACACGCTTTGTATGCATGAAGCGCTGGAGTCAGTCGCTGTCACCACCTCCACCACCCCCCCAAAAATAAGAACTTTGAAAGATTAAATTCTTTTTTTTTTAACCAGAGCACTGCTCAACTCTAGCTTATGGTAATGTGGTGGATTGAACCTGGGACTTCGGAGCTTCAGGCATGAGGGTCTCTTTGCATCACCATTATGCTATCTACCCCCCCCCCCCAAAGACTAAAGTCTTAAATTCCAGAAATGATATTTTTCAGTTAATTTTTTCTGGTAAATACTATCAACTCAGCTGATTGGATAGTAGCGCTAATATAGCAAGACCATAGACTTCATCTTGTATACTGTGTATACCACATAGTATCTCTAGACACTTCTTTCTTTTTTAAAATATATGTATATGGTCCGAGCTCCCGGCTCCCCACCTGCAGAGGAGCCCCTTCTCAGGCAGTGAAGCAGACGCTTCTTTCTTTAAAAAAAAAAAAATATATATATGGTTCGAGCCCCCGGCTCCCCACCTGCAGGGGAATCCCTTCACAGGCAGTGAAGCGGGTCTGCAGGTGTCTGTCTTTCTCTCCCCCTCTCTGTCTTCCCCTCCTCTTTCCATTTCTCTCTGTCCTATCCAACAACGACGACATCAATAACAACAATAACTACAACAACAACAACAACAACAACAACAACAACAACAAGGGCAACAAAAGGGAATAAATAAATAATAAAATATAAATATATATATCTTTATTTATTGGCTAGAGACAGCCAGAAATCAAGAGGGAAGGGGTGACAGGGAGCGTGACAGAGAGCCACCTACAGCTCTGCCTCACCACTTGCAGAGTTCCCCCCCTGCAGGTGGGGAGGGGCGGGGTGCGGGTGGGGGTGGGGGTGTGCTTCAAACCCAGGTCTTGTGCTTCGTGACATGTGCGTTTAACTAGAGGTGTCACGACCCCGCCCCTCTGGACGCTTTTTCTTTTTTTCTTCTTCCTTTTCTTCCATTTTTTATTATGTTTATTTATGTATTGGATATTTATTTACTGGATAGCCAGAAATTGAGAGAGAAGGGAGAGCTAGAAAGGGAGAGAGACACAGAAACACTGGTAGCCCTGCTTCAACACTTGGAAAGCTTTCCCCCTGCAGGTGGGGAGGGAGGGGCTCCAGCCCTGGCCCTTTGGCACTGTAACCTGCCCTCAACCAGGCATGCAACTACCTGGCCTCTCTAGACACTTCTTTATAGTCACTGGTCCTAACCAGGCCAGGCCGGGAGCCTTTCACTGTGAAGGTTTGGGAATTAGACCAGACTCATTTCTGGTGGCAGACTAGTAGCATATTCTTTTAATCTCAGAAGAGGAGCTTTCTTCACTGGGTGAAGTGATAAAGACGTAAACAGTTTGATAGTAGTCAAGTCACTTATCCAGTCTTCTAGATAATGTAGCAAGAGGCAGAGAGGCCTTTTGATATGAATCTATAATTACACTGAAACCTGCCATGGCATGCCCAAGGCCATCACTGTACTGTATTTCCTGCTTTGTAAACTCTCCAAGACAATATATATATATATATATATATATATATATATATATATATATATATATATACTGACACAGTGAAATGTGTTATTATAAGTTAAGACTTTTCTACAGAGCAATCAGAGTGATAGAGAGAACATGTTTAACCCAAATATTTTCAACATTAAAAACCTAGCTCCCAGGTTACTGGGAAACAAAATATTCTAGAAAGTAGGAGATTGTTGTGGTATGGGAAGTGGCTCAGTGGATAAAGCAATGGATTCGCAAGCTTGAGGTCCTGAGTTTGATCCCTGGCAGCACATGTACCAGAAAGATGTCTGGTTCTTTCTCTCTCTCCTCTTATCTTTCTCATTAAGAAATAAATAAAAGTTTTTTTTTTAAAAAAAAGGAAGTAAAAGCTTGTTTATTATGATTATTTTAACACTGGCTTATAATATAAGACTTTACTGTAGTTTCACACACACACATTTCACACATACATACATATATTTCACTTCACCCACCGCCAAAGTTCTTGTACCACCTTGCTACTGGGAACCTTTTACCTGTTCCCTCAGAGGACCTTCCTAGTTTTCATAGAGTCGAAGAGTCAATGTAGTTACTATTTTTATTATTATTATTATTTGCAAATGTATTTGTTTTATTTGTCTGTCTTCCACACATGACTGCCACTATTTGGTGAAAGTGGGAGGAGATTAAACAGGACAGCAAATCATTTCAACACGTTGACGTGGAGGTCGAAAATAAGGGAGGTCCAGGAGATGGCGCACCTGGCTGAATGCAGAGGTGGCCATATTCGAGGTCCCTGCCTGCAGGTGGCAAGCTCACAAACGGTGAAACTATGCAGCAGGGGTCTCTCTGTCTCTCTCTACATCTATTTCTTCTCCCCTCTCAGTTTCTCTGTCCTACCAACTGTCAGAAAAATAAAGCAATAAATAAATCCTATGTGCCAACTATACTGTAAACCATTAATCACCCAATAAAGTATTATATAATGAACACATCTTAAAATAATAAAATAAAAATAAAAACAAGGAATCAGGGAAATAAAAAGAGAAAGGCACTATGCAATATATATATATTAAAAAAAAGTATAATGTATGACTTCATTAAGCACACACATTACAGTCCCCACATGCAGGGGGAAAGTTTCATGAGTGGTGAAACAGGGCTTCAGGTGTCTGTCTGTCTCTCTCCCTCTCTATCCTCCACTTCCTCTCAGTTTCTGGCTATTTCTTTTTTTTTAATATTTATTTTATTTATTTATTCCCTTTTGTTGCCCTTGTTAATTTATTGTTATAGTTATTATTGTTGTTGTCGTTGTTGGATAGGACAGAGAGAAATGGAGAGAGGAGGGGAAGACAGAGAGGAGGAGAGAAAGACAGACACCTGCAGACCTGCTTCACCGCCTGTGAAGCGAAGCCCCTGCAGGTGGGGAGCCGGGGTTCGAACAGGGATCCTTATGCTGGTCCTTGTGCTTTGCGCCACCTGCACTTAAAGTTTCTGGCTATTTCTATCCAATAAATAAATGAAGTTAATTTTTAAAAAGTTAAAAAAACAACTTGACACAGTTGAGAGAATGTGAACGGAGACTGAGTATTTTAGATTTTTGTTCCGGTTTATTTTGGACAGAAGTTGAGAGGGAAGGGGTAGATAGAGAGGGAGAAAGAGCGACATCCGCAAACAGGCTTCTCTGCTCTTGAAGTGTCCTCCCCGTAAGTGGGGAGTAGGGACTCGAACCTGGTTCCTTCCACATGGTAATATGTGCTTTTAGCTGGGTGTGCCAATGCCCAGCCCCCTCACTGTACAGATTCTTAAAGTCTTAAACTGTGGATTGCAAGGTAGTATGTCATTTCTTTCTTTTTTTAATTTTTATTTATTTATTTATTTGTTATTGTATAGCGACAGAGAGAAATTGAGAGAAGGGGAAGATAGAGAGGAAGAGACACCCTGCAGGTGGGGAGCCGGGGTCTCGAACTGGGATCCTTATGCTGGTCCTTGCGTTTTGCACCATGTGCGCTTAACCCGCTGCGCTACTGCCCGACTCCCCTATATGTCATTTCTTAAAATGATGTAGGTGCTTGTGCTAATAAGGATTCTCCAGAGAAACAAGGTCAATAGATGCAAGAGAGAAAGAGGATAAGAGAGAGAGAGGAACAGGATGGAGAAGACTCAAGAAAGGGGTAATGTTATAGGTACAATTCGAGAGTGCGGTTTCCATTCTCCATCATTTGGTGTCACAGATGTCTATCCAGCAAGTAATATTTGGGTTGTAGGGGGCCAGGCGGTGGCACACCGGGTTAAGGTACAGAGTGCAGAGCACAAGAAATGGTTCAGAGATCCTGGTTGGAGCCCCCGGCTCCCCACTTGCAAGGTCTGTCTCTTCCATTGTCTGTCTTCTCCTCTCTCTGTCCTATGCAGCAACAGCAACAGTAACAACAATGGGAAAAAATGGCCGCCAGGAGCAGTGGATTTGTAGTGCAGGCACTGAGCCCCAGTGATCACTCTGGAGGCAAAGAAATAAAAATGAAAGAGTCGGGTGGTAGCGCAGCGAGTTAAGTGCACGTGAGGTAAAGCGCAAGGACAGTGTAAGGATCCCGGTTCCAGCCCCCGGCTCCCCACCTGCAGGGGAGTCGCTTCACAGGCGGTGACGCAGGTCTGCAGGTGTCTGTCTTTCTCTCTCCCTCT
Organism: Erinaceus europaeus; assembly: GCF_950295315.1. NCBI lineage: Eukaryota > Metazoa > Chordata > Mammalia > Eulipotyphla > Erinaceidae > Erinaceus > Erinaceus europaeus. The sequence goes on along the minus strand of NC_080171.1, from coordinate 118,393,305 downwards.
CTGTCTTCCCCTCCTCTCTCCATTTCTCTCTGTCCTATCCAACAACGATGACAATAATAATTACAATAATAAAACAAGGGCAACAAAAGGGAATAAGTAAATATTTAAAAAAACAAATATTAAAAATGATCATAAAAAAGAAATATTTGGGTTGTTCTCTGTGTGTGTTAGCATATCATGTTGGGGGTCAATTGTGTGATACAGGACGGAACTAAGACATCACAGGTGTACATCCTATGAAAAATTTAGCATCAAGAGGGTAGATAGCATAATGGTTATGAAGAGACTCTCCTGCCTGAGGCTCCAAAGTCCTAGGTTCAATCCCCGAAGCACCATAAACCAGAGCTGAGCAGTGATCTGGTAAAAAACAAACAAACAAACAAAAAACCCCTTCAATTTACGTGCATAGAAGAAACTCCATTTTTGTTTAATCTGGAGCACTAGATTAAGTTTATGTTTGTTAAAGTAGCAACTGTAAAGTACAACATGAAGACCTATATATAACTATAGTCTGCACAAAATCTATCATACTGAGAGAAAGACTGCTTAAACATTGAAAGACTTTGTTTCTAGTGAGAGTTCTCAGTGGAACCAGCCCTGGGGTTAACTGGACAAGGTGCGACAGTGTTGTTCCCAAATTGTCTCCCTAGTTGATACCTCAGCATAAAGATTCTTGGTGTGCTCCAGTTTCAACTGCATTCCTCTGACGGTTGAGAAGATTCAAGCATTCCATCACTCTCAATCAAAAAGCAAATACCCTACAAGCAGGACATGCTGACAGCAGTGATCAACTCAATCTATCAATTCACTCATCAGTCGAAGGTATCATGTGCTTTTTTTTCTCCCTAGTGGAGATTGTTTCCTTTTTTTGGTGTGTGTGTGTGTGTGTGTGTGTGTGTCACTAAGGAATGAAGTCAGGGCCTCGTCTATGCACTCACTCCACTGCTGACACTGCTGAGCCATCTCAGCTCAGACACAACAAAGCACCACCGCTCTTGGCTATCTCCTTGGTGCTGTGGTATGAGGCTAGGGATTGAACCTTCGAGGATTGAAGATGTCAGGCAGCCGCCCTGCTCCATCCTCCATTGCTGACACTGTGGCCTATTTACATAATCATTGTTTTGCCTGATCTACCTTCTTTCTACCTTGAGACCCGCCCTGCCTCGCAGGGTACATTAATCCCATCAGTTAAAACCCTAGCAACTCTTGCTACAGAAGCATTCTTCCTTCACTCTTTCTTTTCTCCACCCCCTTTCCCAGCCACCTCCGTTCCAGACTTGCCACTTCTGGTTTAACCCTATAAAGCCCACTTCTGTTCCTGGTTTCACTCTCTTCTTCTCTCTCTTTTCTCTCCCGCGTCCCGACCTGGAGAAGGGCTGGCTTGCAGAGCAAGAGGCGGCCATTGGGGTTTGGCGCCACATGGATTAACCCGCTGTGCTCACAACCGACTCTGGAGCTCCCCCACAAATAAAGAATTATGTTACCACATTGTGTTACCATGCCACTGCGAGTTCATGGTCTCTCTCCTGCAAAGCTAGCCCGGCAAGAAGACAAGTGCCACTTCCCCAGCCCCTCTTTCCATTTGGACAGTGTATAAAAATCCCTGGTGAGGCTAGGAGGTGGTGCTCATGGTTAAGCACACACATTACAGTCACAAGGACGAAGGTTCAAGCCCCTGATTCCCACCTGAAGGGAGAAAGCTTCATGAGTGGTGAAGCAGGACTCTAGGTGTCTCTCTATCTCTATCACCCCCCCCCCTTAATTTCTGTCTCTATCCAATAATAAATAAATAAAAACATCCATAATCCACTCTTCCCTTTCAACTGTGGAAACATCAAATTTAATGAAAGTCATAGTGTTCATAGTTAGCATTTATTTTTCCCTTCTACATTTAGTCAGATTTACAGTAAACATAATCTAATTGTTTCCACATTTATGAAAGGGAAGAGCAAGTTTTAAGCTCCTGATACTCAGAGAAGACTAATGAATGTGGAATGCTATCGCATGACTTTCTGCTGACATGTTCTTTGTGGTTGCTAGGATACCAGCCATATGTTTTTACACTTCTATATAAAAATGATCTCAGGGATGAAGAATGAGCACAGTACTCCAGGGATCTAGGGTTTATTTTTGCAAATGTATTAGATTTTTCTTTCATTAGTTCTTCCAAAGTCACAACTATCTAAGAGGAAACATGGCCAAAAGTACACATGGTGCGAAGTGTAAGGATCGGCACAAGGATCCCGGTTTGAGCCCCCAGTTCCCCACCTGCATGGGGAAGAAGCAGGTCTGCAGGTGTCTGTCTTTCTCTCCCCCTCTGTCTTCCCCTCCTCTCTCCATTTCTCTCTGTCCTATCCAACAATGACGACAGCAACAACAACAACAATAATAGCAAAAATGATAACAAGGGAAACAAAAGGGGAAAAAAGAGAAAATGTTAAGAAAAGAAAACTTAGCTAAGACATAGATGCATATTGCAAATATATTTGTACTCTTGTATTCTGATAGAATATTATTATTTTTTCATTGGGGGATTAATGGTTTACAGTCAACCTAAATTCCTCATATAGAATGGAACACACTATTGGAGGATATTAAACAATTTCTTTCTTTTTTTCTTAAAACTTATCTAATGTTTTTTCCTTTATTGGGGGATTAATATTTTATATTTGACAATAAATATAATAGTTTGTACATGCATAATAACAGTTCTCAGTTTTTCACATAGCAATACAACCCCTAAGTCCTCTGTCAATCTTTTCCTAATTGTCTATTAAGCAATTTCTGTTGGTTTTGACACTTTATATATATAAATATATTATTTATTTATTTATTTTTATTTTTGCCTCCAGGGTTATTGCTAGGGCTCGGTGCCTAGACTAAGAATCCACTGCTCCTGGACGGTATTTTCCCCCTTTTTTGCCCTTGTTGTTTATTGTTGTTAATATAATTGTTGTTGTTATTGCTGTTACTGTTGGATAGGACAGAGAGAAATGGAGAGAGGAGGGGAAGACAGAGAGGGGGAGAGAAAGACAAACACCTGCAGACCTGCTTCACCACCTGTGAAGTGACTCCCCTGCAGGGGGAGGGGTGCGGGGGTTCGAACTGAGATCCTTACACTGATCCTTGCACTTTGCACCATCTGTGCTTAACCTGCTGTGCTACAACCGCTCGACTCCCGACACTTCATATTTTTAAGGCTACATTTCCCAGTATAATATTTTCTCAGATAATAATAGTCTAAAATAAGAACAGAAAAGGAAGAAAGTCGGGCAGTGGGTTAAGCGTACATGGCGCAAAGCGTAAGGACCCGGCGTAAGGATCCCAGTTTGAGCCCCTTGCTCCCCACATGAACTGGAGTTTCTTCACAGGCGGTGCAGCAGGTCTGCAGGTGTCTGTCTTTCTCTCCCCCTCTCTGTCTTCCCCTCCTCTCTCCATTTCTCTCTGTCCTATCCAACAACAACATCAATAACAACAACAATAATAACTACTATAATAAAACAACAAGGGCAACAAAAGGAAATAAATAAATAAATATTAAAGAAAAAAAAAAGAACAGAAAGGGAAACACAAGGAAAAACTTGGATTGGATTTGGTGTCTCTCACCAAAGTAATGGACTCTGAAGGTGAAGAGAGGGTTCAGGTCCTGGAACATGATGGTGGAGGAGGACCTGGGTGGGCGGTTAGAGTGTGATGAGAAATGTTACCTGTGGGGCAGTAAGCCAGGCCCCCCCCATCCTGCACTGCTGATACTATGGCCTATTTACATAATCATTATTTGGCCTGAAAGATCCCTACGTATTCCATTGATCTGTCTTCTTTCTACCTCGAGACCCGCCCTGCCTGCTGGGTAACATTAATCCCATCGGTTAAAACCCTCGCAACAGTTGCTAAGGAAGCTTCTACTTTCCCAGCGTGCTTTGCCTTTCCCCACCCCCTTTCCTAGCCATTTCTGTTTCTGACTTGCCACTTCTGGTTTTATCCTGTAAAAGCATTGGCTTTCTGATCAATAGATCCTTTTGCTTTACCATGCTGCCACGAGTCCCTGAGTCATCTGTCTCCTGCGTCTGAGTGAGTAGCAGCCCAGGCTGAGTCCGGTCGCATTCTCTCCAACCCAGAGAGTTTGCGCCCAGGAAAAAGTACCCCCACGCTAGCCCGGCAGTTACCCATGTACCAACAACTGTATTTTACTGTCAACTATAAACCATTAATCCCACCAATAAAGAAGAAAAAGTCTACAGTTATTTTAGAATAAAATAATGTACTTTCTATTATATATTGGTGCTTACATAAAGTCATAAATATCTGAAGAAATCACGTGATTTTTTGTAGTTCTTTTTTTTCACACTTCCTTTTATATGAAAATTTTGAAGTAACTCAGCTCTCATGGATGACTGAGCTCTTAACAATTCCCCTCTGTATTTCCTGGAATTTCATTTCACTAGATAAACCTTACTGGTCAACATAGTTTTGCCTCCTGTTATCGACACTGAACTACCAAAGCTGTCCTTCACGACTGACTGTTGTTTCTCTAAGCATCTTTCAGTCTTCACCTTCAGAATTCAGGCCCAACAATGCCGGAACTATGCTTGCTGGTTGTTGCCAAGGTGACTTCAGGATGCCCATCTTCTGGAATGTACAAGAATGGAAGTTGTTAATATGAGATTCTCTCAAATAACAGATAAAGAGGTTAAGCAAGACACTGTGGTATCAATCTTTGTAAATGAAACCTACGCTCTATCACAGAACTAGACTGCACCAACATGCCGTAACTTAGTTATCGTCCCGGCTTTGTTCCCTCTATTAACTTTTTCTGACCTATTGCATTTGCACCTTAGTCTCTTTTAAGCTTTAGTTGATAATGGTTCTTTGTATAATACTCTGAGGTTTTCTTGCTGCTCAACTACACCAATGGCTGAAAACTGCTAGAGTCTATGAAGCACGGGACCAAGGACAATTAAGTACCTGTATTTCTCTTGTCTCATTCTCCTCTGTCTAGTCAACAGAAAATAAATACTGGGCACTTGGTCAGTGTGTTCCAGGAAATTCCAGTCTGTTGGGGAAGGTATGGAAGGCTATTGGATTGTGCCGTATGCTGCCTTTCTGTGCAATATCAAAGTCTAGGCAAATAGCACAAACGAACAACATTGTTATTCCTCCAACTTTTATCTGGAAATCAAAGTTGGAGCTATTCAGAGCTGGAAACAGAGCGGCTGCTGGGATTGAAAGGGAAGTCACTGCCGCCTTTTTCATCAAGGAAAAATGCCCTTCGTACAAAGGGCAGGTTATACAAATGCAAAAGAAGAATCCATTCTGGTGTTCTTCACCAGTTCTTAATATTGGAACACCAAAGAATCTCCCATGCTAAGGAAACGCTGTGTATGTAACTGTATCATCTATGTGTATACGATGTTGTAGGATGGACAATCCCAGTATGGAATGTGGGTGTGGGAGGAAGGAATGCCACTGAGTACTGTGACTTGGATTTTATGTACATTACATTTCTTGCTCACAATAATACTGTGAGGAAACACTGTCCCAATGCTGGAAAGCCAACGAGAAAGTTAAATTTAGGGGCAGGGTTAGACAGGTCCTTGACTTGACACCACGTGCGCTTAACCCGCTGCGCTACTGCCTGACTCCCATTTTATTTTATTTTTAAAGATTTTATTTATTTATGAGAAAGACAGGAGAGACAGAAAGAACCAGACATCACTCTGGCACGTGTGCTGTTGGGGATCTCACTCTTGAAAGTCCGAAGCTTTATGGCTGTGCCACCTCCCGGACCACTCTAGCAATTTTTAAAAAAATTAAAAAATATATATTTATTAATTTATTTCCTTTTGTTGCCCTTTTGTTGTTATTGTTATTATTGCTGTTGTTGTTGTTGGATAGGACAGAGAGAAGTGGAGAGAGGAGAGGAAGACAGAGAGGGGGAGAGAAAGACACCTGCAGACCTGCTTCACCACCTGTGAAGCGACTCCCCTGCAGGTGGGGAGCCGGGGGCTCAAACTGGGATCCTTTGTGCTTTGTGCCACTGCGTTTAACCTGCTGTGCTACCGCCCGACTCCCCTCTAGCAATTAGTTAAAACCAATTTATTTAACCCTGTTATCTGTAGCCCTATGTCCTCCTTATTATAACTACCCCTGAACCACACCTGGCCTTGTTCAAACTGGTGGGAGAGGCCTCAGGCAAGGACAAGACGTAAGAAGGAAATACATTTTGCCAACTTTCCACTGTTCATTCATGTGGGGACAAACACCCTACCAGAGGTGCTAATTCACTATAAGAAGAGTTTTCTAAGTTGATGATATGGGCTGATGTAAGTACTCTTTTAGTTTTTCAGTGTTAAGATTGCACATGTTTTTACACTTTTGATTTCATTTCACTTTGAATGTTACAGAAGATCCTCCTTCCCCTCCCCTCTTTTCCTCCCCTTCCCTCCCCCTCCAGGTCCTCCCCTCTCTTCTTTCCTGCTTCTCCTCTCCTCCCCCCTCTCCCCCTCCCCCCCCCTCCTCTCACAACAGTTTAAGGGGTCCCAAGGCAAGCCTGCTCCACACCTGGTAGTGAGAATATTTAAACAGAATGAGGATGTCTGTTGTTCTAGCGTTTGCCCTTCTTCCGTAGCCAGTCAACAGCGTCAGGTTGAGCCTGATGTCAAGTTTCGAGACCTCCTTTGAATCTGGAGAGGTGGCAGTCATTGACTATGTGGGTCATAGTCTGTCTGGAGCCGCAGGGGCAGTTCGGGTCGTCTCTGGCTCCCCAGCGACGGAACATAGCGGCGCACCGGCCATGGCCTGTTCGATAGTGATTGAGGAGGGCCCAGTCATAACGTGCTAGGTCAAAGCCGGGTTGACGCTTGCAGTGATCAGTTTTAAGTCTCTAGTAGCTCATTTTTCCTGAGTGAAAGAGTGACTAATACACATTCTATCTTTTTTTTTTTAAAATAATTGTGTGATCACTGGGCAGGGGTGTAGATAGCATAATGATTATGCAAAGAGACTCTCATGCCTGAAGCTCCAAAGTTCCAGGTTCAATCCCCTGCACCACCATAAGCCAGAGCTGAGCAGGGCTCTGGTAAAGATTTAGAAAAAATAAAATAAAATAAAAAATAATTGTGTAATCTCATCCTCTGCAGTACTTTTACCTGAAGATTAACCAGTCAGCCAATCAATACTTATGAAGCTTCTACTTAATTCAAGTCTCATGCTGATTACCAGAGAAAATATAAAAATGAGAGGAGTTCATACTTTACCTCAAACTAGCTTAGTTTCTTCTTGCGGAAAATAGTGAACACAACAAGAAGTGTCATCAAAGATATGTGTGTAATTGTGATAGAAGACATAGACATGTGATTTAGAAGTTGAGAAGATAAAGCCATAATAAATTTGACTTGGGTGGAGGTACATAGCACAGTGGTTATGCAAAGAGACTCTTACACCTAAGGCTCCAAAATCCCAGGTTCAATCCCCTGCACCACCAGAAGCTAGAGCTGCACAGTGTTCTGGTTAAAAAAATAATAATAACTATGGTTCGGGAGGTGGCCTAGTAGATAAAGCATCCGACTCTCAAGCATGAAGTCCTGAGTTCAATCCCCCGCAGCACATGTACCAGAGTGATGTCTGGAGCTTTCTCTCTCCTCCTACCTTTCTCATTAATAAATAAAAAATAAAAATAAAAAAGAAAATAATAATAATAATGATAATAAATTTGATTCATTTGACTGCAAATTTACTATCCTTGCAGTCAATAATATTTATGGCCTCTAGTATTTAGGTGCCAAAGTTATTTCAAGAAAAATAAGAAAGTGACCTTGGATTTACAGTAGACATGCAAAGTCATGTACACAGAGAGCTATAATCTGTGGCAGAAGATGCATTAAAGAGATAGAGATAAATGTGTTGGATTTTCTGAAGATGAAAGTGTGACTCCGTTTGGAGTCAACCCAGGTACAATTATAAAGCAGATATTTTAGACTAAACCTTGTAGAAAGGGCAGAATCTATTACAAGTGCAAGTGATTAAAATCACTTCTATCAATGGGACACTGATAAGGTATTTCTAAATTGACCATTTGTATTTGGAACATATTTTGCATTGAAACAATATTCTCTCTAGTTTGGGGCCTCCCCATCTGTCTATATAAACTCATTTAACCCACACTGTACCTGAGAAATACATAGAAATTCTTTCTCTTACACAGAAATACTATGTCAGAATTCTATTGGGAAGATTCAAGCTATGATTAGACTTCTGCAGCATGACACACAACTCCCTGCTCTTCAGTCATGAGATCAGGGTCCCCTCGCCTTGGCTTTCTTCTCCATGATATACCACCAGGTCTCAAACCAATACAAAAGAACAGAGAGGTCTTCTGTGATGGAGAGATTTGTAAGAGAGAATCTAGGTAATGGGGCCAGGAGGTGTAGTGCTTATGTAATTTCTGGGGCTATATTTAAGAAGAAAATTGAAAAGTCACTTTCTTTTGCCAATTTTACAGACCCACAGATCGATGTGAACATTCAGATAGGACTCCTTTATAAATTTGCACCTTTGCAAGGGTCTTAGCAAGTTTGAGTTTTGTTTATTTTCTGAAAAAAAAAAAAGTATCTCTGAGATTGGAAATACTCAAAGACCAGGAATATATTTATTCTTCACAATGATGAAATGAGAGAACTCTCCCTGCCTCTCTCTTTCTCTTTGTGTGTGTGTTATAAGGAGAAAGACTAGAAGCCGATGAGTGATCTCCCTTGCTGACCCTGAAGTAGAAAGAGAGGATGAGGCTGAAAGAAGGAAAGCTAGTGGAGGGATGGAGGCTGTGTGAATGACCACAGCCCTGACACAGGGACCAGACGGGACAGAGATGGTGCTCAGAAGAATTCCAGAGTTGATCCTGGACTAGTGATCAGTAAGTCTTACAACGTTAAAACTAAGGCGTTAGAAGCACTGTACTCTTTGGAAGAGAAGTCCTTTCCTGATCTTTTCCAATGTTTAGAGGTCATGTGCTCTCATTGACTTGTGGCTCCATCCTCCACCTTCAAAACCAGTAGTGACTTCAAGTGTCTCTGGCTCTGTTTGCTGCATCCTTCTTCACCTTAGGGAGAAAAACAAAACTAAACAAAACTAAATCCTGTGATTACATGGGGACCACCTGGATAATATAGATGAACCCCTTTAGAGTCATCTGATGAATATCTTCATTCCATCTGTAATCCTTTTTAAAAATTTGTTTCTTTATTATATTTATTTATTTTCCCTTTTGTTGCCCTTGTTGTTTTTATTGTTGCTGTTGTTATTGATGTTGTCATTGTTGGATAGGACAGAGAGAAATGGAGCGAGGAGGGGAAGACAGAGGGGGAGAGAAAGACAGACACCTGCAGACCTGCTTCACCGCCTGTGAAGCAACTCCCCCAGCAGGTGGGGAGCCAGGGGCTCGAACTGGGATCCTGAACCGGGATCCTCAAGCTGGTCCTTGAGTTTTGCGCCATGTGTGCTTAACCTACTGTGCTACCGCCTGACTCCCAATTTTCAACTTTTCTATTGGCTCTAGTTTTTCAGAAAGTGAAGTGTTGGTATGCTTCTAAGACCCCTTCTGTTTCATTGGTTTAATCCCCCCTGCTTAACACTGCATTCTATTTACATAACCACTGTTAACTAAGCACCGCCCTGCCTCCAGGGCATTGGTTTAACCCTCACTGTTTTGCACGTTTTTCCTTCTCCCCACCCCCTATCCTACGTACGTCCTCTTCGGACCTGACACTTCCGCCTCAGGATATATAAGGACAAGATTGTGATTAGAGATAGCTTAGATTGCGCTGTGTTCCACATGAATAAAGAGATACTGCTTCCCAGTTCAGCCATGAGTCTCTGGTCGTCTCTCTGCCACCCGTGAAGCTAGCTCAGCCCGGCAGAGAAGTTGGTGGCTTTTTTTTTTTTTTGGTATTATCTTTATTTGTTTATTGGATAGAGACAACCAGAAATGGAGAGGAAAGGGAAGGTGATAGAGAGGGAGGGAGACAGAGACACACCTGTAGCTCTGCTTCACCATTCACAAAGCTTTCCCCTTGCAGGTGGGGACCAGGGCCTCCAACCTGGGTCCTTGCTCACTGTAACATGTGTGCTCAACCAGGTGCACCACCACACAGCCCCATTATGAACTTGATGGTTTTTAGTGAATCCCTGATCTTTTATTAACCTTTCTGGATAACAGAATGATGGCTCCTACACTTGTTCTCTACTCCACCCCAGTCTATCAGCTGTCTCTATAAAGACATGAGTTCCAGGGAACTGGCCTTCTCATCTGGGATGGCTGAAGTGTGGTAGGAGACCCACAGCAGAGAAGAAAATCCGGAAGCTAGAAGGAAACCTAGAGATGTTCTATTTCTTTCCATCTTTTTTTTGCTGCCAGGGTTATTGCTGGGCTCGGTGCCCACACTACGAATCCACTGCGCCTGGAGGCCACCTTCTTCCCATTGTTGTTTCTGCTGCTGTTATTGTTGCTGCTACTGCTGCTGTTCTTGTTGTTGGACAGGACCGAGAGAAATGGAGAGCAGAGGGGAAGACAGAGAGGGGGGAGAGAAAGACAGACACCTGCAGACCTGCTTCACCGCTTGTGAAACGACCCCCCTGCAGGTGGGGAGCCGGGGGCTTGAACCGGGATCCTTGAGCTTCATTCTATGTGCACTTAACCCGACTCGCCACTGCCTGGCTCCCTTTCTCTCTTCTTTATAGGTGAAGACATGACGCTTTAAGATGTTAGATGACTTTAAAAAAAAAACACATAGGCAATTTTAGAGATCGGAGTCAGCAGCAGATTGTTGAAAGACCAGGCAGGACCAACTCTGTTTTCTTCCCCAGTCAGCACTGGTAACATCTATAATTTTTAGAAGAATACTGGCTTGCTTTCAATAAGGTCAGTGTCAATTCACAATACGTACATTCATGACTACAATATTAAAGTTACACACTATAGCCTTGTGATAACAGAAGAATGAGAGTCCTTTGTTTCAAAAGTACATGTGAGATAAAATTTGGTCCAGTAAAATGAAGAAAAGTAGCACAGTGAAGATAAACGATCAGGTCTGTATCTCGAGTATGCTACTTTAATGTTTAGGGAGGCTGGCAGTCAGCCTAAGAATTCTCCCACATGCAGTCGTGGGACCCGTGAGAATGAGATGGGGACTCATGAAGCCATCTGTATGCCAGTGCTGGTGGTCCCCAATTATTGGCTCCATGAACCAGTGAGACACAGACCACAAGCACATCGGTCAGGGCCTTTTCTCAGCCTGCCACATTCAGTCATTCACTTATTTCTTTATCCTCGGTCCTCAAATATCTAATAAGGAATGTCCTGAAAGTCAGTCCAGTCCAGATTGGAGAAAATCAAACAATTACAGCACAATTCTATAAATTGCATTGATTTCATAATACCAGCAGTTCCAGCGAGTTTTTGTTGTATTCAATTTCTTTACTTAGTCTTCTTCTTCTTTCTTTTTGGTTGTATTCAATTTATTTAAAAATATTTATTAATTATTCCCTTTTGTTGCCCTTGTGGTACTGTAGTTATTGCTGTTGTTACTGATGTCGTCGTTGTTGGATAGGACAGAGAGAAATGGAGAGAGGAGGGGAAGACAGAGAGGGGGAGAGAAAGACAGACACCTGCAGACCTGCTTCACCACCTGTGAAGCGACTTCCCTGCAGGTGGAGCCAGGGGTTGGAACTGGGATCCTTGAGCTTTGTGTCACCTGTGCTTAATCCACTGCACTACCGCCCGACTCTCCAATTTATTTATTTTTTAATTTAAGCTTTATTTATTTTATTGGATAGAACAGAGACAAATTGAAAGGGAGGGACAATAGAAAGGGAGACACCTGCAGCACTGCCTCACCACTCATGAAGATTTCCCCCTGCAGGTAGGCACTGGGGGCTTGAACCTGGGTCCTTGTGCATGGTAATATATTAGGCGTGACACCACCTGGCCTGTGTTCAGTTTCTTTTTCTTTTTTTTTTTAACCAGAGCACTGGTCAGCTCTGGCTTATGGTGGTGTGGGGGGATTGAACCTGGGACTTTGTCGCCTCAGGCATGACAGTTTGTTTCCAAACCCATGATGCTATCTACCCCTGCCCTCTGTGTTCGGCTTCTAATAACAAAGTAAGGTCTGAAAGATAACAGAAACTCTCCTTTGGCCAAGTCACCATCCCATGTGACCTCTGCTTAGATGGTCCTGTTTGTGAAATTTCACATTGGGATGATTTCTTCCCTCCACCCTCCCGGGATGATTCTTGAAGTCTCCCAAGAAGCTGGTCTGAAATGCAAGTTGAGAATTACAGTGTGGTTCTTTTTAAATTTTATTTTATATTTATTTATTTACTTATTCCCTTTGGTTGCCCTTATTATTTTATTTTATTGTTGTAGTTATTCTTGTTGTTATTGATGTCGTTGTTGTAGGATAGGACAGAGAGAAATGGAGAGAGGAGGGGAAGGCAGAGAGGGGGAGAGAACGACAGACACCTGCAGACCTGCTTCACAGCCTGTGAAGCGACTTCCCTGCAGGTGGGGAGCCGGGGCTCGAACCGGGATCCTTACGCTGGTCCTTGCGCTTCGCGCACGTGCGCTTAACCCGCTGCGCTACCGCCTAACTCCCCTACACTGTAGTTCTGTCATAAACAGGTGCTGAGGTTCAACACAATTTGGGGAAATACTATAGTGAGAGATATTTGAGTTTGCAGAAGGTTCTTCAGAGGGCAAATTCAGAAAGAAGACATAGTCGGAGAGAATATAGATATTTTAGGCCAGCTCAGAGGGAATGCTCATTAATTATATTGTTGAAAGTGTGGATTTGTTGGGGCTGGGGACATAGCACAGTCTTTATCCAAAAAAATCTTTCATGCTTCAGACTCTAAAGTCTTAAGTTCAGTCATCTTCACTTCCATAAAGCAGAGCTACGTAGTGCTTTGGCTCTCTCTCACCTCTCTCATTAAAGTAAAATAAATAAAAATATACATATATTAAAAGGTTTGATGTTTTATTTTTATAAGTTTTATTTATAAAATGGAAACATTGACAAGAACATAGAATAAGAAGGGTACAATTACACACAAGTCCCACCATCAAGTCCCATCATCCTATTTTTTATTTAAATTTTTTATTTATAAAAAGGAGCCATTAACAAAACCACTGGATAAGAGGGGTACAACTCCATGCAATTCCCACCACCAGAACTCCGTATCCCATCCCCTCCCCTGATAGCTTTCCTTTTCTTTAACCCTCTGGGAGTATGGACCCAAGATCATTGTGGGATGCAGAAGGTGGAAGGTCTGGCTTCTGTAATTGCTTCCCTGCTGAACATGGGCATTGACAGGTGGATCCATACTCCCAGTCTGCCTCTCTCTTTTTCCCTAGTGGGGTGGGGCTCTGGGGAAGCAGAGCTCCAGGACACATTGGTGGGGTTGTCTGTCCAGGGAAGTCTGGTCAGCATCATGGTAGCATTTGGAACCTGGTGGCTGAAAAGAGAGTTAACATACAAAGCCAAACAAATTGTTGACCAATCATGAACCTAAAGGCTGGAATAGTGCAGATGAAGAGTTGGGGGGGGGGCCTCCATTTTGTAGATAGCTAGTAGGCATATGTTAGTTATTTTCCAAAGGGCCTGTGGCTATACTAGTTTTTTTTTCTTTTTCTTTTTCTGAGTAAGTTGTATGTTGTGTAATAAGGAGAACTATTGGAGAGAGATGGGGGAAGACAGAGAGGGGGAGAAAAAGATAGACACCTGCAGACCTGCTTCACTGCTTGTGAAGTGACTCCCCTGCAGGTGGGGAGCCAGGGGCTGGAATAGGGATCCTTACGCCAGTTCTTGTACTTGGTGCCACATGTGCTTAACCTGCTATGCTCCTCTGTCTGTGGGTACTTAAGTTGTTTTCATATCTGGCTAACAGCAACCCCCCAACTTTATATCCTTTTAATGTTTTTAATAACCAGGATATTAGTATCAGAAATTTCCAAGTAGGGGGCCAGGTGGTAGAACAGATGGTAAGCGCACATGGCGCAAAGCACAAGGACCTGCGTAAGGATTCCGGTCTTTCTCTCCCCTTCTCTGTTGCCCCTTTCTCCTTTTCTCTCTGTCCTATCCAATAATAACGACAGCAGTGACAACAACAATAATGATAACAATGATAAACAACAAGGACAACAAAGGGGTAAATATAGTCTCCAGCTGTCCGCGTTCACTCGAGGTGAGGTCCAGCAGGAAGGCAAAACTGACTGGCTCTCTCTCGCTCGTTCAAGGGACGGCACAAAGACAGACAAGAGACACTGGGGAGAAATGGGGAGAAATGAAATGCTCTCAAATCTCGTTTATTGGCAGGTGGATATGAGTTTAAATAGAAAACCAAACAAAGGACATTATTCAAATATGTCAGAAATTACAGGTTTCTTAAAGGTCAGCTTGCCCCTATGGTAGGGGGCTGGTTATGACAGGAATTTGATGAGATACATAAAGGTCAAGATAATTAGTCTCCTGATGCAGGCATTTAATTACCCAAAGGCATTTGAGGGGAGAATAGGGGTTGAACCAGTTAAGGCGAGATAGAGAGAAGATAAGCAAGTTTTGATACAAATTAAGGACATCAAAGGGCACTGCTAGGAATGTGTGATAAGGTGTGTCCTCTGTGATCAGAAGGTGAGGTGAACTTTGAGTAAATGAATCTTAAAGCAGAGAGCCATGTAGCCTGCAGTTAGTGGAGAGGTGCAGTGAGGTTTCTGTGGGCTTGAGAGACTAGCAAGGCAAGCTTAGTCTGGGACACTTTTTCAGATTCATGAGTTGGGCATCAATCCCCTCTACTAGAAGAAGGACTTCTGGAGACTTATACCCAGTTTTTAGTAAATAGGAAGGAGGCAAAAAATAGGGAGGTTTCCAAATTAGGTTACTCTCTGTCAACTTTCTAGGGGAGATAGATGGAGTCTCTTGGGTGGATTGTCTTGTTAAGTGTTGGCCTATCCATTCCAAGCTGCCTAGTTAAAGTTTACATTCCTGGGGTAAGTTGAAGATGCAATTAGGTTAGGTTTTAAGTTCCAGTTTGGTGGCAAGGAACCTTAGCACAAATGACTTCACTTGATCTTATTGTTGCCTATTTTCTCTTTATTTCTTTTTATACTTTATTTTATTAATGAGAAAGGAGGAGAGAGAGAAAGAACCAGACATCACTCTGGTACATGTGCTGCCAGGGATTGAATTCAGGACCTCATGCTTAAGAGTCCAGTGCATTATCCACTGCGCCACCTCCTGGACCACACTTTCTCTTTATGTTAAAGTAGGTACTGCCAAACAAACTTTTAGACTAGTTGAACTAGGTTTGAGCTCTTAGTAACAAATGTTAGTAAGAACTAAGGAGCTCTGCCCCACTAGGGAAAGAGAGAGACAGGCTGGGGGTATGGATCAACCTGTCAACACTCATGTTCAGGGGAGAAGGAATTATAGAAGCCAGACCTTCCATCTTCTGCACCCCACAATGACCTTGGGTCCATACTCCCAGAGGGTTAAAGAATAGGAAAGCTATCAGGGGAGGGGATGGGATATGGAGTTCTGGTGGTGGGAATTTTGTGGACTTGTACCCCTCTTATCCTATGGTTTAGTCAATGTTTCCTTTTTATAAATAAAAAAAATTAAAACAATTTTAGGGCTCGTCTTACATTCTTGTGGGCATTTTTGTTGTGCATTTTATTTATTTATTTTTAAATATTTATTTATTTACTTATTCCCTTTTGTTGTCCTTATTGTTTTATTGTTGTAGTTACTGTTGTTGTTATTGATATCGTCGTTGTTGTGTAGGACAGAGAGAAATGGAGAGAGGAGGGGAAGACAGAGAGGGGGAGAGAAAGACAAACACCTGCAGACCTGCTTCACCACTTGTGAAGCAATGCCCCTGTAGGTGGGGAGCTGGGGGCTGGAACTGGTATCCTTACATCAGTCCTTGCGCTTTCCGCCACTTGCGCTTAACCTGCTGCGCTACCGCCCGACTCCCGGTGCATTTTATTTTATACACACAAAAGCTTTTTTTTTTTTTTTTCCTGAGAAGGAATCTAAAAATCTCACTGGACTCTCCAAGTAATTCTGACACAAAACATTGTGTGACCATCACCACCCCCCCCCATGTTTAATCACAGTCTTGGGCAAACACCTGATGGCACCTGGCCAGAAGCCAGGCCTGCGCTGAGCACTAGGCTTCCCAGCTTGAGGGAGAACAAAGAATAGAAGTTCAGGAAAAGGAATTTCCATTCTTGCAATGAGGCGGAAGTTGTTCATTGCTTAGTCACTTAATAACTTAGTCACTTGGCCACACCTAACCTCATGGGTACCTGGGAAATGCAGCCTCAGTCGGGCTGCCATGACTCTGCTTCACCTCTGCAAATATGAAAGAATGGGTGATGGAATAGGAACCAGCCGTTTCTGCCACGCCAAGCTATTGACTGCCCTGGAGATTTGTTGTGGTGGGGTACACTTTCACAGCAGAATAAATACACCCCCATCTGCAGTGTGGGGCTGCTGAGTCACCTCTCTGTTCCGTCCTTCCTTCTTTAGGTAACCTCTTGGTGAGGGGGCTGGAGGAAGCCTGTGGTCTCCTGAGGCGTCAGGAACTTTTGTACAAGGGTCTCCATCACCGAATCTGTCAGGCATGGTATTTGAGATGTATCCGTCAGTAGCTGCGTGACCTTTAATCGCAGTCTTGAAGAAGACTGACGGTATCAGACTCAAGCCTGAGTCATGCCTTTGTTAAATATTGTACATGTCCCTCTAGTCTCCACCGAGATTGCAACAGCTATGTTGAAAGTTTACCAGGAAGTTGCTCTAGTGTTTCAGCTAAGGCTTTTCGGGTCATCTCTGAGTGTGGCTTTTACTCACTTCTCAAACTGGGTATAGTGGCTACTCACAGTCATTTCGGAACCTTGGAGAAAGCTTCCCCATTTTCTATCTCCACTGACTTTTACAGTGGTTACAGATGGGAACAGATCAGAAGAAGTGAGAATGCATGCATCAGTGGAAATTACATCGTTGGCGTGCGCATGCACACACACACACACACACACACACACACACACACGAGGTGTTTGAATTACTCAGGCACTGGGAAGGTATGCTGACCTCCCTCTTACCAATGGCAGTTTGGTAGGCTTTGGTGTGTAACTCAAGGTTAGGGCGAAACCAGTACTCTTTTTTTTTAATTATTATTATTTTTTTATTTAATTTTTTTTAAATATTTATTTTATTTATTTATTCCCTTTTGTTGCCCTTGTTGTTTTATTGTTTTAGCTATTATTGTTGTTGTCGTTGTTGGATAGGACAGAGAGAAATGGAGAGAGGAGGGGAAGACAGAAAGGAGGAGAGAAAGATAGACACCTGCAGACCTGCTTCACTGCCTGGGAAGCGACTCCCCTGCAGGTGGGGAGCCGGGGTTCGAGCCGGGATCCTTATGCCGGTCCTTGTGCTTTGCGCCACCTGCGCTTAACCCGCTGCGCTACAGCCCGACTCCCCGAAACCAGTACTCTTATCATATAAACTTTGACATGTTAGTAGCAGGGGTTGGAATGGAGATTTGAGATCACATAAGAGCCAAAATAAGGCAGTGATAAAGGAATGGAAACTTGCAGTTTGGGAGCTGGGTGGTGGCGCACCTGGTTGAGCACAAGGACCAGTTAGTTACACAGGGACAGTGCACAAGGACCTGGGCTTAGGGCCCCAGCCCCCACCTGCAGGGGAAAGCCTCACAGTGGTGAAGCAGCGCTGTTGCTGTTTCTGTCTCTCTGTATTCCCCCTTCCCTCTTGATTTCCTGCTGTCTCTATCAAATAAATAAAGATAATAAAAAATTAAAAAACTTGCAGTATCCATAAATATATATATATACACACACATCTATATATTTATTTATATGACTTTCATCCCTGAAGTTCTGAGGTGCCAAGTTTAATTTCAAGAATAACCATAAGCCAGAACAGAAGAGTACTTTGGTGTGAAAGAAAAAAGAAATGGAAGATATATATATGGAAACAACCAAGTTGAACTCCATCGAGGAGCAGAGGTCACCCAAGTTCTCGTCTTTCTCAGCCCCACTCATTCGTGGCTTCCGTGTACTTTCTACTCAACAGCAGGTATAGTCAGAGATGGGGATAGCTGGAATCGCTTTGATTTACAACTCAAGGAGAGGACTGGGAAAATTCCCAAGATACCAGACAAAGTTTGGAATCTGTAATATCTGGGTGGGGGAGGAGGATGTGGTGCTACCAAGAAGTAGTAGAACCTGAAATTTCAGGATAAGAAAAGGAACTAAAAGGACAAACAGCATTGAGGCTGGTGAAAAAAAGTGAGGCTCCTGAGAAATAAGTGTGTTTACCTGGGACTTTTCTATTAAGGGATGTCTGGGTAATGAGGCTGGGCTCTCTAGTACACTGTAAAAGAATGGATTAGGGGGGTGGGTGGTAGCGCAGTGGGTTAAGTGCACATGGTGCAAAGCGCAAGGACCAGTTTAAGGATCCCAGTTTGAGCCCCCGGCTCCCCACCTGCAGGGGAGTCACTTCACAGGTGGTGAAGCAGGTCTGCAGGTGTCTGTCTTTCTCTCCCCCTCTCTGTCTTCTCCTCCTCTCTCCATTTCTCTCTGTCCTATCCGACAACAACAACAGAAATAACAACAATAACAGCAACAATAAACAATAAGGGCAACAAAAGGGAAAAAACAGCCTCCAGGAGCAATGGATTTGTAGTGCTGGCACTGAGCCCCTGGGGGCAAAAAAAAAATGCATTAGTGGGAATAAAAAGTTAAAAAATTTTTAAAACTATTTATTTACTTATTCCCTTTTGTTGCTCTTGTTGTTTTATTGTTGTAGTTATGTCATTGTTGGATAGGACAGAGAGAAATGGAGAGAGGAGGGGAAGACAGAGAGGAGGAGAAAGACACCTGCAGACCTGCCTTACCACTTATGAAGCAACCCCACTGCAGGTGGGGAGCTGGGGGCTTGAACCATGATCCTTACGCCGGTCCTTGCGCTTTGAGCCACGTGCCCTTAGCCCGCTGTGCTACCGCCCAACTTCCTAACAAAAAAAAAAAAATTTTTTTTTAATTATCTTTATTTATTGGATAGAGACAGCCAGAAATTGAGAGGGAAAGAGGTGATAGAGAGGGAGAGTGACAGAGAGACACCTGCAGCCCTGCTTCACCACTTGTGAAGCTTTCCCCCTGCAGGTGGTGACCAGAGGCTCAGAACCCAGGTCCTTGCACATTGTAACATGTGTACTCAACCAGGTGCGCCACCTTTGGCCCCTGGGAACAGAAAGTTTAAAGAGCTGTCTTCATTGCTCTTTCCCTTAGGCCTCCAGCCGTGTGCCATGTAGGTTTCAGTACTGGAGGCCAGGTCTTGCTTGAGTTTTTGTGATGTGTATGTATGTCCTGACAGGAGGCAGGAGAGCAGAGCCAGTCCAGGGAAGTGCTTCCCACCACGCAGATCCCACTCTGGAGAAAGAGACCCTTCCAGAGTGGGCACACACAGAGTGGGCACACACAGCCAGGATGTCTGTTCACCCAGAGAACTGTATGTATGTATTTGCATTTGCACCTGCATCTACATGATTTTGTTGTTGCTATTGTCACTGAGGCTTCACCATTCCAGGCCAACTTTTTCAGACAGAAAGACAGAGATAGTGGGTCAGGGGATGGCACGCCTGGTTGAGTGTACATGTTACAATGTGTAAGGATCCGGGCTGGAGTTCCTGGCTCCCACCCGCAGGAGGAAAAAATCTTGTGAGTAGAGAAGCAGTGTTTCAGGTCTCTCTCTTTCTCTCTCCCTCTCTAGCTCCCCCTTCCCTCTTGATTTTTAGATGTTTCTATCTAATAATAATAATAATAATAATAATAATAATAATAATAATAATAATAATAATAAGAGAGAGAGAGAAAGACAGACATCATGGGACCAAGCTTCCTCCAGTTTGGTAAGGGAGAGGATCAAACCTAGGCCATGGCCTTGGCAAAGCCAGCACACTATCCAAGGGAGCTAGCTTGCTGGTCCCACCTGGAGAATCTAGAAGGAGGAGCCTCCTACACTTGAGTTCATTGAATGTTCCTCCTTCCCTGTAACTCCTGAGCCAGGGCCACTGAGGACACAGCCCATGGGCTACACGTGAGGTGAACACAGTTGTCAGAGCTCTAAGGCAGCTCTGTGGGAGAACCAAGCTCTCGGAATATGACAGTCCTTCAACGCCTCTTCGCTTGATCACACAGTTCTTGAGGCTACACCGAGGTTTTCAACGTGTGAATTTTATTCTGATCTGTTCAAAAATTTTAGTTTGGGAAAAATTATAAATAGATTCCTCATGAACACTTACGAGGAAAAAAAATCCAAGTGGAAACATACCCATTGGCTAAGGCTGGGCAGAAATATCTGAATAAAAACTTCTCAGTTGGCATGAGATACACTGAGGGTTTTGAATAAGTCTCAGACCTTCTTTGGCAGAACACGAATGCTGACTGTGTATTAAAAAGACATATTATCCTTGCTTGGCAAGTACCAAATTGTGAACTTACTGTACAATAAAATTCTGATATTAAGTACTCTCTTCCCTCTTGTTTACAATAATTTGGTTTAATTAAGGCTGTGATTCTAAATGTTTTCTTCGAAAATTGGCAATAAATATGGACATTTGTACTGAATATAAAGTTCCATTTGGAAATTAATTGGAAGTAAAGTTGACAGTTCATTGATGTATGGCAAAGATTCTTAGAAAGTGAAGGAAGTCCAGTCCTTTTCATAATATGGTTTTCTGCTTTGCTAAAGAGGAGTGTGGGTGTGGAACTTGGCTGAAACTCTTCATCAGTTGGACAGGAATTTCTCTCTCTCTCTTTCTCTCTCTTTCTCTCTCTTTCCATAAGGATTATCATGGGGGGTTGGGGAGGGAGCTTGGTGTCTGCATGACTTGACTTCTGGCAGCCACTTTTTTCCCTTTTTCCTTTTTTGACTGAAGGTGCGAGACAAAGAGATGGGAGAGAAAAGGAACACAGCTGCAGCATTGCCTCACTACTTGTGAAGCTTCTCTCCTTTCAGGGAGAGAATCCAGGGCCCTGTGCATGGTGCTGTGTGTGTGCTGCCAGCAGCACCACCATCTGGCCCTCTAGATAGGAACTCTTAAAAGTTCATGCACACAGAAGTCTTTCTTTCTTTTCTTTCTTTGTTTTCAGATCTTTTTCTTTTTGTAGGGAAATTGTAAGAATATGGTTGAGCTTGGCAGGGCTTGACTTGAGGGGACATCCATCCTGTCAGTCTCTCTCTCTCTACTGAGAGGTCGAGCGAGGAGGGACACAACCCCCCCTAAGGTTTGCCTCGTCTTATCAGACTCCCTGCCTCACAAAGCACCCTGCACTCCTGATACTATGCCCTGCTCCCTTATTATCTACATGATCGTTGTTTTGCCTGAAAGATCCCCACCCATTCCATTCCTTTGATCTATCTTCCTTCTACCCTCAAGACCCTCCCTGCCTGAAGGGTATTATTTATCCTACCAGTTAAAACCCTTGCAACAGTTGCTAAGAAAGTTCCTACCTTTCCCAGCTCCTTTTGCCTTTCTCCGCCCCTTTCCAAACCATGTCAAGCCATTTCCCTTTCCAACTTGCCACTTCCAGGTCCAACTCTTAAAAGCCTTGGCTCTCTGATCAATAAAGAATTGAATTGCCTCACCACCACCAGCTCTGTTCCTGGGTCATCTCTCCCGCACCGCTGAGTGAGTAGCAACCCAGGCTGGCTCCAGTCGTGATGGCTCCAACCCAGAGAGTACATGCCCGAGAAGAGGCACCCCCACACTAGCCTGGCATTTTTTAAAAAAATTTTATAAAAAGGAAACACTGACAAAACCATAGGATAAGAGGGGTACAACTCCACACAATTCCCACCACCAGAACTCCATATCCCATCCCGTCCCCCAATAGCTTTTCTATTCTTTATCCCTCTGGGAGTATGGACCCAAGGTCATTGTGGGATGCAGAAGGTGGAAGGTCTGGCTCTGTAATTGCTTCCCCGCTGAACATGGGCGTTGGCAGGTGGATCCATATTCCCAGCCTGTCTCTCTCTTTCCCTAGTGGGGAAGGGCTCTGGGGAAGCGGAGCTCCAGGACATATTGGTGGGTTGTCTGTCCAGGGAAGTCTGGTTGGCATCATGCTAGCATCTGGAACCTGGCGGCTGAAAAGAGAGTTAACATACAAAGCCAAACAAATTGTTGAACAATCATGAACTCAAAGGCTGGAATAGTGCAGATGAAGAGTTGTTGGGGGGGGGGGGGGATCCTCCATTTTGTAGATAGCTAGTAGGCATATGTTAGTTATATTCCAAAGGGCCTGTGGCTATACTAGTTTTTTTTTTTCTCCCTGAGCCTGAAATCTGATATACAGGTGGATCCAAGTTATTGTCTGGGGAGATGATGTCATGGCTGGGAAAGGAGCAGAAAACTGGATCAGGGAAGAGAGTAGCTCCCAAATATGGGAAAGGGGTATAAATATTGTGGACTGTAAAAGAAGTCTTTCTTTCTTTCTTTCTTTCTCCCTTCCTTCCTTTCTTTTTAAAGTTTATTTTTAAATTAACTTAATTAATTAATTTATTTATAATTGGGTAAAGACAGAGAGAAATTGAGAAGGGAGTGGAAGAAAGAAAGAGAGAGAGAGAGAGAGAGAGAGGGAGACCTGCAGCCCTACTTCACTACTTGTGAAACTTTCCCCCTGCAGGGATTTGAACCCGGGTCCTTGGGCACTGTAATGTGAGTGCTTAACCAGGGGCCCACCACCTGGCTCTTCTCTCTCTCTCTCCCTCTCCCTCTCCCTCTCCCTCTCCCTCTCCCTCTCCCTCTCCCTCTCCCTCTCCCTCTCCCTCTCTTTCTTTGACAGAAATAAATGGGGAGCGGGAGAGGGAAGGAGAGAAAGAGAGATAGGACAGAGCTCCATCACTTTTGAAGGTCTCTCCTCCACCCTTCTCCCCACACAGGATGGAGCAGGAACTGGAGCCCCGTCCCCTCACATGGTGACATGTGCATTCTATCTGGCACACAACCAACTTCAGAAAGTTGATGATCGTATAAAAATAATTACTAGAGTGTCACGCGGTAGCACAGCGGGTTAAGCGCATGTGGCGCAAAGCGCAAGGACCTAAGGATCCTGGTTCAATCTGCCAGGTCCCCACCTGCAGGAGAGTCGCTTCAGGCAGTGAAGCAGGCCTGCAGGTATCTGTCTTTCTCTCCCTCTCTGTCTTCCCCTCCTCTCTCCATTTCTCTCTGTCCTATCCAGCAACAACAACATCAATAACAACAATAACTACAACAACAACAAAAGAAAACCACAAGGGCAACAAAAGGGAATAAATAAATAAAAATAATTACCAAGTGGTGGCTTCAAAAAACATTAAGAACGTAACCTACATTTAGAATGTACCAGTGATATCACAAATGGAGAAGAGAAATCTGGTCAACAAACAGCATTTGCTCATTTAATTCAAAACTTTCCTTTAAATTGATTTCCTTTTTAAAAAAATTTTTAAAAATTTCCTTATTGGGGGGTTAATGGTTTACAGTCGACAGTAAAATACAATAGTTTGTACATGCATAACATTTTCCAGTTTTCCACATAACAATACAACCCCCAGTTGAAATTAATTTTCTTTGTATTAGAAGTTAGGAGTCAGATGAAAATGGAAGGAAAACCAGAAAGAGACACAAATTATCATTACTCAGTGTATGTATATGAGGGATCTTCTATATTTAGAAGATATTCTATAAATAAAAGACAGAAGTGATATTGTGTAATATATGAAAACAAAAAATGTCAGGATGCCAAGTTAAGTATAACTTACTATATAAAAGGAGAAAGATTCTTTATGTTTTGAGAATATTGAAGTACTTTTTGCTAAGTGAAATAAACCAAAGACAAAAATTGAATGATATATATATATATTTGCAGCACTAGGGGCTTTAGACACAAAGAACCTGCTTCAAGCCTCTGGCCCCCACCTGTAGGGGGCAAGCTTCACAAGCAGTGAAGCAGCAGCTGTCTGTCTGTCTGTCTCTGTCCCACTTCCCTCTCAATTTCTCTCTGTCCTATAAAATTAAATACCTAAAGTTAAAAAAATATGAAGGAAGAAAAGCAGAAGAAGAAGAGGGGAGGAGGAGGAAGAGAAAGAGGAAGAATGGAAAATGTGATCTAGGTTAAGGAGAAACAAGTTATAATCTGTCCTCTTGGGTTGGGTTCTCTGACAACAGGATCAGATGAAGCTTGATGTACAAGAAAATGTTTGTCATTTGACAGGTGAATGGATTAAGAAAACGTGGCATCTAGGCAGGGGAGATAGCATAATAGCTATGTAAGAAGATTTCATATGTAGAGACTCTAAGGTACCAGGTTCAATCCCCTGTGCCACCATAAGCCAAAACTAGGTCCTACTGTGGAAAAAAAAAATAGGAGGAGGAAAGAAAAGAAAAACTGTGGTATACATAATGCATAAAAGGATTATTTGTATATGTATGTTACATGTATATGTAAAATGAGGAAGATTCTTTTTTTTTAAATTTCTTTATTGGGGAATTAATGTTTTACATTCAACAGCAAACACAATAGTTTGTACATGCATAACATTTCCCAGTTTTCCATATAACAATATAACCCCCTCTAGGTCCTCTGTCATCCTTCTTGGATCTGTATTCTCCCCATCCATCCACCCCAGAGTCTTTTACTTTGGTGCAATACGGGAAGATTCTTTATGTTTTGAGAATCTTGAAGTTCTTTGTGCTAAGTGAAATAAACCAGACAGAAATTTCAGGCTATAAATTTTGTGCAGCACGAAGGCTTCATACATGTGTCATTTCCCATTCCAGCGACAGATACACGTGACTCAGAGGCAGCACTGGAGTTTCTCTGGGTTCTGTGGCTCAAACCTTGGGCTGCACTCATGGCTAAGCGTGTGTTTACTGAGTGGGATGTCTATATGTACCCTACTGTCTGGGATTTTTAAAAAATTTTATTATTGGATAGAGACAGAGAAATTGAGAGGGTAGAGGGAGGTAAAAAGGGAGAGAGACAGAGAGACACCTGCAGCCATGCTTCACCACTGTGAAACTTTCCCCCTGCAGGTGGGAGCCTGTGGCTTGAACCCAGGTCTTTGCACACTGTAATGTGTGTGCTTAATCAGATGCACCATTGCCTGGCCCCCTGTCTGGTATTTTTTAAAGTCAAATTTATAGAAAGGGAGAACAGAAAAGTCTTTCCCATCTACCCCAGGGGTAGATGAAGAAGTCAGGTTTGCATGAATGGCCTTAAGGATCCACTGTATAACACAGGAACATAGAGTGACTGCAGCTGGCAGAACTATCATGTATAACTGAAATTTTCTGACAGCAGAACTTAAGTGATTTACAAGAAACATAGGTGACAGCAATGTTATGCAAAGCAACGTGGGGGTGGGTGGACTGGGGAGATAGCACAATGGTTATACAGAAGACTTTCATGTCTTTGAGGTCCCAGGTTCAATCCCTAGCCCCATGATGAG